>NW_027185509.1:0-600000 GCF_040183065.1 Periplaneta americana
AGAATTTTTAACGTTTTTGAAATTTTTGAAAATTTATGAAATTTTTGAAATTTTTGATAAATTTGGAAAATTTTGAAATTTTTGAAAATTTTTGAAAATTTTGCAATTTTTTGGAATTTGGACGAATTTTCAAAATTTTTCAAATTTTTAAAATTTTTGAAAATATTTGAAAATTTTTTATTTTTTTTAAATTTTTGAAATTTTTGAAAATTTTGAAGTTTTTGAAAATTTTAAAAAAATTTGGAAATTTTGAAAGTTTTTGAAAATTTTGAAGTTTTGAAAATTTTTAAAAAATTTGGAAATTTTGAAAGTTTTTGAAAATTTTTAAAGACGATGGAATTTCGACGATTTTCTAAAAATTTTATAATTAACAAATTCTTAAATTTCCTTTAATTTTTGAACTTATTGTACTGCTAGTTTGGAGCGGCGAGCCTGCAGATTCAACCTAGAGGATGCCGTGGTTGACATGTGTAGCCTGGAGCCTATCGGTGCTGCCAGGGGGAGTATAGGAAATAATTGAAATTTTTGAGGAAATTAGAAGTTAGGAATTTTTCTGAAATTTTGGATTTTCGACAAAATTCTTAATTTTTTTGAAAATCGGGAAGAATTATTAACGCTTTTGAAGTTTTTGAAAATTTTTGAAAATTTTGAAATTTTTTGGAATTTCGACGATTTTTGAAAATTTTGGTTTTTTTTGAAAATTTTTGAAATCTTCGAAAATTTTGAAGCTTTTGAAACTTTTTTAAAATCCTGAAAATTTTTGAAAATTTTGAAATTTTTGGGATTTCGACGATTTTTGAAAATTTTGACGAATTTTTAAAAATTTAAAAAATTTTGGTATTTCTAACAAATTCTTAAATTTCCTTTAATTTTTGAACTTATTGTAAAGCTAGTTGGTAGCGGCGAGCCTGCAGATGCAACCCAGATGCCGTGGCTGACATGTGTAGCCTCGAGCCTATCGGTGCTGCCAAGATTATTGGAAATCATTGAAATTTTTGAGGAATTTACAAAATGTTAGGAAATTTTCAGAATTTTTGGAATTTCGACAAATTTTTAAAATTTTTTGAAAATTTGGAAGAAGTTTTAACGTTATTGAAATTTGAAAATTTTTTGGAATTTCCATGATTTCTGAAAATTTTTGAAATTTTTGAAAATTTTTCTAAATTCTGAAATTTTTTAAATTTTTTGAAAATTTTGAAATTTTTTGGAATTTCGACGATTTTTTAAAATTTTGACAAATTTTTTAAAATTTAAAAAACTTTTATAACTCTAGCAAATTCTTAAATTTCTTTCAATTTTGAATTTATTGTACTGCTAGGTTGGAGAGGCTAGCCTGCAGATGAAACCTAGAAGATGCCGTGGTTGACAGATGTGTAGCCTGGAGCCTATATGTGCTGCCAGGAGTATAGGAAATAATTTAAATTTTTGAGGAATTTAGAAAAATTTTTGGAATTTCGACAAATTTCTTAATTTTTTGAAAATTTGGAAGAATTTTTAACGTTTTTGAAATTTTTGAAAATTTTTGAAAATTTTGAAATTTTTTGGGATTTGGACGATTTTTGAAAATATTGACGAAGTTTTAAAATTTAAGAAATTTTGGTATTTCTAACAAATTCTTAAATTTCCTTTCATTTTTGAACTTATTGTAGTGCTAGTTGCTAGCGGGGAGTCTGCAGATGCAACCCAGAGGATGCCGTTCCTGACAAAAGTAGCTTCGAGCCTATCGGCGCTGCCAAGGGGAGTATTGGAAATCATTGAAATTTTTTAGGAATTTACAAAAGGATAGGAAATATTCAGAATTTTTGGAATTTCGTCAAATTTTTAAAATTTTTTGAAAATTTGGAAGAATTTTTAACGTTTTTGAAATTTTTTAAAATTTTTGAAAATTTTGAAATTTTTGATAAATTTTGAAAATTTTGAAATTTTTGAAAATTTTTGAAAATTTTGCATTATTTTGGAATTTGGACGAATTTTTTAAATTTTTGAAAATATTTCAAAATTTTGAAATTTTGAAAATTTTTGAAAATTTTGAAATTTTTTTGAATTTGGACAATTTTGAAATTTTTTAAATTTTTGAAATTTTCGAAAATTTTTGAAAGTTAATTTTGAAAAATTTGGAAATTTTGAAAGCTTTTGAAAATTTTGAAATTTTTTGGAATTTCGACAATTTTTGAAAATTTTGACATTAATTTTTAAAATTTAAAAAAATTTTGATAACTAACAAATTCTTAAATTTCCTTTAATTTTTGAACTTATTGTACTGCTAGTTTGGAGCGGCGAGCCTGCGGATGCAGTGGTTGACATGTGTAGCCTGGAGCCTATCGGTGCTGCCAGGGGGAGTATAGTAAATGATTGAAATTTTTGAGGAATTTAGAAAAGTTAGGAAATTTTCAGAAATTTTGGAATTACGACAAAATTCTTAATTTTTTTGAAATTTGGAAGAATTTTTAACGTTTTTGAAATTTTTGAAAATTTTTTAAAATTTCGAAATTTTTTTGTAATTTCCATGATTTCTGAAAATTTTTGTTTTTTTTTTTAATTTTGAAAATTTTTCAAATCTTGAAATTTTTTTGGAATTTCGACAATTTTTTTAAAATTTTAAATTTTTTAATTTTTTATAAAATTTTGAAATTTTTGGAAATTGTACGAATTTTGAAATTTTTTAAATTTTTGGAATTTTTGAAAATTTTTGAAAATTTTGGATTTTTTTAATTTTTTAAATTTTTGAAAATTTTTAAGTTTTTGAAGATTTTTGAAAATTTTGAAAATTTTTGGAAATTTTGAAAATTTTTGAAAATTTTGAAATTTGTTGGAATTTGGACGATTTTTGAAAATTTTGACAAATATTTCAAAATTTAAAGTATTTTGATAACTAACAAATTCTTAAATTACCTTTAATTATTGAACATATACTGATAGTTTAGAGAGGCGAGCCTGCAGATGCGACTTAGGGGATGCCGTGGTTGACATGTGTAGCCTGGAGCCTATCGATGCTGCCAAGGAGAGTATAGGAAATAATTGAAATTTTTAGGAATGTAGAAATAGGAAATTTTCATAATTTCAGGAATTTCGACAAAATTTTTATTTTTTTTGAAAATTTGGAAGAATTTTTAACGTTTTTGAAATTTTTGAAAATTTTGAAATGTTTTGGAATTTCGACGGTTTTGAAAATATTGACAAATTTTAAAAATTTAAAAAATTTTGATAACTTAAATTCTTAAATATCCTTTAATTATTGAACTTATTGTGTTGCTAGAATCGAGCGGCGAGCCTGCATATGCAACATAGAGGATGCCGTGGTTGACAGATGTGTAGCCTGGAGCCTAACGGTGCAGCTAGGGGGAGTATAGGAAATATTGAAATGTTTGAGGAATTTAGAAAAATTTAGGAAATTTTCAGAATTTTTGGAATTTCGACAAAATTCTTAATTTTTTGAAAATTTGTAAGAATTTTTAACGTTTTTGAAGTTTTTGAAAATTTTTGAAAATTTTGAAATTTTGAAAATTTTTGAAAATTTTGAAATTTTTTGGAATTTCGACGATTTCTGAAAATTTTTGAAATTTTTGAAATTTTTGAAAATGTTGGATTTTTTTGAAAATTTTTGAAAATTTTTGAAAATTTTGGATTTTTTGAAAATTTTTGAAATTTGTTAAAATTTTGAAGGTTTTGAAAATTTTTGAAAATTTTGAACTTTATTGGAATTTCGACGATTTTTTAAAATTTTGAAATATTTGAAAATTTTTGAAAATTTTGAATTTTTTGCAACTTTTGAAAATTTTGAAATTCTTGAAAATTGTTTAAAATTTGAAATTTTTTAAAAATTAAAAAAATTTTGATAATTCTAACTTTCTTAAATTTCCTTTAATTATTGGACTTGTAGTGCTAGTTGGTAGCGGCGAGCCTGCAGATGCAATACAGCGGATGCCGTGGCTGACATGCGTAGCCTCGAGCCTATCGTTGCTGCCAGGGGGAGTATAGGAAATAATTGAAATTTTTGAGGAATTTAGATGTTAGGAAATTTCAGAAATTTTGGAATTTCGACAAATTTTTAAAATTTTTTTAAAGTTGGAAGAATTTGTAACGGTTTTGATGTTTGAAAAATTTTGAAAATTTTGAAATTTTTTTGGAATATCGACGATTTTTGAGAATTTTTTAAATTCTTGAAAATTTCTGAAATTTTTTAAATTTTTGAAATTTTAGAAAAATTTTGAAATATTTTAGAATTTCGAAGATTTTTGAAAGTTTTTGCAATTTTTTAAATTTTTGAAAATTTTTCAAAATCTTGAAATTTTTGGAAATTTTTGAACATTTTGGATTTTTTGAAAATTTTAAAAATTTTTGAAAATTTTGAAGTTTTTTTTTAATTTCATCGATTTTTGAAAATTTTAAATTATTTTGAAATTTTTTAAATAATAAAAAATTTCTGAAAATTTTGAAATTATTTGGATTTTCGTCGAATTTTGAAAATTTTTGGAAATTTTGACATTTTTAAAATTTTGAAAATGTAGAAAATTTGAAAATTTTTGAAAATTTTAAAATTTTGAAATTTTTTGGAATTTCGACGATTTTTGAAAATTTTTGAAAAATTATCAAAATATTGAAATTTTTAAAAACATTTAAAAATTTTTGAAACTTTTTGGAATTTCGATAATTTTTGAAAATTTTTTAAATTTTTGAATTTTTTTAAAATTTTTGAAAATGTTGAAAATTTCTGGAAATTTTCAATTGTTTTGGAATTTCGACAGTTTTTAAAAAATTGTGGCAAAATTTTTCAAGATTTAAAAAATTTTCATAATTCTGACAAATTCTTAAATTTCATTCAATTTTTTAACTTTTTGTACTGCTATTTCAGTGCGGTGAGCCCGCAGATGCATCCCAGAGGATGCCGTGGCTGACAGATGTGTAGCCTCGAGCCTATCGGTGCTGCCAGGGGGAGTGTTGGAAATAATTGAAATTTTTGAGGAATTTAGAAAATGTTTTGGAAATTTTCAGAATTTTCGGAATTTCGACAAATGTTAAAAATTTTTTAAAAATTTGGAAGAATTTTTTAACGTTTTTTAAATTTTTGAAAATTTTGAAAATCATGAAATTTTGAAATTTTGAAGATTTTTAAATTTTCGAAAATTTTTGAAAATTTTGAAATTTTTGGAATTCCGACGATTTTTGAAAATTTTTCAAATTTTTGGAATTTTTGAAAATTTTTCAAAATTTTGGATTTTTGAAAATTTTTGAAAATTTTGGATATGTTTTAAATTTTTTGGAATTCCGACGATGATTGAAAATTTTTGAAAATTTTGGATTTTTGAAAATTTAAAAAAAAATGAAAATTTTGAAACTTTTTTATTTTGAAAATTTTGAAAATTTTTAGAATGTTTGAAAATTTTGAAATTTTTTGGAATTTCGACGATTTTTGAAATTTTTGACAATTTTTTAAAATTTAAAAATTTTGATAATTTCAACAAATTCTTAAATTTCCTTTAATTTTTTTAATTATTGTACTGCTAGTTGGAAGCGGCGAGCCTGCAGATGCAACCCATAGGATGCCGTGGCTGACATATGTAGACTCGAGCCTATCGATGCTGCCATGGGGAGTATAGGAAATATTTAAATTTTTGAGGAATCTACAAAATGTTAGGAAATTTTGAGAATGTTTGGAATTTCGACAAATGTTTAAAA
Source organism: Periplaneta americana (assembly GCF_040183065.1). Taxonomy (NCBI): domain Eukaryota; kingdom Metazoa; phylum Arthropoda; class Insecta; order Blattodea; family Blattidae; genus Periplaneta; species Periplaneta americana. The sequence continues at coordinate 5,677 of NW_027185509.1, forward strand.
TTTTTTGATAATTTGGAAGAATTTTTAACGTTTTTGAAGTTTCTCAAATTTTTTAAAAATATTGAAAAGTTTGAAATTTTTTAAATTTTGAAATTTTTGAAAATTTTTTAATGTTTGAAAAATTTTGAAAATTTTGAAATTTTTTGGAATTTCGACGATTTTTGAAAATTTTTGATATTTTTGAAATTTTTAAAAATTTTTGCAAATTTCGAATTTTTGCGAGTTTCTGATTTTTTGAAATATTTGAAAATTCCCAATTTTTTGGAATTTCGACGATTTTTGAAAATTTTGACGATATTTTTTTAATTTAAAAAATTTTGATAATTCTAGACAAATTCTTAAATTTCCTTTAATTTTTTGAACTTATTGTACTGCTAGTTGGTAGCGGCGAGCCTGCATATGCAACCCATAGGATGCCGTTGCTGATATGTGTAGCCTTGAGCCTATCGTGCTGCCACGGGGAGTATTGGAAATAGTTGAAATTTATTAGGAATTTAGAAAATGAGGAAATTTTCAGAATTTGTGGAATTTCGACAAATTTTTAAAATTTCTTGAAAAATTTTGAAGAATTTTTAATGTTTTTGAAATTTTCGAAATTATTGAAAAGGTTTGAAAATTTTGAAATTTTTTTAACATTTTTTTAAATTTTAAGTTTTTTTTTCAACATTTTTAAAAATTTTAATTTTTTTTGGAATTTCGACGATTTTTGAAATTTTTTGAAATTTTAACATTTTTGAAAATTTTTCAAAATTTTGAAAATTTTTGAAAATTTTCAAATTTTTTGGAATTTCGACGATTTTGAAAATATTTGAAAAGTTTTGAAAATTTTGAATTTTTTTAAATTCTTTAAATTTTTGAAAATTTTGAAATTTTTTGAAGATTTTAAAAATTTTTGAAATTTTTTTGAATTTCGACGATTTTTGAAAAATTTAAAATTTTTTAAAAATTTAAAAACTTTGATTCTAAAAAATTCTTAAATTTCCTTTAATTTTGAAATTATTGTACCGCTAGTTGGGAGCGGTGATCCTGCAGATGCCCAGAGAATGCCGTGGCTGACATGTGTAGCCTCGACCTTATCGATGCTGCCAGGGTGGAGTAATTGAAATAATTGAAATCTATTGGAAATTTAGAAATTGTTAGAAATATTCAGTGTTTTGGAATTTCTACAAATTTTGGAATTTTTTTGAAAATTTTTGAGGAATTTTTAACGTTTGTCAAAATTTTTGAAATTTTTAAAATTATTGAAAATTTTTGATAATTTTGCAATTTTTTGGAATTTCGATGAATTTGGAAAATTTTTGAAATTTAAAATTTTTGAAAATTTTTGAAATTGTGGTTTTAAATTTTTGAAAATTTTAAAATTTTTGAAAATTTTCGAAAATTTTGAAATTTTTTTGGAATTTCGATGACTTTGGAAATTTTTGAAAATTTTTGAAAATTATGAAATTTTCAAAATTTTTGAAAATTATGAAATTTTTCAAAATTTTTTAAACATTTTGAATATTTTGTAACATTTGAAATTTTTGAAAATTTTGTAATTTTTAAAATTTTTGAAAATTTGAAATTTTTTGGAATTTTCGCGAGTTTTTAAAATTTTGACAATATTTTTAAAATTTTAAAAATTTTGCAAATGCTAATAAATTCTTCAATTTCCTTTAATTTTTGAACTTATTGTAGTGCTAGTTGGGAGCGGCGAGCATGCAGATGCGACCCAGAGGATGCCGTGGCTGACGTGTAGCCTCGAGCCTATCGGTGCTGCCAGGGGTAGTATTGGAGATAATTGAAATTTGTGAGGAATTTTGAAAATTTAGGAAATTTTAAGTATTTTTGGAATTTCGACAAATTTTTAAAATTTTTTGAAAATTTGGAAGAATTTTTAACGTTTTTGAAAATTTTTGAAAATATTGGATTGTTTGAAGATTTTTGAAATTTTTAAAATTTTCGAAATTTTTTGGAATTTCGACGATTTTTGAAAATTTTGACAATTTTTTTTAAAATTTAAAAAAATTTTTATGATTTTAACATTAGCAAGTGTTTAATATTGTTTGTGTTTGCAAGTTTTTAACAGTGTTTGGGTGTGTTTGCAATTGTTTAACAATGTTTGGGTGTGTTTGCATATGTTTAACAGTATATGGGTGTTTGCAAGTTTTTACCAGTATTTGGGTGCGTTTGAAAGCGTTTAAAATTGTTTGGGTGTGTTTGAAAGTGTTTAGCAGTTTTTAGGTGTGTTTGGAAGAGTTTAAAAAATGTTTGAGTGTGTTTGAAGTGTTTAAACAGTGTTTGGGCGTGTTTGAATTTGTTTAAGATAGTTTGGGTGTGTTTTGAACGTGTTTAACAGTGTTTCGGTGTGTTTGGAATTGTTTCACAGTGTTTGGGTGTGTTTGAAAGAGTTTAACAGTCTTTGGGTGTGTTTGAAAAATACTTAACAGTGTTTGGGTATTTGCAAGTGTTTAACAGTGTTAGGGTGTGCAAAATGTTTAACACTGTTTGTGTTTGAGAGCGTTTAACTTTGTTTAGGTGTGTTTGGAAGTGAATAAGAGTTTTTGGGTGGGTTTACAAATGTTTAACAATTTTTGGTTGTGTTTGAAAGTGTCTAATAATGTTTGGGTGCGTTTGCAAGTGTGTAAATGTGTTTGGGTGTGTTTGTACGTTTCTAATAGTGTTCGGGAGTATTTGCAAGTTCTTAACAGTGATTCGTTGTGTTGCAAAGAGTCTAATAGACTTCAAGTGTCTTTGCAAGTGGTTAACAGTGTTTGGTTGTGTTAGAAAATGGCTAATAGTTTTCGGGTGTGTTTGCAATTGTTCAACAGTGCTTGGTTGTGTTTAAAAGTGTCTAATAGTGTTCGGGTATGTTTGAAAGTGTTTTGCAGTGTTTGGGTGTATTTGAATGTGTTTAACAATTTTTGTTGTGTTTGAAAGTGTTTACCAAAGTTTGGGTGTGTTTGAATGTTTTTAACAGTGTTAGGGTGTGTTTGAATGTGTTTACCAGTGTTCGGGTGTGCTTGAAAGTCTTTATCAGTGTTTGGTGTTGTTTGAAAGTGTCTAATAGTGTTCGGTTGTTTACAAGTGTTTAACAGCATTAAAAAAAATGTTTGGAAATTTCAAGTTTTTTTTGGGATTTCGACAAATTTTGAAAATTTAAGAAATTTTGAAAGATTAGAATTTTTTGGATTTTCGTCGTATTTTGAATATTTTTGAAAATTTTGAAAGATTTTGAAAACATTGTAATTTTTTTTAAATTTCGTCGAATTTTGATAAATATTTTAAAAATTTTTGGAAATTTTGAAATTTTTGAAAATTTTTAAAACTGAAAATTTTTCAAAACTTTGAAATATTTTGGAACTTCGTCGAGTTTTGAAAATATAGAAATTTTTTAAATTTTTTAATATTTTGAAAATTTTTGAAGATTATGAAAATTTTAAAATTTTTCAAAATTTTGAAATGTAATGGAATTTCGACGGATATTTAAAAATTTTTGAAAATTTTTTCAATTTTTTTTCAATTTTTGAAAATTTTCAAAATATTGAAATTTTTTGGAATGTCGTTGAATTTTGAAAATTTGTGCAATTTTTTCAAAATTTGTGAAAAAATGACAGTTTGGAATTTCGACTAATTTTGAAATTTTTTGAAATTTTGAAATTTTATGAATTTCATCGAATTTTGAAAATTAAAAAAAAATTGAAATTTTTTTAAAATATAAAAAATTTCTGAAAATTTTGAAATTTTTTGGATTTTCGTCCAGTTTTGAATATTTTTGGAAATTTTGAAATTTTTGACAATTTTGAAAATTTGAAAACTTTTGAAAATTTTTAAAATTTTGAAATTTTTTGGAATTTCGACGAATTTTGAAAATTTTGAAAATTAAAAAAATGCTTAAATTACCTTTAATTTTTAAAATTATTGTTTTGCTAGTTGGGAGCAGGGAGGCTGCAGGTCCTGCCGGTGTGGTACTCCAGAGATTGCCGTGGCTGGCATCGACCTTATCGGTGCTGCCTGTGGGAGTATTGGAAATGGTTTGCGTGTGTTTGCAAATTTACAACAGTGTTTGGGTGTGTTTGCAAGTCTTTAACAATGTTTGGGTGGATTTGCAATTGTTCGCCAGTGTTAGGGTGTGTTTGAATGTGTTTAAGAGTGTTTGGGTGTGTTTGCAATTGTTTAAGAGTGTTTGGTTGTGTTTGAAAGTGTCTAATAGTGTTTGGGTGTGTTTTCAAGTGTTTAACAATGTTTGGTTTTATTTGAAAGTATCTACGATTGTTTGGGTGTGTTTGCAAGTGTTTAACAGTGTTTGGGTGTGTTTGCAAGTGCTTAACAGTGTTTGGGTAAGTTTGAAGGTGTCTAATAATGTTCAGGTGTGTTTCCAAGTGTTTAAGAGTTTTTGTGTGTGTTTGAATTTATCTAATAATGTTCGGGTGTGCTTCCAAGTACTTGGTTGTGTTTGAAACTGTATAATGTTCTTCGAGTGTGTTTGCAAGTGTTTAACAGTGTTTGGTTGTGTTTGAGAGTGTCTAATAGTGTTCCGGTGTGTTTGCAAGTGTTTGGTTGTGTTTGAAAGTGTCTAATAGTGTTCGGGTTTGTTTCCAATGTTTAACAGTGTTTGGGTGTGTTTGAAATTGTTTAACAGTGTTTCTTTGTATTTGAAAGTGTATTCCAGTGTTTGGGTGTGTTTGAAAGTGTTTAACTGTGTTTGGTTGGGTTTGAAAGTGTCTAATAGTATTTGGGTGTGTTTGCAAGTGTTTACCAGTGTTTTGGTGAATTTTCAAGTGTCTAATAGTGTTCGGGTGTGTTTGCAAGTGTTTCAGAGTGGTTGGGAGTGCTTGCAAGTGTTTAACAGTGGTTGGGTGTGTTTGCAAGTATTTAACAGTGTTCGGGTGTGTTTGCAAGTGTTTAACAGTGATCGGGTGTGTTTGCAAGTGTTTAACAGTTTTTGGGTGTGTTTGCAAGTGTTTAACATTGTTTGGGTGTGTTTGCAATTGTTTAACAGCGTTTGGGTGAGTTTACAAGTGTTTACCAGTGTGTGTGTGTTTGCAAGTGTTATGTAGTGTTTGGGTGTGTTTGCAAGTGTTTGCCAGTGTTTGGGTGTGTTGGAAAGTGTTTAAGAGTGTTTGGGTGCGTTTTCAAGTTTTTGTCAGTGTTTGAAGATTTTGAAATTTTTTGGAATTTCGACGGATTTTGAAAATATTTGAAAATTTTGGTACTTTTCAAATTTTTGAAATTTTTTGGAATTTCGTTGAATTTTTTTAAATTTTTGAAAATTTTAAAATTATTTGGAATTTCATAGAATTTTGAAAAATTTTTAACTTTTTAAAATATTAAAAACATTCTTAAATTTCCTTTAATTTTTTTAATTATTGGTCTGCTTGATGGGAGCATCGAGACTGCAGGTGCTGCCAGTGTGGTAGTCCAGGGAATGCCGTGGCTGACCGTAGTGTAGCCTCGAGCCTATCGGAGCTGCCTGGGTGAGTTTTTTAAATAATTGAAAATTTTGAGAAATTAAAAAAATGTTTGGGAATTTTCAAATTTTTCGGAATTTCGACAAATTTTGAAAATTTTTGAAAATCTTGAGGTTTTTAAAATTTTTTAAAATTTTTTAAAATATTGAAAAATTAGAAATTTTTTCGAATACCGACGAATTTTGAAATTTTGCGAAAATTTTGAAAATTTTTTAATATTTTGAAAATTTTTGAAAATGATCAACATTTTGAAATTTTTTGGAATTTAGTGGAATTTTGAAAATTTTTGAAATTTATGCAATTTTTTTTAAATTTTGAAATTTTTGAAAATTTTTGAAAATTTTGAAAATTTTAAAAAAATTCATAAATTTCCTTTATTGGTCTGCTAGGTGGGAGCAGCGAGCATGCAGGTGCTGCCAGTGTAGTAGCCCAGAGAATGCCGTGGCTGACCGAGGTGTATCTTCGAGCCTATCGGTGCTGCCAGGGGTAGTATTGAATGTAATTAAAAATTTTGAAAAATTTAGAAAATGTTAGGAAATTTTGAGATTTTTTGGAATTTCGACAAATTTTGAAAATTTTTTAAAATTGTGAAAAATTTCGAAAATTTTTTAAATCTTTGAAAATTTTGAAATTGTTTGGAATTTCGTGGAATTTTGAAAATTTTTGAAAATTTTTTAAGTTTGAAAATTTTTTAAAATTTTGAAAATTTTTCAAAATTATAAAAATTTTGTAAGTTATGAAAATTTTGAAAATTTTTGAAAATTTTGAAATTTATTGAAATTTCGACGAATTTTGAAAATTTTTGAAAATTTTGAAAATTCTTGAAATACTAAAATTTCCTTTAATTTTCAAAATTATTGGTCTGCTAGGTGGGAGCAGCGAGCCTGCAGGTTCTGCCAGTTTGGTAGCCCATCAGCCAGAGGTGTATCCATGAGCCTATCTGTCCTGCCAGAGGAGAATTGAAAATATTTGAATATTTTGAGAAAATTAGAATAGGAATAGAAATTTTCAGATATTTAGGAATTTCGACAAATTTTAAAAATTCTTGAAAGGTTTTATTCATTTTGAAAATTTTGAAAATTTTGAAATCTTGAAATTTCGTCGAATGTTGAAAATTTTGAAATTTTTGAAAACTGAAATTTCCTGGACGACAAATTTGGAACATTTTTGAAAATTTTTGAACATTTTGAAATTTTTTGAAAATAATGAACATTTTGGAATTTCGAACGATTTTGAAATTTTTTGGAATTTCGACGAATTTTGAAAACTTTTGAAAATTTTGGAAATTTTAAAAAATTCTTAATTTTCCTTTAATTTTTTAAATTATTGGCTTGCTAGTTGGGAGCAGGGAGCCTGCAGGTCCTGCCAGTGTAGGTCAGAGAATGCCGTTGCTGGCACCGAGCCTATCGGTGCTTCTTGGGGGAGTATTGGAAATAATTGAAAATTTTGAGAAATTTAAAAAAATGTTTGGAATTTTTCAATTTTTTGGAATTTCGACGAAAAAATCTGAAAACTTTTGAAAATAATGAATATTTTGAAATTTCTTGAAATTTCGACGAATTTGGAAATTATTTGAAAATTTTGAAAATTTTTGAATATCTTGAATCTTTATGAAAATTTTGAAATTTTTTGGAATTTTCGAAGAATTTTGAAAAATTTTGTATTTTATATTATATATTTTAATTTTTGAAAATTTCCAAAATTTGAAATATTTTGGAAATTAGTGGAATTTTTTAATTTTTGAAAATTACGCAATTTTTGAAAATTTTTTGAAATTTTGAAATTTATGAAAATTTTTGAAAATTTTTGAAAATTTTGAAATTTTGAAAAACTTGGAATTTCGACGAATTTTGAAAATTTTTGAAAATTTTTTAAAAGTTTGAAAATTTTTTAAAATTTTGAAAATTTATGAAAATGGGGGAGAAATGGAAATAATTGGAAATTTTGAGAAAAAAAAAATGTTTGGAATTTTTCAGATTTTTTGGAATTTCAACGAATTTTGAAAATTTTTTAAAATTTTCATTCGAAAATTTTTCAAATCTGAAAAATTTGAAAATTTATGAAAATATTGAGAATTTTTAAATTTCTTGAAATTTTCGAGGAATTTGGAAATTATTTGAAAATTTTGAAAATTTTTGAATATCTTGAATATTTTTGAAAATTTTGAACTTTTTTGGAAATTTCGAAGAATTTTGAAAAAATTTTGATTATAATTTTTCAATTTTTGAAAATTTCCAAAATTTGACATTTTTTGGAATTTAGTGGAATTTTTAAATTTTTGAAAATTACGCAATTTTTGAAAATTTTTTGAAATTTTTAAATTTTTGAAAATGTTTGAAAATTTTGAAATTTTAAAAAACTTGGAATTTCGACGAATTTTGAAAATTTTTGAAAATTTTGAAAATTTATGAAAATTTGAAAAAATTTTTAAATATCCTTCAATTTCTAAAATTATTGTTCTGCTAGATGGGAGCAGCGAGCATGCAGGTGCTGCTAGCGTGGCAGCCCAGAGAATGCCGTGGCTGAACGAGATGTATGGAGCCTATCGGTGCTGCCAGGTGGTGTTGAATATAATTAAAAATTTTGAGAAATTTAGAAAATGTTAGGAAATTTTCAGATATACTGGAATTTCGACAAATTTTGAAATTTTTTGAGAATATTTTTATATTTTTGGAAATTTTGTAATTTTTTTGGAAATTCGACAAATTTTGAAAATATTGAATTTTTTTAAATTTTTGAATATTTTGAAAATTTTTGAAAATTAAGAAAATTTTAAAATTCTCGAAAATGTTGAAATTTTTTGGAATTTCGACGGATTTTGAAAATTTTTGAAAATTTTTTCAATATTTTCAATATTTGAAAATTTTCAAAATTTTGGAATATTTTGGAATTTCGTTGAATTTGGAAAATTTTTTAAATTTAATGAAAAAATTAAATTTTTTTGGAATTTCGACGAATTTTGAAATTTTTTGAAAATTTTGAAATTATTGAAAATTTTCAAATTTTGTGGAATTACGAAGAATTTTGAAGATTTTGAAAATTTTAGAAATTTTTGAAAATATTGAAAATTTTCAAATATTTTGGATTTTCGACGAATTTTGAAACTGAAAATTTTCAAAATTTTGAGAACTGATTTTTTTTGGAATTTCGACGGATTGTGAAAATTTTTTAGAATACTGAAATTTTTTCAATTTTTGAAGTTTTTTAAAATTGTGAAATTTTTTTGAATTGAATGGAATTTTGAAAATTTTTTAAAATTCTGTAATTTTTTAAAATTTCAAAAATTCTTGAAAATTTTGAAATTTTTTGGAATTTCGTCGCATTTTGAACATTTTTTGAAAATTGCGAAATTTTTGAAAATTTTTGAAAATTTTTAAAATTTTGAAATTTTTTGGAATATCGACGAATTTTGAAAATTTTGAACACTTTAAAAAATTCTTAAATTTCCTTTACTTAGTAACAGTGTTTGTGTCTGCAAGTGTTCAACAGTGTCTGGGTGTTTTTCAAGTGTTAAAAGTGTTTGGGTGTGTTTGTAAGTGTTTAACAATGTAAGAGGTTGTGTGAAATTGTTTAAGAGTGTTTAGGTGTGTTTGCAAATGTTTAACATTGTTTGCGTGTTTTTGCAAGTGTTTAACATTGTTTGGGTGTGTTTTCAAGTTTTTAACGTTGTTTGGGTGTGTTTGCAGTTGTTGACCAGTGTTTGGGTGTGTTTGAAAGTGTTTAACATTGTTTGGGTGTGTTTGCAAGTGTTTAACAGTTTTTACGTCTGTTTGAAAGTGTTTAACAGTGTTTAGTTGTGTTTGAAAGTGTTTAAGATTGTTAGGCTGTTCTTGCAAGTTTTTAAAATTGTTTGGGTGTGTTTGAAAGTTTTTACAGTGTTTGGGTGTGTTTGAAACTGCTTAACAGTCTTCGGGTGTGTTTGAAAGTGATTAGCATTGTTTGGCTGTGTTTGAAAGTGATTAACAGTGTTTGGGTGTGTATGCAAGGGTGTAACAGTGTTCGGGTGTTTTTGCAAGTGTTTTACAGCGTTTGGGTGTGTTTGAAAGTGTTTAACAGTGTTTGGGTGCGTTGAAAAATGTTTAAGAAAGTTTGGGTGTGTTTGTATTTGTTTAACAGAGTTTGGGGGAGTTTGCAAGTGTTTAACAGTGTTTGGGAGTGTTTGCAAGTTTATACCTGTGTTTGGGTGTGTTTGCAAGTATTTAACAGAGTTTGGGTGTGTTTTAAAAAGTTTAGGTGTGTGTGGGTGTGTTTGCAAGTGTTTAAGTGTGTTAGGGTGTGTTTGCAAGGTTTAAGGGTTTTTGGGTTTGTTTGCAAATGTTTGCCTATGTTTGGGTGTGTTTGGAATTGTTTAACATTGTTTGGGTGTGTTTGAATATGTTTAAGAGTTTTTGGTTGTTTTGAATGTATTTAGCAGTGTTTGCGTGTGTTTGCAAGTGTTTAACAGTGTTTATGTGTGTTTGAAAGTGTTTAATAGTGTTTAACATTATCAGGGTGTGTTTGCAAGCGTTTAATATTGTTTGGGTGTGTTTGAAGATGTTTAACAGCGTTTGGGAGTGTTTGCAAGTGTCTAATTGTGTTTGGGTGTGTTTGAAACTGTTTAACGATGTTTGGATTTTGTTTAACAGTGTTTGGGTTATTTTGAAAGGGTTTAACAGTGTTTGTTTGTGTTTGAAATTGTCTAATAATGTTCGAGTATGTTTGCATGTGTTTAACTGTGTTTGATTGTGTTTGAAAGTGTCTAATAGTGTTCGGGTGTGTTCGCAAGTGTTTAACAGTGTTTGGTTGTGTTTGAAAGTGTCTAATAGTGTTCGGGTATGGTTGCATGTGTTTAACAGTGTTTGAGTGTGTTTGAAAGCGTTTAACAGTATTTGGTTGTGTTTGAAAGAGTTTACCAGTGTTAGGGTGAGTTTGGAAATGTGTAACAGAGTTAGGGAGAGTTTGAAAGTATTTACAAGTGTTTGGGTGTGTTTGAAAGTGTTAAGAGTGTCGTTTGTGTTTGAAAGTGTTTAATAGTGTTTGGGTATGTTAGGAAGTGTTTATTTGTGTTTGGTGTGTTTGAAATTGTTTACCTGTGTATGGGTGTGGTTTCACTGTGTCTAATAGTTTTCGAGTGTGTTTGGAAGTTTTAACAGTGTTTGGGTGTGTTTGCAAGTGTTTTAAAGTGTTTGGGTGTGTTTGCATGTGTTTAAGAATGTTGGGGTGTGTTTGTAAATGTTTAACCGTGTTCCGGTGTGTTTGCAAGTCTTTACCAGTGTTTGAGTGTGTTTCAAAGTGTTTAACGGTGCTTGGGTGTGTTTGAAATTTTTAACAGTTTTTGGGTGTGTTTGCAAATTTTTTACAGTGCTTGGTTTTGTTTGAAAGAGTTTAACATTGTTTGGGTGTGTTTGAAAGTGTTTAACAGTGTTTGGTTATGATTGACGTTGTTTAACAGTGTTTGGGTATGTTTGTATGTGTTTAACAATGTTTGGGAGTATTTTAAATTGTTTCACAGTGTTTGGGTGTTTGTGTGCAAGTTTTTAAAAATGTTTGTTTGTGTTTGCAAGTATTTAACATTGTTTCGATATGTTTGCAAGTGTTTACCAGTGTTAGGGGCCGTTTGAAAGTATTTAACACTGTCTGGTTGTGTTTGAATGTGTCTAATAGTGTTTCGGGTATGTTTGCAACAGTTTAACAGTGCTTGGGTGTGTTTGAAATTGTTTACCACTGTTTGGGTGTGTTTGAAAATGTTTAACAGTGTTTGGTTATGTTTGAAAAAGTCTAATAGTATTTGGGAGTGTTTGCAAATGTTTACTAGTGTTTGGGTGTGTTTGAAAGTGTTTACCAATGTTTGGGTGTGTTTTCAGGTGGCTAATAGTTCTGTGAGTGTTTGCAATTGTTTAACAGTGTTTGGTTGTGATTGAAATGTCTAATAGTGTTTGGGTGTGTTTTCAAGTGTTTAACGGTGTTTGACTTTGTTTGAAAGTATCTAAGAGTGTATGGGTGTGTTTGCAAGTGTTTAACAGTGTTCGGGTGTGTTTGACAGTATTTAACAGTCTTTGCGTGTGTTTGCAAATTTTTAACAGGTTTCGGTTGTGTTTCAAAGTGTCTAATAGTGTTCGGGTGTGTTTGCATGTGTTTCACAGTGTTTGGGAGTGCTTGCAAGTGTTTAACAGTGGTTGGGTGTGTTTGCAAGTATTTAACAGTGTTTGGTTGTGTTTGCAATTGTTTAACAGTGCTTGGGTGTGTTTGCAAGTGTTTAACATTGTTTGGGTGTGTTTGGAAGTCTTTAAAAGCGTTTGGGTGTGTTTGGAAGTGTTTAACAGCGTTTGGGTGAGTTTAGAAGTGTTTACCAGTGTCTGTGTGTGTATGCAAGTGTTATGCAGTGTTTGGGTGTGTTTGCAATTGTTTACCACTGTTTGGGTGTGTTTGCAAGTGTTTGCCAGTGTTTGGGTGTGTTGGAAAGTGTTTAAGAGTGTTTGGGTTTGTTTGCAAGCTTTTACCAGTGTTTGGGTGTGTTTGCAAATGTTTAACACTGCTTGTTTGTGTTTGAGAGTGTCTAATATTGTTCGGGTGTGTTTGAAAGTGTATAACATTGTTTGGGTCTGTTTGCAAGAGTTTAAAGGTGTTTGGGTGTGTTTGCAATTGTTTAAGATTGTTTGGGTGCGTTTGCAAGTGTTTTAGAATGTTTCGGTGTGTTTTATATAGTTTAACACCCTTTGTTTGTGTTTGCAAGTCTTTTTGAGTGTTTGGGTGTGTTTGCAAGTTATTAACAGTGTTTCGGAGTGTTTGCAAATGTTTAACTTTGTTTGGTCCGGTTTCCAAGTGTTTAAGATTGCTTGGGTGTTTTTGCAAGTGTTTACGAGTGTTTGTGTGTTTTTGCAAGAGTTTGACCGTGTTTGGGTGTGTTCGCAAGTATTTAACAATTTTGGTTGTGTTTGCTAGTGTTTACCAGTGTTTGGATGTGTTTTCAAGTGTTTAACAGTGGTTCGGTGTGTTTGCTAATGTTTAACAGTGTTTGGTTGTGTTTGAAATTGTCTAATAGTGTTCGAGTGTCTTTGCAAGCGTTAACAGTGTTTGGTTATGTTTGAAAAAGTCTAATAGTACACCGTGTTCCGCTTATAAGTATAATAAAAGAAATAGTTATAATTTCATAACAATGCATGCAAATGGGTTAAGATTGGTACCATTGTAAAGAGGAAATTGGGAAGTTTTAATCCATTGTTGTTACTTATTTTTAGAAGACTCACGCATGCGCAGATCATTAAATAAGAGAATTCGTATCGTATCTTTAGTCAGTCAGCATGTGGACGCCACAGCAGAAAGCCTTTTGTGTGCTGTCATTAGCAGAACATAGATCCATAATTCGTGTACAGCGCTTGTTTCGCCGTCAGTACAATCTTAGACCGAGGGAAGCTGTACCGACGTACGTCTCAATAATGAAATGGGATAGGCAGCTCAGAGAAACAGGAAGTTTGTTGTCTAATGCAGGTAAACATTCCAAGCGTAAAGTGTCTGACGAAAATGTCGAACGCATTCGCGAGGCATTTCAGAGAAGCCCGCGGAAATCCATTCGACAGGCTAGTGTGCAGTTGAACATCCCACCAACAACAGTGCATACAGTGCTCCATAAAAGATTGCGTTTGCGAGCGTACAAGCTGCAACTTCATCAGATGATTACGCCGAATGATAAACTGGAACGAAAACGCTTTGCAGAAACAATGTTGGATAAAGTGGACGATGACGACACATTTCTAACTCGAGTCTGTTTCTCAGATGAGGCAACCTTCCACGTCAGTGGAAAAGTAAACCGACACAATTGTCGCATCTGGGGGTCGGAAAATCCAAGTGTCGTAATTGAACACCAACGGGATTCCCCTAAATGGAATGTTTGGTGTGGGATCATGCGTGACAGAATCATTGGTCCCTATTTCTTTGCTGAAAAGACAGTCACTGCAAACACGTACCTGGATATGTTGGAACTGTATGCTGTGCCACAACTCCCAGATGGAGCAATTTTCCAGCAAGATGGGGCTCCACCACACTTTGCCAACATGGTTCGCACATTCTTAGACGAACAATTCCCTGCAAGATGGATCGGAAGAGGATCACCGTACATCACATGGCCTGCCAGATCACCAGATCTAACACCACCTGATTTTTTCCTGTGGGGGTTTGTTAAGGACCAGGTCTACAGGACGCCAGTACGTGATTTGGCAGACTTACAAGAAAGAATTTATGCTGCTGTCAACAATGTTACACCACAGATGCTTCATAACACTTGGGTCGAGGTTGAATACCGGTTGGATATTTCCCGTGCCACCAATGGAAGCCATGTTGAGGTTTATGGAACATAAGGTAACAAAAATTCCCAGTTTTCATTCTTTGTAGCAGTTGGTTTCAACTATATACTTGTATTAATTCAGAAGTTATAGCTATTTCTTTTGTTATACTTATAAGCGGAACACGGTGTATTTGGGAGTGTTTGCAAATGTTTACCAGTGTTTGGGTGTGTTTGAAAGTGTTTAACACAATTTGGTTGTGTTTGAAAGAGTGTAATATTGTTCGGGTGTATTTGCAATTGTTTAACAGTGTTTGGGATTGTTTGAAATTGTTTAACAGTGTTTGGTTTGTTTCAAAGAGTTTACCAGTGTTAGGGTGAGTTTGGAAGTGTCTAAGAGTGTTAGGGTGTTTTTGATAGTGTTTAACTGTGTTTGGGTGTGTTTGAATGTGTTAAGAGCTTTGTGTTTGAAAGTGTCTAATAGTGTTTGGGTCTCTTTGCAAGTGTTTACCTGTGTTTGGGTGTATTTGAAAGTGTTTACCAGCGTATGGGTGTGGTTTCAAGTGTATAATAGTGTTCGGGTGTATTTGGAAGCTTCAAAAGTATTTGGGTGTGTTTGCAAATGTTTAAGAGTGTTTGGGTGTGTTTGCATGTGCTTAAGAATGTTCGGGTGTGTTTGTAAGTGTTTAAACGTGTTCCGGTGTGTTTTCAAGTCTTTACCAGTGTTTGGGTGTGTTTGAAAGTGTTTAACAATGTGTGGGTGTGTTTGCAATGTTTAACACTGTTTGTTGTGTTTGCAAGTGTGTAATATTGTTTGAGTGTGTTTGCAAGTGTTTAATAGTGTTTCGGTGTGTTTGCAAGTATTTAACAGTGTTCTGGTATGTTTGCATGTGTTTAAGATTGTTCGGGTGTGTTTGCAAGTGTCCAATATTGTTTGGTTGTGTTTGAAAGTGTTTGACAGTTTTTGGGTGAGTCTGCAATTGTTTAACAGTGTTTGGTTGTGTTTGCAATTGTTTAATAGTGTTGGCTGTGTTTGAAAGTGTTTAATAGTGTTTTTGGGTTTTTGCAATATATTAACAATGTTTGGGAGTGTTTGGAAGTGTTTAACAGGGTTTGGTTGTGTTTGAAAGTTTCTAATTGCGTTCGGGTGTGTTTTCAAGTGTTTAACAGAGTTCGGGTGTAATTGCAAATGTTTAAGAGTGTTAGGGTGCGTTTGCAAGTGTTTAATAGTGTTTGGGTGTGTTTGCAAGTGTTTACCCGTGTTTTGTTGTGCTTGCAAGTGTTTAACAGTGTTAGGGTGTTTTTGCAAGTGTATAACAGTGTTGGGTGTGTTTGCAAGTGTGTAAATTTGTTTGGGGATGTTTGCAAGTATTTAACGGTGTTTGGGTGTGTTTGCAATTCTTTGACAGTGTAAGGTGTGTTTGCAAGTATTTAAAAGTTTTTGGCTGTGTTTCAAGTGTTTAACAGTGTTTGGGTGTGTTTGAAAGTGTTTAACACTGTTTGGGTGTGTTTGAATGTGTTTAACAATATTTGGGTGTGTCTGAAATTGCTTAACAGTGTATCGGTATGTTAGAAATTCTTTAAGAGTGATTTTGTCTGTTTGCAAGTGTTTAAGAGTGTTTGGGTGTATTTGAAATTGTTTAACATTGTTTGGGTGTTTTTGAAAGTGTTTAACAGCGTTTGCGGTTGTTTTAAATTGTTTAACAGTGTTTGGGTGTGTTTGCAAGTGTTTAACATTGTTTCTGTGTGTTTGTAAGTTTCTAATATTGTTCGTGTGTGTTTGCAAGTTGTTAACAGTGTTTGGGTGTGTTTGCAAGTATTTAACAGTGTTTGGGTGTGTTTGCAAGTGTTTAGTAGTTTAGGGTGTGCTTGAAAGTGTTTAAAAGTGTTTGGATGAGTTTGAATTTGTTTAACAGTGGTTGGGTGTGTTTGAATATGTCTAAGTGTGTTTGGGTGTGTTTGAAAGTGCTTATCAGTGTTTGGGTGTGTTTGCAATTGTTTAACAGTGTTTGGGTGTGTTTTGCAAGTTTTTAACCGTTTTTGTGTGCGATTGCAAATGTTTAACATTGTTTGGTTGCGTTTGGAAGTGTTAGACAGTGTTTGGGTGCGTTTGCAAGTTTTTAAAAGTGTTTGGGTGTGTTTGCAAATGTTTAACATTGTTAGGAAGCGTTTTGAAGTGTTTCGACGTGTTTGCAATTGTTTAACAATATTTGGGTGTGTTTGCAAATGTTTAACTGTGTTTGGGTGTGTTTCAAATTGTTTAACAGTGTCTGGGTGTGTTTGCAAGTGTTTAACGGTGTTTATGTGTGTTTGGAAGTGTTTAATAGTGTTTAACAGTGTCAGGGTGTGTTTGCAAGCGTTTAATATTGTTTGGGTGTGTTTGAAGGTGTTTAACAGGGTTTGGTTTTGTGTGAAATTGTTTAAGTGTGTTTTTTATGTTTGAATGGGGTTAACAGTGTTTGGGTGTGATTGAAAGTGTTTAACAGTGATTTAGTGTGTTTGCAAGTGTTTAACAATATTTGGAGTGTTTGCAAGTGTTGAAGAGTGTTTGGGTTGTGTTTTCAATTGTTTAACTGTGGTTGAGCGTCTTTAAATCTGTTCGACAATGTTTGGATGTGTATGAAAATGTTTAAAAATATTTGGGTGTGTTTGAAATAACAACAGTGTTTGGGTGTGTTTGCAAGTGTTTAACAGTGTTTGGTGTGTTTGAAAGTTTTTAAAAGTGTTTGGGTGTGCTTTCAAGTGTTTAAGAATGTTTGGTTGTTTTTGCATGTGTTTAATTGAGTATGGGTGTGTATGCAAGTGTTAACAGTGTTTGGGTGTGTATGCAAGTGTTTTACAGTGTTTGGGTGTGTGAGAAATTGTTTTACAATATTTAGTTTTGTTTGCAATTGTTTAACAGTATTTGGGTGTGTTTGCAACTGCTTAACAGTGTTTGGATGTGTTTGCAAGTGTTTAACATTGTTTGGGTGTGTTTCAATGTGTCTAATAATATTTGTGTGTGTTTGCAAATTTGTAACAGTGTTCTGTGTGTATTTGCAATTGTTTAAGAATGTTTGGGTGTGTTTGCAAGTGTTTAAAAGTGTTTCGGTGTGTTTGAAAGCTTCTAATATTATTCGTGTGTGTTTGCAAGTGTTTAACAGTTTTCGGGTGTGTTTGCAATTGTTTAACGGTGTTTGGGTGTGTTTGCAAGTGTTTAACAGTGTTTGAGTGTGTTTGCAAGAGTTTAGCATTGTTTTGGTGTGTTTGCAAGTGTTTACCAGTGTTTGGTTGTGCTTGCAAGTGTTTAACAGTTTTGGTGTTTTTGCAAGTGTTTAACAGTGTTGGTTGTATTTGCAAGTATTTAACAGTGTTTGGGTGTGTTTGCATGTGTTTAACAGAGTTTGGGTGTGTTTGCATGTGTTTAACAGTGTTTAGGTGAGTTTGAAAATCTTTAACAGCGTTGGGGTGTGTTTGCAAGTATTTAACAGTGTTTGGGTGTGTTTGCATGTGTTTAACAGAGTTTTGGTGTGTTTGCAAGTGTTCAACTGAGTTCGGGTGTGTTTGCAAGTGTTTAAGAGTGTTTTTGTGTGTTTGCAACTGTTTACCTGTGTTTGGGTGTGTTTGCCAAGTGCTTAACCCTGTATGGGTGTGTTTGCAAGTTTTTAACAGTCTTTGGGTGAGTTTGCAAGTTTTTAAGAGTGCTTGGGAGTGTTTGCAAGTGTTTAATATTGTTTGGCTGTGATAGCAAATGTTTAAAATTGTTTGGGTGTGTTTACAAGTGTTTAACAGTTTTTAGGTATGTTTGAAGCGTTTAAAAGTGCTTGGGTGCTTTTGAAAATGTTCAACTGTATTTGGTTGTGTTTGAAAGTGTTTACAAGTGTTTGGGTGGTTTCGAAACAGTTCAAATGTGTTTGGGTGTGTTTGAATCTGTTTAACAGGGTTGAATATTTTTGAATGTGTTTAACAGTGTTTGATTGTGTTTGAAAGCGTTTAACAATGATTGGGTGTGTTAGAAATTCTTTAACAGTGTTTGTGTGTGTTTGAAAGTGTTTAACAGTGTTTGGTTGTGTTTGAAATTGATTAACAGTGTTTGTGTGTGTTTGCAAGTGTTTAACAGTTTGGGTGCGTTTGAAATTGTTTAACAGTGTTTGGTTGATTTTGAAAGTGTTTAACAGTGTTTGGTTGTGTTTGAAATTGTTTAACAGAATTTGGGTGTGTTTGAAAGTGTTTAACATTGTTTGCGTGAGTTTGAAAGTGTTTAACAGTGTTTGGGGTGTTTGAAATTATTCAATATGTTTGGTTGTGTCTGCCAGTGTTTAACAGTGTTTGTGGTGTTTGAAAGTGTTTAACAGTGTTTGGGTGTGTTTGCTAGAGTTTAAAAGTGTTCGGGTGTCTTTAAGCTGTTTAACAGTGTTTGGATGCTTTTGAAAGTGATTAAAAGTGTTTGGGTGTGTTTGAAAGTGGTTAACATTGTTTGGGTGTGTTTGAAAGTGTTTAATAGTGTTTGGCTTTGATTGAAGTTGTTTAACAGCGTTTGGGTATGTTTGCAAATGTTTAACAGTAATTGGGAGTGTTTGAAATTGTTTCACAGTGTTTGGTTGTGTGTGTGCAAGTGTTTAACAATGTTTGGGTGTGTTTGCAAGTATTTAACATTGTTTGGGTGTGTTTGAAAGTGTTTAACAGTGTTTGGTTTTGATTGAAGTTGTTTAACAGTGTTTGGTTATGTTTGCAAGTGTTTAACAGTGATTGGGGGTGTTCGAAATTGTTTCACAGTGTTTGTGTATGTGTGTGTGCAAGTGTTTAACAATGTTTGGGTGTGTTTGCAAGTATTTAAAATTGTTTGGGTGTGTTTGCAAGAGTTTAGTAGTTTAGAGTGTGTTTTAAAGTGTTTAATAATGTTTGGGTGTGTTTGAATGTGTTTTACAGTGTCAGGGTGTGTTTGAATGTCTCTAAGAGTGTGTGGGTGTGTTTGAAAGTATTTATTAATGCTAGGGTGTGTTTGCATGTGTTTAACAGTGTTTGGGAGTGTTTGAAATAGTTTCACAGAGTTTGGGTGTGTGTGTGCAAGTGTTTAACAATGTTTGTTTGTGTTTGCAAGTATTTAACATTGTTTGGGTGTGTTTGCAAGTGTTTACCAGTGTTAGGGGGCGTTTGAAAGTGTTTAACACTGTCTGATTTTGTTTGAATATGTCTAATAGTGTTCGGGTATGTTTGCAACCGTTTAACAGTGCCTGGTTTTGCTTGCAAGTATTTGACAGTTCTTGGGTGTGTTTGAAAGTGTTTACCACTGTTAGGGTGTGTTTGAAAATGCTTAAAAGTGTTTGGTTATGTTTGAAAAAGTATAATAGTATTTGGGAGTGTTTGCAAATGTTTACCAGTGTTTGGGTGTGTTTGAAAGTGTTTACCAATATTTGGGTGTGTTTTCAAGTGGCTAATAGTGTTCGGAAGAGTTTGCAATTGTTTAAGAGTGTTCGGTTGTGTTTGAAAGAGTCTAATATTGTTTGGGTGTGTTTTCAAACGTTTAACAGTGTTTGGTTTGTTTGAAAGTATCTAAGAGTGTATGGGTGTGTTTGCAAGTGTTTAACAGTGTTTGGGTGTGTTTGAAAGTGTTTAACAGTCTTTGCGTGTGTTTGCAAATTTTTAACAGCTTTCGGTTGTGTTTCAAAGTGTCTAATAGTGTTCGCGTGTGTTTGCAAGCGCTTAACAATGTTTGAGTAAGTTTGAATGTGTCAAATCTTTACCAGTTTTTGGGTGTGTTTGCAAGTGTTTAACATTGTTTGGATGTGTTTGCAAGTGTTTAACAGCGTTTGGGTGAGTTTATAAGTGTTTACCAGTGTCTGTTTGTGTTTGCAAGTGTTTACCAGAGTTTGAGTGTGTTTGCAAGATTTAGCCATTGTTTGGGTTTGCTTGCAAGTGTTTAACAGCGTTTGGGTGAGTTTACAAGTGTTTTCCAATGTCTCTTTTTGTTTGCAAGTGTTATGCAGTGTTTGGGTGTGTTTGCAAGTGTTGAACGGTGTTTGGGTGTTTTTGCAAGTGATTAACAGTGTTTGGCTGTGTATGCAATTGTTTAACAGTGTTTGGGTGTGTTTGCAAGTGTTCACCCATGTTTGGTTGTGCTTGCAAGAGTTTAAGAGTGTTGGGGTGTTTTTGCAAGTGATGAACAGTGTTGGGTGTGTTTGCAAATGTGTAACTTTGTTTGGGGATGTTTGCAAGTGTTTAAGATGTTTGGGTGTGCTTGCATGTCTTTAAGAGTGTAAGGTGTGTTTGCAAGTATATAAACGTGTATGGGTGTGTTTGCAAGTGTTTAACAGTGTTTGGGTGTATTTTAAACTGTTTAACTGTGTTCGGGTGTGTTTGCATGCGTTTAACATTGTTTTTGTGTGTTTGCAACTGTTTACCAGTGTTTGGGCGTGTTTGCAAGTGTTTGACATGTTTGGGTGTGTTTGCAAGTGTTTAACAGTGTTGTGTGTGTTTGCTAGTGTTTGACAGGTTGTGTTTGAAAGTGTCTAATAATGTTCGGGTGTGTTTGCAAGTGTTTAACAGTGTTTTGGGTGTGTTTAAAATTGTCTAATATTGTTCGGGTGTGTTTGCAATTGTTTAACATTGTTTGGTTGTGTTTGAAATTGTCTAATAGTGTTCGAGTGTGTTTGCAAGAGTTTAAAAGAGTGTTTGGTTGTATTTCAAAGAGTCTAATATTATTCGGGGGTGCTTCCAAGCATTTAACAGTGTTTGGTTGTGTTTGAGAGTGTCTAATAATGATCGGGTGTGTTTGCAAGTGTTTAACAGTGTTTGGCTGTGTTTGTAATTGTCTGATAGTGTTCGGGTGTTTTGTTCAATTGTTTAACAGTGCTTGGTTGTGTTTGAAGGAGTCTAATAGTGTTCAGGTGTGTTTGCATGTGTTTAACAGTGTTAGGGTGTGTTTGCAAGTGTTTTACAGGGTTTGGTTGTGTTTGAAAGTGTCTAATATGTGTTGGGGTGTGTTTGCAAGTGATTAACCGTGTTTGGGAGTATTTGCAAGTCTTTAACAGAGTTTGGGTGCGTTTGCAAATTTTTAACAGTGTTCGGTTGTGTTTGAAAGAGTCTAAAATGTTTGGGTGTGTTTCAAGTGCTTAAGAGTGTTTGGGTATGTTTGAAAGTGTTGAACAGTCGTTGGGTGTGTTTGCAAATGTTTAACAGTTTTCGGTTGTGTTTCAATGTGTCTAATAGTGTTCGGGTCTGTTTGCAAGTGCTTAACAGTTTTTGGGTAAGTTTGGAGGTGTATGATACTGTTCAGGTGTGTTTGCAATACTTTAAGTCTTTGGATGTGTTTGAAATTATCTAATAATATTCGGGTGTGTTTGCAAGTGTTTAACAGTGTTTGAAAATGTCTAATAGTTTTTCTGGTGTGTTTGCAAGTTTTTAACAGTGTTTGGATATGTCTGAACGTGTCTAACAGTGTTCGGGTATGTTTGCAATGTTTAACAGTGTTTGGGTGTGCTTGAAAGTTTTTAACAGTGTTTGTTTGTATTTGAAAGTGTATACCAGTGTTTGGGTGTGTTTGGAAGTGTTTAACAGTGTTTGGTTGTGTTTGAAAATGTCTAATAGTGTTTGGGTGTGTTTGAAATTGTTTACAATTGTTTGGGTGTGTTTTCAAGTGTCTAATATTTTTCGGGTGTGTGTGCAAAAGTTTTCACAGTGTTTGGGTGTATTGGTAAATGTTTAACAGTGTTTGGGTGTGTTTGCAAGTATTTAACAGTGATCGGGGATGTTTGCAAGTGTTTAACAGTGTTCGGGCGTGTTTGCAAGTGTTTAACAGTGTTCAGTTGTGTTTGAAAGTGTCTAATAGTGTACGGGTGTGTTTGAAAGTGTTTAGAAGTGTTTGGTTTTGTTTGAAAGTGTTTAAGAGTGTTTGGTTTTGTTTGAATGTGTTCGGGTATGTTTGCAAGTGTTTAACAGTGTTTGGGTGTGTTTGCAAGCGTTTAACAGTGTTCGGTTGTATGTGTTAGTCTTTACCAGTATTTGGGTTTGTCTGAAAGTGTTTACAAGTGTTAGGATATGTTTGAAAGTGTTTAATAGTGTTTGGTTGTGTTTGAATGCGTCTAATAGTGTTCGGGTGTGTTTGCAAGTGTATAAAATTGCTTGGGTGTGTTTGAAATTGTTTAACACTGTTTGGATGTGTTTGAAACTGTTACGTTTGCAGGGGTTAAAAGTTTTTGGAAGCGCGTGCAAGTGTTTAACAGTGTTTGGGTGTGTTTGCAAGTGTTTAAAAGTGTTTGGATGTGTTTGCAATTGTTTTACAGTATTTGGGTGTGCTTGCATCTGTTTAACAGTGTTCGGGTGTGTTTGCAAGTATTTAACAGTGTTTGGTTATGTTTGCATGAGTTCAAAAGTGTTTGTGTGTGTTTGCAAGTCTTTTCGATTGTCTGGGTGTGTTTGCAAGTGTTTAACACTGTTTGGGTGTGTTTGCAAATGTTTAAAAGTGGTTGGGTGTGATTGCAAGTGTTTACCAATGTTTCGGTATGTTTCCAAGGGTTTAACTATGTTTGGGTGTGTTTGCAAGTTTTTACCAGTTTTTGGGTGTGTTTGCAAGAGTTTACCGGTGTTTTGCTGTGTTCGCAAGAGTCTAACAGTGTTTGGGTGTGTTTGCTTTTGTATATCAATGTTTGGGTCTGTTTTCAATTGTTTAAGTGTGTTTCGGTGTGTTTGCTATTGTTTAACAGTGTTTGGCTGTGTTTGAAATTGTATAATAGCGTTCGAGTGTGTTTGCAAGCGTTAACAGTGTGTGGTTTTATTTGACATTGTCTAATAATGCTCGGGTGTGTTTCCAATTGTTTAACAGTGTTTGGTTGTGTTTGAAAGTGTCTAATAGTGTTCGGGTGTATTTGAAATTCTTTAACAGTGTTTGGTTGTGTTTCAAAGTATCTAGTAGTGTTCGGGTGTGTTTGTAAGTGTTTAACAGTGTTTGGGTAAGTTTGCAATTGTTTAACAGAGTTTGGTTGTGTTTCAAAGTGTCTAATAGTGTTCGGGTGTGTTTGCAAGTGCAAACAGTGTTTCCGTGTGTTTGAAAGTTTCTAATACTGTTCGGGTGTGTTTCCAAGTGTTTAACAGCGTTTGGGTGTGTTTGAAAGTGTCTAATATTGTTCAGGTGTGTTTGCAAGTGTTTAACAGTGTTTGGGTGTGTTTACATATGTTCAAAGTTGTTTGGGTGTTTTTACAAATTTTTAACAGTGCTTGGGTGTGTTTGCAAGTGTTTCACAGCGTTTGGGTATGTCTCAATGTGTCTTATAGTATTCGGGTGTGATTGCAAGTTTTTAACAGTGCTCGGGTGTATTTGCAAGTGTTTAACTGTGTTTGGGTGTGTTTGCAAGTGTTTAACAGTGTTTGGGTGCGTTTGCAAGTTTTTAACAATGTTCTGGCTTTTTTGCAAGTGTTTAGGTGTTCGGGTGTGTTTGCATGTGTTTAATAGTGTTCGGGTGTGTTTGAAAGTTTTTAACAGTGTTTTGGTGTGCTTGCAAGTGTTTAACAGTGTTTGGTTTTGTTTCTATTTGTCTAATAGTGTTCTGGTTTGTATGCACGTTTTTAGCAGTGTTCGGGTGTGTTTGCAAGTGTTTAACAGTGTTTGGTTTTGTTTGCAAGTGCATAACAGTTTTTGGTTGTGTTTGCAATTGTTATCAGTGTTTGGGAGTGTTTGCAAGTATTTAAGAGTGTTTGGTTCTGTTTGCAAGTTTTAACAGTGTTTGGGTGTGTTTGCAATTCTTTAACAGTGTTCGGGTGTATTTGCAAGTGTTTAACTGTGTTTGGGTGTGTTTGCAAGTGTTTAACTGTGTTTTGTTGTGTTTTGCAAGTGTTTACCGTTTCGGCTGAGTTTGCAAGTGCTTACCTGTGTTTGAGTGTGCTTGCAAGTGTTTAACAATGTACGGGTGTGTTAGCAAGTGTTTTTAAAGTGCTCGGGTGTGTTTGAAAGTGTTTAACAGTGTTTGGGAAAGTTTGCAAGTGTTGAACAGTGTTTGGTTGTGTTTGCAAGTGTTTAACAATGTGCGGGTGTGTTTGAAAGTGTCTAATAGTGTTCGGGTGTGTTTGCAAGTGTTTAACAGGGTTTGGGTTTGTTTGCAATTATATAACAGTTTTTGGGTGTGTTTGCATGTGTTTAACAGTGTTTGCGTGTGTTTGCAAGTGTTTAACAGTGTTTGGGTGAGTATGCAACTGTTTCACTGTGTTCGTGTGTGTTTGCAAATGTTTAACAATGTTTTTGTGTATGTGCAACTCCTTACCAGTGTTTCGGTGTGTTTGCAAATGTTTAACACTGTTTGGGTGTGTTTGCTAGTGTTTAACAATGTTTGTTTGTGTTTGAAAGTATCTAATAATGTTCGGGTGTGTTTGCAATTGTTGAACAGTGTTTGGGTGTGTTTGAAAATGTCTAATAGTGTTCGTGTTTGTTTGCATTTTTTAAACAGAGTTTGGTTGTGTTTGAAAGAGTCTAATAGTGTTCGAGTAAGTTTGCAAGCTATTGACAATGTTTGGTATTGTTTGAAAGTGTCTAATGGTGTTCGGGTGTGTTTGTAATTGTTTAACAGTTTTGGTTGTGTTTGGAAGTATCTAATAGTGTTCGGGTGTGTTTGCAAGTGTTTAATAGTGTTTTGTTGTGTTTGCAAGTGTTTAACAGTGTTTGGGTGGGTTCGAAAATGTATAACAGTGTTTGGTTGTGTCTGAAATTGTCTAATAGTGTTCGGGTGTGTTTGCAAGTGTTTAACAGTGTTTGGGAGTGTTTGAATGTATTTACCAGAGTTTGGGTGTGTTTGAAATTGTTTAGCAGTATTTCGATGTGTTTGAAATTGTTTACAAGTGCTTGGGTGTGTTCGAAATTTGTTACCAGTATTTGGGTGCGTTTGAAAGTGTTTACCAGTGTTTCGGTTCGTTTGAAAATTTTCACATGTGTTTGGGTTAGTTTGAATTTGTTTGCCAATGATTTGGTGTGTTAGAAAATTTTTACCAGTGTTTGGGTGTGCTTGAAATTCTTCACCAATGTTAGTTTGTGTTTGAAAATGTTTACCAGTTCTTGGGTGTGTTTGACATTGTTTGCCAGTGTTTGGGTGTGTTTGAAAGTGTTTATCTCTGTTTGGGAATATTTGAAAGTGTTTACCAGTGTTTGGAAATGTTTCAAATTGTTTGCCTGCGTTTGGGTGAGTTTGAAAATGTTTACCAGTGCTTGGGTGTGTTTGAAAATGTTTACCTGTGCTCTGGTGTGTTTGACATTGTTTGCCAGTGTTTCGGTGTGTTTGAAAGTGTCTATCTGTGTTTGGGAATATTTGAAAGTGTTTACCGGTGTTTGGAAGTGTTTGAAAGTGTTTGCCAGTGTTTGGTAGTGTTCGAAAAGTTTTACCAGTGCTTGGGTGTGTTTGACAATGTTTACCAGTGTTTGGGTGTGTTTGAAAGTGTTTATCAGTGTCTGGGAATGTTTGAAAATGTTTAGCAGTGTTTGGAAGTGTTTCAAATTGTTTACCAATATTTGGGTGTGTTTGAATGTTTTTACCAGTGTTTGGATCTTTTGAAAGTGTTTGCAAGTGTTTGGGTGTGTTTGAAAGTGTTTACCAGTGCTTTGTGTGTTGACAGTTTTTACCAGTGTTTGGGCGTTTCAAAGTGTTTACCAGTGTTTGGGTGTGTTTGAAGTTCTCTATCAGTGTTAGGGTGCGGTTGAAAGTGTTTACCATGTGTTTGGGAGTGTTTGAAAGTGTTTACCAGTGTTTGGGTGTGTATTAAATTGTTTACCAGTGTTTGGGTGTGTTTGAAATTGTTTACAGGTGTTTGGGAGTGTTTGAAAGTGTAAAAAATATTTGGGAGTGTTTGAAATTGTTTACCAGTGTTTGGGTGTGTTTGAATGTGTCTACCAGTGTTTGGGTGTGTTTGAAAGTTTTTACCAGCGTTTGGGTGTGTTTCAAAGTACTTACCAGTTGTTTGGGAAAGTTTGAAGGTTTTTACCAATGTTTGAGTGTGTTTGAAAGTGTTTGCCATTGTTTGGCTGTGTTTGAAAATGTTTAACAATGTTTGGGTTCGTTTGAAAGTGTTCACTAGTGTTCGGTTGTGTTTGAAAGTGTCTGATAACGTTCGGGTGTGTTTAAAAGCGTTTAACAGTGTCCAAGTGTGTTTGCAAGTTTTGAAGTGTCCAGGTATGTTTGCAAGTGTTTAACAGTGTTTGTATGTGTTTGCAAGTGTTTAACAGTGTTTGGGTGTGTTTGCAAATGTTCAACAGTGTTTGAAGTGTTTACAAGTGTTTAACAGAGTTTGGGTTTGTTTGAATTTGTCTAATAGGATTCGGGTGTGTTTGCAAGTTTTTAACAGTGCTCGGGTGTATTTGCAAGTGTTATACAGTGTTTGGGTGTGTTTGCAAGTGTTTAACAGTGTTTGGGTGTGTCTGCATGTGTTTAACAGTGTTTAGTTGTGTTTGCAATTGTTTAACAGTGTTTGTTTGTGTCTGCAAGTGTTCAACAGTGTCTGGGTGTGTTGCAAGTGTTAAAAGTGTTTGGGTGTGTTTGCAAGTGTTTAACAATGTAAGAGGTTGTGTGAAAGTGTTTAACAGTGTTTAAGTGTGCTTGCAAGTGTTCAACTGTGTTTAAGAGTGATTGGGTGTGTTTTCAATTTTTTATCATTGTTTGGGTGTGTTTGCAGTTATTGACCACTGTTTGGGTGTGTTTTGAAACTGTTTAACATTGTTTGGTTGTCTTTGCAAATGATTAATACAGGTTGGGTGTGTTTGAAAGTGTTTAACAGTGTTTAGGTGTGTTTGAAAGTGTTTAACAGTGCTCGTGGATTTTTGCGAATTTTTAAATGTGTTTGCGTGTGTTTGAAATTTTTTATAGTATTTGGGTGTGTTTGAAACTGCCTAACAGCGTTAGGCTGTGTTTGAAAGAGAATAACAATGTTTGGGTGTATTTCAAAGTGTGAAAGTATGTTCCGGTGTTTTTGCAAGTGTTTAAGAGTGTTTGGGTGTATTTGCAACGTTTAACAGTGTTTGGGTGTGTTTGCAAGTGTTAACCTGGGTTTGGGTGTGTTTGAAAACGTTTAACAGTGTTTGGGTGCGTTTCCAAGTGTTTAAGAATAATCGGGTGTGTTTGCAAGTGTTTAACAGAGTTTGGGTGAGTTTGCAAATGTTTAAAAGTCTTTGGGTGTGTTTGCAAGTTTTTACCTGTGTTTGGGTGTGTTTGCAAATATTTAACCGTGTTTGGGTGTGTTTGAAAGCGTTTAACAGTGTTTGGGTGTGTTTGAATGTGTTAAAGAGTGTTTGGGTGTGTTTAAAAGTGTTTAACTATGTTTGGGTGTGTTTGAATGTGTTTAAGAGTGTTTGGGTGTGTTTGAAAGTGTTTATCAGATTCGGTTTTCTTTGAAAGTGTTAATGTTTCGGTTTGTTTGCAATTGTTTAACAGTGTTTTGGCGTGTTTCAAGGTGTTAAACTGCGTTTGGGTGTTTGGGTATGCTTGCAAGTGTTTAACAATTTTTGGGTGCTTTTGCATGTTTTTAACAGTGTTTGGGTGTGTTTGCAAGTGTTTAACAGTGTTATGAAGTGTTTGAAATATTTTAACAGTGTTTGGGAGTGCTTGCAATTGTTTAACAGTGTTTGGGTGTGTTTTCAAGTGATTAACAGTGTTTGGGTTTGTTTGAAAGTGTTTAACAGTATTTGGGTGAGTTTGCAAGTGTTTAAGAGTGATTGGGTGTGTATGCAGAATTTTAACATTTTTTGGGTGTGTTTGCAAGTGTTAACAGTGTTTGGATGTGTTAGAAAGTGTTTAACATTGTTCGGGTGTATCTACAAATGCTTAAGAGTGATTGGTTGTGTCTGAAAATGTCTAATAGAGTTCAAGTGTGTTTCCAAGTGTTTAACAATGTTTGGTTGTGTTTGAAAGTGTCTAATAATTTTCGGGTGTGTTTGCAAGTGTTTAACATTGTTTTGTTGTTTGAAAGTATCTAATAGTGTTCGGGTATGTTTGCAAGTGTTTAACAGTGTTTGGGTGAGTTTGAAAGAGTTTAACAATGATTGGTTGTGTTTGAAAGTGTTTACTAATATTTGGGTGTGTTTCAAAGTGTTTAACAATGTTAGGGTGTGTTTGAATGTGTTTACGAGTGTTCGGCTGTGCTTGAAATTCTTTATGAGTGTTTGGTTGTGTTTGAAAGTGTCTAATAGCGTTCGACTGTGTTTGCAAGTGTTTAACAGTGGTTGTGTGTGTTTGAAAGTTTTTAACAGTGTTTGGTTGTGTTTGAAATTGCCTAAGAGATTTCGGGTGTTTGCAACTTTTAACAGTGTTTGGGTGTGTTTGCAAGTGTCTAATTGTGTTTGGGCGTTTTTGCATGTGTTCAACAGTGTTTGGGTTTGTTTGCTAGTGTTTAACTGTGTTTGGTTGTGTTTACAATTGTTTATTAGTGTTGGGTATGTTTGCAAATGTTAACAGTGTACGGGTGTGTTTGCAAGTGTTTAAAAGTGTTCGGGTGTGTTTGCAAGTGTCTAAGAGTGTTTGGGTTTGTTTCCAAGTGTTTAACAATGTTTGGTTGTGTTTGCAGATGTTTAACAGGGTTTCCGTCTGTTTGCAATGTTTAACAGTGTTTGAGGAAGTTTGCAAGTATACAGCAGTGTTTGTGTGCGTTGCAAATTTTTAACAGTGTTTGGGTGTGTTTCAAAGCGTCTAATACTCTTCGGATGTGTTTGCAATTGTTCACAAGTGTTTGCTTGTGTTCGCAAATGTTTAACAGTGTTAGGGTATGCTTGCAATTGTATACCGATGTTTGGGTGTGTTTGAAATTGTTTAACAGAACTTGGGTGTGTTTCAAACTGTTTAACATTGTTTAGGTGTGTTTGAAAGTGTTTAACAGTGTTTGGTTTGTTTGAAAGTGTTTACCTGTTACGGTGTGTTTGCAAGAGTTTAAGAGTGTTTGGGTGTGTTTGCAAGTTTTTAAGTGTGTTTGGGTGTGTTTGCAAGTGTTTGCCTATGTTTTTGTGTGTTTGGAAGTGTTTAACAGTGTTTGAGTGTGTTTGCAAGTGTTTGACAGATTTGCGGGTGTGTTTGCAAATGTTTAACAGTGTTTGGTATTGTTTGCAAGTGTTTAATAATGTTTGGGTGAGTGTTGCAAGTTTTTGAACAGTGTTTGGTTGCGTTTGCGATTTTTTAACAGTGTTTGGGTGCGTTAGCAAGAGTTTAACAGTGTTTGGGTGTGTTTGCATGTGTTTAACTGTGTTTGGATGTGTTTGCAATTGTTAAAACATTTTTGGGTGTGTTTGCAACTGTTTTACAGGGTTTGGGTGTTTTTAGCAAGCGTTTAACATTTCTGGGTGTGTCTGCAAATGTTTAACAATGTTTGGGTGTGTTTGCAAGTGTTTAACAGTGTTTGGGTGAGTTTGAAATTGTTTAACAGTCTTTGGGTGTTTTTGAATGTGTTTAACAATGTTTGCGTGTGTTTGAAAGTGTTTAACAGTGTTTGGGAGTGTTTAAAAGTATTTAATATGTTTGTGTGTGTCTGCAAGTGTTTAACAGTGTTTGGGGTGTTTGAAAGTGCTTAACAGTGTTTGGGTGTGTTTGCAAGCGTTTAAAGATGGTTGGGTGTGTTTGCAAATGTTTAACATTGTTGGATGTGTTTGCATGTGTTTAACAATGCTTGGGTGAGTTTGAAAGAATTTAAATGTGTTTGGGTGTGTTTGAAACTGTTTAACAGTGTCTGGATATTTTTAATGTGTTTAACAGTGTTTGGGTGTCTTTGAAAGTGTTTAACAGTGATTGGGTGTTTTCAATTTATTATCCTTGTTTGGGTGTGTTTGCAGTTGTTGACCACTGTTTGGGTGTGTTTGAAAGTGTTTAATATTGTTTGGGTGTGTGTGCAAGTGATTAACACAGTTTGTGTGTGTTTGAATGTGTTTAACAGAGTTTAGGTGTGTTTGAAAGTGTTTAACAGTGTTCGGGGGTTTTGCAAATTTTCAAATGTGTTTGGGTGTGTTTGAAAGTTTTTATAGTATTGGGTGTGTTTGAAACTGCCAAACAGCGTTTGGCTGTGTTTGAAAGTGATTAACAATGTTTGGGTGTGTCTGAAATTTTTTAACAGTGTATGGGTGTGTTAGAAATTCTTTAAGAGTGATTGTGTGTGTTTGCAGATGTTTAACAGTGTTTCGGTGTGTTTGCAAGTGTTTAACAGTGTTTGAGGTTGATTGCAATTATATAGCAGTGTTTGTGTGCGTTGCGTGTATTTAACAGTGTTTGGGTGTGCTTTAAAGCGTCTAATACTCTTCGAGTGTGTTTGCAGTTGTTCACCAGTGTTTTGTTGTGTTCGCAAATGTTTAACAGTGTTTGGGTGTGCTTGCAATTGTTTAACACTGTTTGGGTGTGTTTGAAATTGTTTAACAGAATTTGGGTGTCTTCCATACTATTTCACAGTGTTTAGGTGTGTTTGAGAGTGTTTAACAGTGTTTAGTTTGTTTGAAAGTGTTTACCTGTTAGGGTGTGTTTGCAAGAGTTTAAGTGTGTTTGGGTTTGTTTGCAAGAGTTTAAGTGTGTTTTGGTTTGTTTGCAAGTGTTTCAGTGTGTTTGGGTGTGTTTGCAAGTGTTTAAGTGTGTTTGGGTGTGTTTGCAAGTTTTAAAAAGTGTTTGGGTGTGTTTGCAAGTGTTTACATGTGTTTTGGTGTGTTTGGAATTGTTTAACAGTGTTTGGGTGTGTTTGCAAGTGTTTGACAGATTTTTGGGTGTGTTTGCAAATATTTAACAGTGATTGGTTGTGTTTGCAAGTGTTTAACAATGTTTGGGTGAGTGTTGCAAGTTTTTAACAATGTTTGGTTGCGTTTGCTATTGTTTAACAGTGTTTGGGTGCGTTAGCAAGAGTTTAACACTGTTTGGGTGTTTTTGCAAGTGTTTAACAATGTTTTGGTGTATTTGAAGTGTTTAACAATGTTTTGGTGTATTTGAAGTGTTTAACAGTGTTTGGGTGTGTTTGCAAGTGTTTAACAAATTCTGGGTGTGTCTGCAAATGTTTAACACTGTTTGGGTGTGTTTGAAAGCGTTTAAAAGTTTGTTAGTTGTGTTTGAAAGTGTTTAACAGTGTTTGGGTGTGTTTGCAAGTGTTTAACAGTGTTTGGATGTTTTTTTAAATTGTTTAACAGTCTTTGGGTGTTTTTGAATGTGTTTAACAATGTTAGCGTGTGTTTGAAAGTGTTTAACAGTGTTTGGGAATGTTTGAAAGTATTTCATATCTTTGGGTGTGTCTGCAAGTGTTTAACAGTGTTTGGGGTGTTTGAAAGTGTTTAACAGTGTTTGGGTGTGTTTGCAAGAGTTTAAAGATGGTTGGGTGTGTTTGCAAATGTTAAATATTGTTTGGATGTGTTTGCATATGTTTAACAGTATTTGGGTGTGTTTGAAAGAGTTTAAATGTGTTTGGGTGTTTTTGACACTGTTTAACAGTGTCTGGATATTTTTAATGTGTTTAACAGTGTTTGGGTGTGTTTGAAAGTGCTTCACAGTGATTGGGTTTTTTCAAATTTTTTTCATTATTTGGGTGTGTTTGCAGTTGTTGACCACTATTTGGGTGTGTTTGAAAATGTTTAACATTGTTTGGGTGTGTTTGCAATTTTTTAACAGTTTTTGGGTGTGTTTGCAAGTGTTTAACAGTGTTTGTGTGTGTTTTAAATTGTTTAACAGTCTTTGGGTGTTTTTGAATGTGTTTAAAAATGTTTGCGTGTGTTTGAAAGTGTTTAACAGTGTTTGGGAGTGTTTAAAATTATTTAATATATTTGGGTGTGTCTGCAAGTGTTTAAGAGTGTTTGGGGTGTTTGAAAGTGTTTAACAGTGTTTGGGTGTGTTTGCAAGAGTTTAAAGATGGTTGGGTGTGTTTGCAAATGTTTAACATTGTTGGATGTGTTTGCATGTGTTTAACAATGTTAGGGTGTGTTTGAAAGAGTTTAAATGTGTTTGGGTGTGTTTGAAACTGTTTAACAGTGTCTGGATATTTTTAATGTGTTTAACAGTGTTTTTGTGTGTTTGAAGGTGTTTAACAGTGATTGGGTGTTTTCAATTTATTATCCTTGTTTGGGTGTGTTTGCAGTTGTTGACCACTGTTTGGGTGTGTTTGAAAGTGTTTAACATTGTTTGGGTGTGAGTGCAAGTGATTAACACAGTTTGGGTGTGTTTGAAAGTGTTTAACAGTGTTTAGGTGTGTTTGAAAGTTTTTAACAGTGTTCGGGGGTTTTTGCAAATTTTCAAATATGTTTGGGTGTGTTTGAAAGTTTTTATAGTATTTCGGTGTGTTTGAAACTGCCAAACAGCGTTTGGCTGTGTTTGAAAGTGATTAACAATGTTTGGGTGTGTCTGAAATTGTTTAACAGTGTATGGGTGTGTTAGAAATTCTTTAAGAGTGATTGTGTGTGCTCCAAAGCGTCGAATACTCTTCGAGTGTGTTTGCAATTGTTCACCAGTGTTTGGTTGTGTTCGCAAATGTTTAACAGAATTTGGGTGTGTTCCAAACTATTTCACAGTGTTTAGGTGTGTTTGAAAGTGTTTCATAGTGTTTAGTTTGTTTGAAAGTGTTTACCTGTTAGGGTATGTTTGCAAGAGTTTAAGTGTGTTTGGGTTTGTTTGCAAGTGTTTAAATGTGTTTGGGTGTGTATGCAAGTGTTTAAGTGTGTTTGGGTGTGTTTGCAAGTTTTAAAAATTGTTTGGGTGTGTTTGTAAGTGTTTACATGTGTTTTGGTGTGTTTGGAATTGTTTAACAGTGCTTGGGTGTGTTTGCAAGTGTTTGACAGATTTTTGGGTGTGTTTGCAAATATTTAACAGTGATTGGTTGTGTTTGCAAGTGTTTAACAATGTTTGGGTGAGTGTTGCAAGTTTTTTAACAATGTTTGGTTGCGTTTGCTATTGTTTAACAGTGTTTGGGTGCGTTAGCAAGAGTTTAACAGTGTTTGGGTGTGTTTGCAAGTGTTTAACAATGTTTTGGTGTATTTGAAGTGTTTAACAGTGTTTGGGTGTGTTTGCAAGTGTTTAACAATTTCTGGGTGTGTCTGCAAAAGTTTAACACTGTTTGGGTGTGTTTGAAAGCGTTAAAAATTTGTTAGTTGTGTTTGAAAGTTTTTAACAGTGTTTGGGTGCGTTTGCAAGTGTTTAACAGTGTTTGGATGTGTTTAAAATTGTTTAACAGTCTTTGGGTGTTTTTGAATGTGTTTAACAATGTTAGCGTGTGTTTGAAAGTGTTTAACAGTGTTTGGGAATGTTTGAAAGTATTTAATATCTTTGGGTGGGACTGCAAGTGTTTAACAGTGTTTGGGGTGTTTGAAAGTGTTTAACAGTGTTTGGGTGTGTTTGCAAGAGTTTAAAGATGGTTGGGTGTGTTTGCAAATGTTAAATATTGTTTGGATGTGTTTGCATATGTTTAACAGTATTTGGGTGTGTTTGAAAGAGTTTAAATGTGTTTGGGTGTTTTTGACACTGTTTAACAGTGTCTGGATATTTTTAATGTGTTTAACAGTGTTTGGGTGTGTGAAAGTGCTTCACAGTGATTGGGTTTTTTCAATTTTTTATCATTATTTGGGTGTGTTTGCAGTTGTTGACCACTATTTGGGTGTGTTTGAAAATGTTTAACATTGTTTGGGTGTGTTTGCAATTTTTTAACAGTTTTTGGGTGTGTTTGCAAGTGTTTAACAGTGTTTGTGTGTGTTTTAAATTGTTTAACAGTCTTTGGGTGTTTTTGAATGTGTTTAACAATGTTTGCGTGTGTTTGAAAGTGTTTAACAGTGTTTGGGAGTGTTTAAAATTATCTAATATATTTGGGTGTGTCTGCAAGTGTTTAAGAGTGTTTGGGGTGTTTGAAAGTGTTTAACAGTGTTTGGGTGTGTTTGCAAGAGTTTAAAGATGGTTGGGTGTGTTTGCAAATGTTTAACATTGTTGGATGTGTTTGCATGTGTTTAACAATGTTAGGGTGTGTTTGAAAGAGTTTAAATGTGTTTGGGTGTGTTTGAAACTGTTTAACAGTGTCTGGATATTTTTAATGTGTTTAACAGTGTTTTTGTGTGTTTGAAGGTGTTTAACAGTGATTGGGTGTTTTCAATTTATTATCCTTGTTTGGGTGTGTTTGCAGTTGTTGACCACTGTTTGGGTGTGTTTGAAAGTGTTTAACATTGTTTGGGTGTGAGTGCAAGTGATTAACACAGTTTGGGTGTGTTTGAAAGTGTTTAACAGTGTTTAGGTGTGTTTGAAAGTGTTTAACAGTGTTCGGGGGTTTTTGCAAATTTTCAAATATGTTTGGGTGTGTTTGAAAGTTTTTATAGTATTTCGGTGTGTTTGAAACTGCCAAACAGCGTTTGGCTGTGTTTGAAAGTGATTAACAATGTTTGGGTGTGTCTGAAATTGTTTAACAGTGTATGGGTGTGTTAGAAATTCTTTAAGAGTGATTGTGTGTGTTTGCAGATGTTTAACAGTGTTTCGGTGTGTTTGCAAGTGTTTAACAGTGTTTGAGGTAGATTGCAATTATATAGCAGTGTTTGTGTGCGTTGCGTGTATTTAACAGTGTTTGGGTGTGCTTCAAAGCGTCGAATACTCTTCGAGTGTGTTTGCAATTGTTAACCAGTGTTTGGTTGTGTTCGCAAATGTTTAACAGTGTTTGGGTGTGCTTGCAATTGTTTACCACTGTTTGGATGTGTTTGAAATTGTTTAACAGAATTTGGGTGTGTTCCAAACTATTTCACAGTGTTTAGGTGTGTTTGAAAGTGTTTAGTTTGTTTGAAAGTGTTTACCTGTTTGGGTGTGTTTGCAAGAGTTTAAGTGTGTTTGGGTTTGTTTGCAAGTTTAGGTGTGTTTAGGTGTGTTTAGGTGTGTTTGAAAGTGATTAACAGTGTTTAGTTTGTTTGAAAGTGTTTACCTGTTAGGGTGTGTTTGCAAGAGTTTATGTGTGTTTGCTGGTTTTAAAAAGTGTTTGGGTGTGTTTGCAAGTGTTTACATGTGTTTTGGTGTGTTTGGAATTGTTTAATAGTGTTTGGGTGTGTTTGCAAGTGTTTGACAGATTTTTGGGTGTGTTTGCAAATGTTTAACAGTGTTTGGTTGTGTTTGCAAGTGTTTAAGAATGTTTGGGTGAGTGTTGCAAGTTTTTTAACAATGTTTGGTTGCGTTTGCTATTGTTTAACAGTGTTTGGGTGCGTTAGCAAGAGTTTAACAGTGTTTGGGTGTGTTTGCAAGTGTTTAACAGTGTTTGGATGTGTTTGCAATTGTTTAAAAATATTTGGGTGTGTTTGCAACTGTTTTACAGTGTTTGGGTGTTTTTACAAGTGTTTAACAATGTTTTGCTGTATTTGAAGTGTTTAACAGTGTTTGGGTGTGTTTGAAAATGCTTAACGGTGTTTGGGTGTGTTTGCAAGTGTTTAACAATTTCTGGTTGTGTCTGCAAATGTTTAAAACTCTTTGGGTGTGATTGAAAGCGTTTAAAAGTTTGTTAGTTATGTTTGAAAGTGTTTAACAGTGTTTGGGTGTGTTTGCAAGTGTTTAACAGTGCTTGGATGTGTTTGAAATTGTTTAACAGTGTTTGGGTGTTTTTGAATATGTTTAAGAAATTTTGGTTGTTTTTTAATGTGTTTAACAGTGTTTGGGAGCGTATGCAAGTGTTTGACAGTTTTTGTGGGTGTTTGCAAATGTTTAACAGTGTTTCGGTGTGTTTGCATGTGTTAGCAGTGTTTGGGTGTGTTTTGCAATATTTTAACAGTGTTTGGTAGCGTTTGCGAATGTTTAACAGTGTTTGGGTGCGTTTGCAATTGTTTAACAGTGTTTGGGTATGTTTGCAAGTGTTTAATAGTGTTTGGATGTGTTTAGAATTGTTTAACAGTGTTAGGGTGTGTTTCAAAATGCTTAAGAGTGTTTGGGAGTGTTGCAATTGGTTAACCGTGTGTGGGTGTGTTTGCAAATGTTTAACATGTTTTTGTGTGTTTGAAAGCGTTTAACAGTGTTAAGGTGTGTTTGCAAAACTTTAACACTGTATGGGTGTGTTTGTAAGTGTTGGACAGTGTTTGGGTGTGTTTGAAATTGTTTAACAGTCTTAGCGTGTTTTTGAAAGTTTTTAACATTGTTTGCGTGTGTTTGAAAGTGTTTAACAGTGTTTGGGGTGTTTGAAAGTATTTAATATGTTTGGGTGTGTCTGCAAGTGTTTAACAGTGTTTGGTGTTTGAAAGTGTTTAACAGTGTTTAGGTAGATTTGCAGGAGTTTAAAGATTGTTGGGTGTGTTTGCAAATGTTTAACATTTTGTGGATGTGTTTGCATGTGTTTAACAGAGTTCGGGTGTGTTTGAAAATGTTTTACAGTGTTTGAGTGTGTCTGAATATGTTTAAGTGTATTTGGTTGTGTTTGAAAGTGTTTAACAGTGTTTGGGTCTGTTTGAAAGAGTTATATGTGTTTGGGTGTGTTTGAAACTGTTTAAAAATGTCTGAATATTTTTTAATATTGTTAACAGTATTTGGGTGTGTTTGATAGTGTTTAACATTGTTTGGGTGGTTTTGCATTTGTTCAACAGTGTTTATGTGTGTTTGAAAGTGTTTAACAGTTTTTGTGTGTTCTTTCAAGTGTTTAACAGTGTTTCGGTGTTTGGAAGTTTTTAAATATGTATGGGTGTTTTTGCAAGTGTTAACAGTGTTTTGGTGTGTTTGCTAGTGTTTAACAGTGTATGGGTGTGTGATTGTTTTACAGTGTTTAGGTTTGTTTGCAATTCTTTAACAGTTTTTGGGTATGTTTGCGAGTGTTTAACCGTGTTTGGGTGTGTTTGCAATTGTTTAACATTGATTGTGTGTGTTTGCATGTGTTTCCCGGTTTTTGGGTGTGTTTGAAAGTGTTTAAGTGCGTTTGGGTGTGTTTGCAAGTGTTTAAGAGTGTTTGCGTGTTTTTTAATGTTTCTAAGATTGATTGGGTGTGTATGGTAGTGTTTAACAGTGTTTGGGTGTGTTTGAAAGTAGTTAAGAGTCTTTGGTTGTGTTTGAAAGTGTTTAACAGTGTTTGGGTGGTTTTGAAACAGTTCAAATGTGTTTGAGTGTGTTTGAAACTGTTTAACAGTGTTGAATATTTTTGAATGTGTTTAACAGTGTTTGGATGTGTTTGACAGCGTTTAACAATATTTTGGTGTGTTTGAAATTGTTTAACAGTGTACGGCTGTGTTAGAAATTCTTTAACAGTGTTTGTGTGTGTTTGAAAGTGTTTAACAGTGTTGGGTTGTGTTTGAAATTGTTTAACAGTGTACGGGTGTGTTAGAAATTCTTTAACAGTGTTTGTGTGTGTTTGAAAGTGTTTAACAGTGTTTGGCTGTGTTTGAAATTGTTTAACAGTGTTTGGGTGTGTTCGCAAGTGTTTAACAGTGTTTGGGTGTGTTTGCAAGTTTTTAACAGTGTTTGGATGTGTTTGCAATTGTTTAACAGTGTTTAAGTGTGGTTGCAACTGTTTAACAGTGTTTGGGTATGTTTGCAAGTGTTTAACGGTGTTTAGGTGTCTTTGAAAGTGTTTAACATAGTTTGGGAGTGTTTGTAAGAGCTTAACACTATTTGGGTGTGTTAGCAAGTGTTTAAGAATGTTTAGGTATGTCTGCAAATGATTAACAACTTTTGGGTGTGTTTGCAAGTGTTTAACAGTGTTTGTTGTGTTTGAAAATGTTTAACAGTGTTCGGGTGTATTTGCAAATGTATAAGAGTGAGTGTCTGAAAATGTCTAATAGCGTTAAATTGTGTTTGCAAGTGTTTAATAGTGTTTGGTTATGTTTGAAAGTGTCTAATAATTTTCGGGTGTGTTTGCAAGTGTTTAACAGTGTTTGGTTGTGTTTGAAAGAGTTTTACATTCATTGGTTTTGTTTGAATTTGTTTACCCATGTTTGGGTGTGTTTGAAAGTGTTTAGCAAATGTTACGGTGTGATAGAATGTGTTTACCAGTGTTCGGGTGTGCTTGAAACTCTTTATCAGTGTTTCGTTGTGTGTGAAAGTGCCTAATAGTGTTCGGGTGTTTGCAAGTTTTTAACACTGTTTGGGTGTGTTTGCAAGTGTCTAATTGTGTTTGGGTGTGTTTGCATGTCTTCAGCAGTGTTTGGGTGTGTTTGCAATTGTTTAAGAGTGTTTGGGTGCGTTTCCAAGTGTTTAACAATGTTCGGGTGCGTTTGCAAGTGTTTAAAAGTGTTCGGGTGTTTTTAAAATGTCTTAAAGGTGTTTGGTTTGTTTGCAGTGTTTAACATTGTTTGGGTGTGTTTGCAGATGTTTAACAGTGTTTGGGAGTGGTTTCAAGTGTTTAAGAGTGTTTGGGTGTGTTTGCAAATGTTTAGCAGTGTTTGTGTGCGTTGCAAGTGTTTAACAGTGTTTGGGTGTGTTTCAAAGCGTCTAATACTCTTCGGCTGTGTTTCCGTGTTCACCAGTGTTTGGATGTGTTCGCAAATGTTTAATAGTGTTTGGGGGTGCTTGCAAGTGTTTACCACTGTTTGGTTGTGTTTCAAATTGTTTAACAGAATTAGGGTGTGTTTTAAAGTGTTTAACAGTGTTTAGTTTGTTTGAAATTGTATGCGTGTTTGGCTGTGTTTGCAAGTGTTTAAGAGTGTTGGGGTGTGTTTGCAAGTGTTTAACAGTGTTTTGGTGTGTTTGCAAATGTTTACCTGTGTTCGGGTATGTTTGCATGTGTTTAACAGTGTTCGGGTGTGTTTGCAATTGTTAAGTGTGTTTGGGTGTGATTGCAAGGTTTAACAGTGTTTGGGCCTGTTTGCAAGTGTTTACTTGTGTTTGAGTATGTCTGGAAATGTTTGGGTGTGTTTGAGAATGTTTAACACTGTTTTGGTGTGTTTGAATATGTTTAACAGTTTTTGGGTCAGTTTGCAAGCGTTAGCAGTGTTTGGGTGTGTGTTGCAATATATTAAGAGTGTTTGGTTGCGTTTGCGATTGTTTAACAATATTTGGGTTCGTTTGGAAGTGTTTAACAGTGTTTGGGAATGTTTGCAAGTGTTTAACAGTGTTTGGATCCGTTTGCAATTGTTTAAAAGTGTTTAGGTTTGTTTGAAAATGCTTAAGAGTGTTTGGGAGTGTTTGCAAGTGGTCAACCGTGTTTGGGTATGATTGCAAATGTTTAACACTGTTTGGATGTGTTTGAAAGCGTTAAAGAGTATTTAGGTGTGTTTGCAAATTTTTAACAGTGTATGGGTGTGTTTGTAAGTGTTTAACAGTGTTTGGTTGTGTTTGAAATTGTTTATCAGTCTTTGGTTGTTTTTGAAAGAGTTTTACATTGTTTGCGGGTGTTTGAAAGTGTTTAACATTGTTTGGGGTGTTTGAAATTATTTAATATGTTTGGGTGTGTCTGCAAGTGTTTAACAGTGTTTGGGGTGTTTGAAAGTGTTTAACAGTGTTTGGGTGTGTTTCCAAGTGTTTAAAGATGGTTGGGTGTGTTTGCAAATGTTTAACGTTATTTGGATGTGTTTGCATGTGTTTAACAGTCTTTGGGTGAGTTTGAAAATGTTTAACAGTGTTTGGGTGTGTTTGAAAGAAATTAAATATGTTTGGGTGTGTTTGAAACTGTTTAACAGTGTCTGAATATTTTTTAATATGTCTAACAGTATTTCGGTGTGTTAGAAAGTGTTTAACATTGTTTGGGTGTGTTAGAAAGAGTTTAAAAGGGTTTGTGTTTGTTTGAAAGTGTTTAACAGTGTTTGGTTGTGTTTGAAATTGCTTAACAGTTTTTGGGTGTGTGTTTGAAAGTGTTTTCGAATGTTTGGGTATGTTTAAAATTGTTTAACAGTGATTGGGTGCTTTTGAAAGTGTTTAAGAGCATTTGCGAGCGTTTGAAATTGTTTAACATTGTTTGGATGTTTATTCATTTTGTTAATAGTGTTTGGGTGTGTTTGTAAGTATTTAACAGTGTTTGGGTGTGTTTGTAAGTGTTTAGTAGTTTAGGGTGTGTTTGAAAGTGTTTAATAGTGTTTGGGTGTATTTGAATGTGT
Source organism: Periplaneta americana (assembly GCF_040183065.1). Lineage (NCBI taxonomy): Eukaryota > Metazoa > Arthropoda > Insecta > Blattodea > Blattidae > Periplaneta > Periplaneta americana. Next base: position 45,284 of record NW_027185509.1, read on the forward strand.
TTAACAGTGTTTGGGTGTGTTTGAATGCTTCTAAGTATATTTGGTTGTGTTTGAAAGTGTTTAACAGTGTTTGGGTGTATTTGCAAGAGTTTAAATGTGTTTGGGTGTGTTTGAAACTGTTTAACAGTGTTTGGATATTGTTTAACAGTGTTTGGATATTGTTTAACAGTGTTTGGGTGATTTTGAAAGGGTTTAACAGTATTTGTTTGTGTTTGAAATTGTCTAATAATGTTCGAGTATGTTTGCATGTGTTTAACAGTGTTTGATTATGTTTGAAAGTGTCTAATAGTGTTCGGGTGTGTTTGCAAGTGTTTAACAGTGTCTGGTTGTGTCTGAAAATGTTTAATAGTGTTCGGGTATGGTTGCAAGTGTTTAACAGTGTTTGAGTGTGTTTGAAAGCGTTTAACAGTATTTGGTTGTGGTTGAAAGAGTTTAACAGTGTTAGGGAGAGTTTGGAACTGTCTAACAGTGTTAGGGTATGTTTGAAAGTGTTTACAAGTGTTTGGGAGTGTTTGAAAGTGTTGAGAGTGTCGTTTGTGTTTGAAAGTATCTAATAGTGTTTGGTTATGTTAGCAAGTGTTTACTTGTGTTTGGTGTGTTTGAAATTGTTTACCAGTGTTTGGGTGTGGTTTCAAGTTTGTAATAGTTTTCGGGTATGTTTGGAAGTTTCAACAGTGTTTGGGTGCGTTTGCAAGTGTTTTAGTGTGTTTGGGTGTGTTTGCATGTGTTTAAGAATGTTCGGGTGTGTTTGTAAGTGTTTAACCGTGTTCCGGTGTGTTTGCAAGTGTTTACCAGTGTTTGAGTGAGTTTCCAAGTGTTTAACGGTGCTTGGGTTTGTTTGAAATTTTTAATAGTGTTTAGCGTGTTTGCAAGTGTTCACCAGGGTTTGTGTGTGTTTGCAAATGTTATACAGTGTTTCAGTGTGTTTGTAAGTGTTTACCAGTGTTTGGGTGTGTTTGAAATTGTTTACCAATGTTTGGGTGTGTTTGCAAATGTTAAGAGTGTTGTTTGTGTTTGAAAGTGTCTAATAGTGTTTGGTTGTGTTTGCAAGTGTTTACCTGTGTTTGGGTGTGTTTGAAATTGTCTACCAGTGTTTCGGTGTGGTTTCAAGTGTCTAATTGTGTTCGGGTGTGCTTGGAAGTTTCAACAGTGTTTGGGTGTGTTTGCAAGTGTTTAAAAGTGTTTGGTTCTGTTTGCATGTGTTTGAGCATCTTCGGGTGTGTTTGTAAGTGTTTAACCGTGTTCCGGTTTGTTTGCAAGTCTTTACCAGAGGTTGAGAGTGTTTCCATGTTTTTAACGGTGTTTGGGTGTGTTTGAAATTTTTTGAAATGTTTAGGTGTGTTTGCAAGTGTTTACCAGTGTTTGGGTGTGTTTGCAAGTGTTTACACGTGTTTGGGTGTGTTTGCAAATGTTTAACAGTGCTTGGTTGTGTTTCAAAATGTTTAACATTGGTGCTTGAAAGTGTTTAACAGTGTTTGGTTATGATTGAAGTTGTTTAACAGTGTTTGGGTATGTTTTCATGTGTTTAATAGTGTTTGGGAGAGTTTGAAATCGTTTCACAGTGTTTGGGTGTGTGTGTGCAAGTGTTTAATAATGTTTGTTTATGTTTGCAAGTATTTAACATTGTTTTGGTGTGTTTGCAAGTGTTTACCAGTGTTAGGGGGCGTTTCAAAGTGTTTAACACAGTCTGGTTGTGTTTGAATGTGTCTAATAGTGTTCGAGTATGTTTGCTACAGTTTAACAGTGCTTGGTTTTGTTTGCAAGTATTTAACAGTGCTTGGGTGTGTTTGAATGTGTTTTCCACTGTTTGGGTGTGTTTGAAAATGTTTAACAGTGTTTGGTTATGTTTGAAAAAGTCTAATAGTGTTTTGGAGTGTTTGCAAAGGTTTAAAAGTGTTTTGGTTTGTTTGAAAGTGTTTACCAATGTTTCGGTGTGTTTTCAAGTGGCTAATAGTGTTCAGGAGTGTTTGCAATTGTTTAACAGTGTTTGGTTGTGTTTGAAATTGTCTAATATTGTTTGGATGTGTTTTCAAGTGTTTAACAGTGTTTCGTTTTGTTTGAAAGTATCTAAGAATGTTTGGGTATGTTTCCAAGTGTTTAACAGTATTTGGGTGTGTTTGAAAGTGTTTAACAGTCTTTGCGTTTGTTTGCAAATTTTATAACAGTTTTCGGTTGTGTTTGAAAGTGTCTAATAGTGTTCGGGTGTGTTTGCAAGTGCTTAACAATGTTTGGGTAAGTTTGAAGGTGTCAAATGTTTACCAGTTTTTGGATGTGTCTGCAAGTGTTTAACATTGTTTGGGTGTGTTTGCAAGTGTTTACCAGTATCTGTGTGTGTTTGCAAGTGTTATGCAGTTTTTTGGTGTCTTTGCAAGTGTTTACCAGTGTTTGGGTGTGTTTGCCAGTGTTTGGGTGTGTTTGCAAGTGTTTAACAGTGTTTGGGTGAGTTTACAAGTGTTTACCAGTGACTGTGTGTGTTTGCAAGTGTTATGCAGAGTTTGGGTGTGTTTGCAATTGTTTACCAGTGGCTGGGTGTGTTTGCAAGTGTTTGCCAGTGTTTGGGTGTGTTGAAAAGTGTTTAAGAGTGTTTGGGTATGTTTGCAAGCTTTTACCAGTGATTGGGTGTGTTTGAAAATGTTTAACACTGTTTGTTTGTTCTTGAAAGTGTCTAATAGTGTTCGGGTGTGTTTGAAAGTTTATAACATTGTTTGGGTCTGTTTGCAAGAGTTTAAGAGTGTTTGGTGTGTTTGCAATTGTTTAAGATTGTTTGGGTGTGTTTGCAAGTGTTTAAGAGTGTTTCGGTCTGTTTATTATAGTTTAACAGCGTTTGTGTTTGTTGGCACGTCTTATCCAGTGTTTGGGTGTGTTTGCATGTTATTAACAGTGTTTCGGTGTGTTTGCAAATGTTTAACATTGTTTGGTTCTGTTTCCAAGTGTTTAAGAGTGCTCGGGGGTGTTTTGTAAGTGTTTACCAGTTTTGGTTGTGTTTGCAAATGTTTAACAGTGTTTGGGATTGTTTGAAATTGTTTAACAGTGTTTGCTTGTGTTTCAAAGAGTCTACCAGTGTTAGGGTGAGTTTGGAAGTGTCTAACAGTGTTAGGGTGTGTTTGCAAGTATTTAACAGTGATCGGGGGTGTTTGCAAGTGTTTAACAGTGTTCGGGTGTGTTTGCAAGTGTTTAACAGTGTTCGGTTGTGTTTGAACGTATCTAATAGTGTACGGGTGTGTTTGAAAGTGTTTAAGAGTGTTTGGTTTTGTTTGAATGTGGGTAATATTGTTCGGGTATGTTTGCAAGTGTTTAACAGTGTTTGGTTGTATTTGATAGTCTTTACCAGTATTTGGGTGTGTTTGAAAGTGGTTACCAGTGTGAGGCTATGTTTGAAAGTGTTTAATAGTGTTTGGTTGTGTTTGAAAGTGTGTAATAGTGTTCGGGTGTGTTTGCAAGTGTTCAAAAGTGCTTGGGTGTGTTTGAAATTGTTTGACACTTTTTGGATGTTTTTGAAATTGTTACACAGTTTCTGGTTATGTTGGAAATGTGTCTAATAGTATTTGGGTGTGTTTGCAAATGTTTACCAGTGTTCGGGTGTGTTTTTAAGTGTTTACCAATGTTTGGGTGTGTTTTCAAGTGGCTAATAGTGTTCGGGAATGTTTGCAAATGTTTAACAGTGTTTGGTTGCGTTTGAAAATGTCTAATGGTGTTTGGGTGTGTTTTCAAGTGTTTAACTGTGTTTGGTTTTGTTTGAAAGTATCTAAGAATGTTTGGGTGTGTTAGCAAGTGTTTAACAGTGTTTGGGTGTGTTTGAAAGTGATTAAGAGTCTCTGCGTGTGTTTGCAAATTTTTAACAGTTTTCGGTTGTGTTTCAAAGTGTCTAATAGTGTTCGGGTGTGTTTGCAAGTGCTTAACAGTGTTTGGGTAAGTTTGAAGGTGTCTAATAATGTTCAGATGAGCTTCCAAGTGTTGAAGAGTGTTTGGGTGTGTTTGAAATTATCTAATAATATTCGGGTGTGTTTCCAAGTGCTTGGTTGTGTTTGAAACTGTCTAATAATGTTCGAGTGTTTGCAAGTGTTTAACAGTGTTTGGTTGTGATAGGAATGTCTAATAGTGTTCGGGTTTGTTTGCAATGTTTAACAGTGTTTGGGTGTGTGTGAAAGTGTTTAACAATGTTTCTTTGTATTTGAAAGTGTATTCCAGTGTTTGGTTGTGTTTGAAAGTGTTTAACAGTGTTTGGTTGGGTTTGAAAGTGTCTAATAGCGTTTGCATGTGATTGCAAGTGTTCACAGGTGTTTGGGTATGTTTGATAGTGTTTACCAGTGTTTTGGTGAGTTTTCAAGTGTCTAATATTGTTCCGGTGTGTTTGCAAGTGTTTCACAGTGTTTGGGAGTGCTTGCAAGTGTTTAACAGTGGTTGGGTGTGTTGGCAATTATTTAACAGTGTTTGGGTGTGTTTGCAATTGTTTACCAGTGTTTGGGTGTGTTTGCAAGTATTTGCCAGTGTTTGGGTGTGTTGGAAAGTGTTGAAGAGTGTTTGAGTGTGTTTGCAAGCTTTTACCAGTGTTTGGGTGTGTTTGCAAAGGTTTAACACTGTTTGTGTTTGAAGTGTCTAATAGTGTTCGGGTGTGTTTGAAAGTGTATAACATTGTTTGGGTCTGTTTGTAAGAGTTTAAAAGTGTTTGGGTGTGTTTGCAATTGTTTAAGATTGTTTGGGTGTGTTTGCAAGTGTTTAAGAATGTTTCGGTGTGTTTTATATATTTTAACAGCCATTGTGTGTGTTTGCAAGTCTTTTCTGTGTTTGGGTGTGTTTGCAAGTTATTAACAGTGTTGCGGTGTTTGCAAATGTTTAACATTATTTGGTCCTGTTTCCAAGTGTTTAAGAGTGCTTGGATGTTTTTGCAAGAGTTTGACCGTGTTTGAGTGTGTTCGCAATTATTTAACAGTTTTGGTTGTGTTTGCTAGTGTTTACCAGTGTTTGGGTGTGTTTTCAAAAGTTTAACAGTGATTCGGTGTGTTTGCAAATGTTTAACAGTGTTTGTTTGTGTTTGAAGTTTTCTAATAGTGTTCGAGAGTGTTTGCAAGCGTTAACAGTGTTTGGTTATATTTGAAAAAGTCTAATAGTATTTGGGAGTGTTTGCAAATGTTTACCAGTGTTTGGGTGTGTTTGAAAGTGTTTAACAAAGTTTGGTTGCGTTTGAAAGTGTGTAATAGTGTTCGGGTGAGTTAGCAATTGTTTAACAGTGTTTGGGATTGTTTGAAATTGCTTAACAGTGTTTGCTTGTGTTTCAAAGAGTTTACCAGCGTTAGGGCGAGTTTGGAAGTGTCTAACAGTGTTAGGGTGTGTTTGATAGTGTTGAACAGTGTTTGGGTGTGTTTGCAAGTGTTTAACAGCGTTTGGGTGAGTTTGCAAGTGTCTTAAAGGGGTTTGGTTTGTTTGCAGTGTATGCAGATGTCTAACAGTGTTTGGGTGTGTTTTGAAGTATTTAAGAATGTTTGGGTGTGTTTGCATGTGTTTAATTGTGTATGGGTGTTTTTGCAAGTGTTAACAGTGTTTGGGTGTGTGAGAAATTGTTTTACAATGTTTAGTTTTGTTTGCAATTGTTTAACAGTATTTGGGTGTGTAAGCAATTGCTTAACAGTGTTTGGATGTGTCTGCAAGTGATTAACACTGTTTGGGTGAGTTTGAATGTGTCTAATAATATTTGTGTGTGTTTGCAAATTTATAACAGTGTTCTGGTGTATTTGCAATTGTTTACCAATGTTTGGGTGTGTTTGCAAGCGTTTAAAAGTGTTTCGGTGTGTTTGAAAGCTTCTAATATTGTTGGTGTGTGCTTGCAAGTGTTTAACAGTGGTCGAGTGTGTTTGCAAGTGTTTAACGCTGTTTGGGTGTGTTTGCAAGTTTTTAACAGTGTTTGAGTGTGTTTGCAAGAGTTTAACATTGTTTGGGTGTGTTTGCAAGTGTTTACCAGTGTTTGGTTGTGATTGCAAGTGTTTAACAGTGTTGGTGTTCTTGCAAGTGTTTAACAGTGTTGGTTGTGTTTGCAAGTGTGTAACAGAGTTTGGCGATGTTTGCATGTGTTTAACAGTACTTAACAGTGTTTGGGTGTGTTTGCAAGTATTTAACAGTGTTTGCGTGTGTTTGCATGTGTTTAACAGAGTTTGGGTGTGTTTGTAAGTGTTCTAATGTGTTCGGGTGTGTTTACAAGTGTTTAACAGTGTTTTTGTGTGTTTGCAACTGTTTACCAGTGTTTGGTTGTGTTTGCAAGTGTTTAACACTGTTTGGGTGTTTTTGCAAGTGTTTAACAGTGTTGGGTGTGTTTGCAAGTTTTTGACAGTCTTTGGGTGTGTTTACAAGTGTTTAGTATTTTAGGGTATGCTTGAAAGTGTTTAAGAGTGTTTGGGTGTGTTTGAATGTGTTGAACTGTATTTGGTTGTGTTTAAAAGTTTTTAACAATGTTTGGGTGTGTTTCAATGTGTTTAAGAATGATTGAAAGTGTTTATCAGTGTTTGCTTTTCTTTCAAATTGTTAGACAATGTTTCGGTGTGTTTGCAAGTGTTTAGCAGTGTTTGGGCGTGTTTGAAAGTGTTTAACAGTGTTTGGGTGTTTGGGTATGTTTGCAAGTGTTTAACAGTGTTTGGATGTGTTTGAAAGTGTTTAACAGTGTTCGGGTGTATCTGCAAATGCATAAGAGTGATTGGTCATGTCTGAAAATGTCTAATAGTGTTCAAGTGTGTTTGCAAGTTTTTAACAGTGTTTGGTTGTGTTTGAAAGTGTTTAATAGTGTTCGAGTATGTTTGCAAATGTTTAACAGCGTTTGGGTGTCTTTGAAAGAGTTTAACAATGATTTGTCGTGTCTGAAAGTGTTTACTAATGTTTGGGTGTGTTTGACAGTGTTTAACAATGTTAGGGTGTGTTTGAATGTGTTTACGAGTGTTGGGTGTGCTTGAAATTCTTTATCAGTGTTTGGTTGTGTATCAAAGTGTCTAATAGTGTTCCGTTGCGTTTACAAGCGTTTAACAGCGTTTGGGTGTGTTTGCAAGTGTTTAACAGTGTTTGGGTGTGTTTGAAAGTGTTTAACAGTCTTTGCGTGTGTTTGCAAATTTTTAACAGTTTTCGGTTGTGTTTCAAAGTGTCTAATAGTGTTCGGGTGTGTTAGCAAGTGCTTAACAATGTTTGGGTAAGTTTGAAGGTGTCAAATGTTTACCAGTTTTTGGGTGTGTCTGCAAGTGTTTAGCATTGTTTGGGTGTGTTTGCAAGTGTTTAACAGCGTTTTGGTGAGTTTACAAGTGTTTACCAGTGTCTGTGTGTGTTTGCAAGTGTTATGCAGTTTTTGGGTGTGTTTGCAAGTGTTTACCAGTGTCTGGGTGTGTTTGCAAGTGTTTGCCAGTGTTTGGGTGTGTTGAAAATTGTTTAAGGGTGTTTGGGTGTGTTTGCAAGCTTTTACCAGTGTTTGGGTGTGTTTCCAATGTTTAACACAGTTTGTTTGTGTTTGAAAGTCTCTAATTGTGTTCGCGTGTGTTTGAAAGTGTATAACACTGTTTGGGTCTGTTTGCAGGAGTTTAAGAGTGTTAGGGTGTGTTTGCAATTGTTTAAGATTGTTTGGATGTGTTTGCTAGTGTTTAAGAATGTTTCGGTGTGTTTATTATAGTTTAACAGCGTTTGTGTGTGTTTGCAAGTCTTTTCCAGTGTTTGGATGTGTTTGCAGGTTATTAACAGTGTTTCGGTGTGTTTGCAAATGTTTAACATTGTTTGGTTCTGTTTCCAAATGTTTAAGAGTGCTTGGGTGTGTTTTGCAAGTGTTTACCAATATTTGTGTGTGTTTGCAAGAGTTTGACCGTGTTTGGGTGTGTTCGCAAGTATTTAACAGTTTTGGTTATGTTGCTAGTGTTTACCAGTGTTTGGGTGTGTTTTCAAGCGTTTTACAGAGTGTGTCTGCAAGTCTTTAGCTGTGTTCGGGTGTGTTTGCATGTGTTTAACAGTGTTTTTGTGTGTTTGCAACTGTTTACCAGTGTTTGGGCGTGTTTGCAATTGTGTGAAACTGTTTGGGTGTGTTTGCAAGTGTTAGCAGTGTTGGGCGTGTTTGCTAATGTTTAACAGGTTGTGTTTGAAAGTGTCTAATAATGTTCGGGTGTGTTTGCAAGTGTTTAACATTGTTATGGTGTGTTTGAATGTGTCTAATATTGTTCGGGTGTGTTTGCAATTGTTTAACATTTTTTGGTTGTGTTTGAAATTGTCTAATAGTGTTCGAGTGTGTTTGCAAGCGTTAAGAGTGTTTGGTTTTATTTGAAAGTGTCTAATAGTGTTCGAGGGTGCTTCCAAGTATTTAACAGTGTTTGGTTGTGTTAGAGAGTGTCTAATAATGATCGGGTATGTTTGCAAGTGTTTAACAGTGTTTGGCTGTGTTTGAAATTGTCTAATAGTGTTCGGGAGTGTTTTCAATTGTTTAACAGTGTTTGGTTTTGTTTGAAGGAGTCTAATAGTGTTCAGGTGTGTTTGCAAGTGTTTAACAGTGTTAGGGTGTGTTTGTAAGTGTTTAACAGTGTTTGGTTATGTTTGAAAGTGTCTAATATGTGTTGGGGTGTGTTTGCAAGTGTTTAACAGTGTTTGGCTGTGTTTGAAATTGTCTAATAGTGTTCGGGAGTGTTTTCAATTGTTTAACAGTGTTTGGTTTTGTTTGAAGGAGTCTAATAGTGTTCAGGTGTGTTTGCAAGTGTTTAACAGTGTTAGGGTTTGTTTGTAAGTGTTTAACAGTGTTTGGTTATGTTTGAAAGTGTCTAATATGTGTTGGGGTGTGTTTGCAAGTGTTTAACAGTGTTTGGGAGTGTTTGCAAGTCTTTAACATTGTTTCGGTGTGTTTGCAAGTTTTTAACAGAGTTTGGTTGTGTTTGAAAGAGTCTGAAAGTGTTTGGGTGTGTTTGCAAGTGCTTAAGAGTGTTTGGGTGTGTTTGAATGTATTTAACAGTCTTTTGGGTGTGTTTGCAAATGTTTAATAGTTTTCGAGTGTGTTTGCAAGTGTTTAACAGTGTTTGGATATGTTTGAAAATGTCTAATAGTGTTCGGGTATGTTTGCAATGATTAACGGTGTTTGGGTGTGTTTAAAAGTGTTTAACAGTGTTTGTTTGTATTTGAAAATGTATACCAGTGTTTGGGTGAGTTTGGAAGTGTTTAACAGTGTTTGGTTGTGTTTGAAAATGTCTAATAATGTTTGGGTGTGTTTGAAAGTGTTTACCATTGTTTGGGTGTGTTTTCAAGTGTCTAATATTTTTCGGGTGTGTTTGAAAAATTTTCACAGTGTTTGGGAGAATTTGCAAATGTTTAACAGTGTTTGGGTGTGTTTGCAAGTATTAAACAGTGACCGGGTTTGTTTGCAAGTGTTTAACAGTGTTCGGGTGTGTTTGCAAGTGTTTAAGAGGGTTCGGTTGTGTTTGAACGTGTCTAATAGTGTACGGGTGTGTTTGAAAGTATTTAAGAGTGTTTGGTTTTGTTTGAATGTGTCCAATATTGTTCGGGTATGTATGCAAGTGTTTAACAGTGTTTGGGTTTGTTTGAAAGTGTTTAACAGTGTTTGGTTGTATTTGTTAGTCTTTACCAGTATTTGGGTGTGTCTGAAAGTGTTTACCAGTGTGAGGCTATGTTTGAAAGTTTTTAATAGTGTTTGGTTGTGTTTGAAAGTGTCTAATAGTGTTCGTGTGTGTTTGCAAGTGTTCAAAAATTCTTGGGTGTGTTTGAAATTGTTTAACACTGTTTGGATGTGTTTGAAAGTGTTACACAGTTTCTGGTTATTTTGGAAAAGTGTCTAATAGTATTTGGGTGTGTTTGCAAATGTTTACCAGTGTTCGGGTGTGTTTGGAAGTGTTTACCAATGTTGGGTGTGTTTTCAAGTGGCTAAAAGTTTTCGGGTATATTTGCAATTGTTTAACAGTGTTTGGTTGTGTTCCAAGTGTTTAACAGTTTTTGGGTGTGTTTGCAAGTGCTTAACAGTGTTCGGGTGTGTCTGCAAGTGTTTAAGAATGTTTTGTTGTGTTAGAATGAGTTGAACAGTGTTTGTGTGTGTTTGCAAGTCTTTTCCATTGTCTAGGTGTGTTTGCAAGTGTTTAACACTGTTTGCGTGTGTTTGCAAATGTTTAAAAGTGTTTGAGTGTGATTGCAAGTGTTTACCAGTGTTTCGGTATGTTTCCAAGAGTTTAACTATGTTAGGGTGTGTTTGCAAGTTTTTACCAGTTTTTGGGTGTGTTTGCAAGAGTTTGCCCGTTTCTGGGTGTGTTTGCTTTTGAATACCAGTGTTTGGGTCTGTTTTCAAGTGTTTAAGAATGTTTCGGTGTGTTTGAAAATGTTTAACAGTGTTTGGCTGTGTTTGAAATTGTATAATAGTGTTCGAGTGTGTTTGCAAGCGTTAACAGTGTTTGGTTGTGTTTAGATTGTCTAATAGTGCTCGGGTGTGTTTCCAAGTGTTTAACAGAGTTTGGTTGTGTTTCAAAATGTCTAATAGTGTTCTGGTGTGTTTGCAATTGCAAAAGTGTTTCGGTGTGTTTGAAAGTGTCTAATATTGTTCGGGTGTGTTTCCAAGTGTTTAACAGTGCTTGGGAGAGTTTGAAAGTGTCTAATATTATTTGGGTGTGTTTGCAAGTGTTTAACAGTGTTTGGGTGTGTTTACATATGTTCAACAGTGTTTGGGTGTTTTTACAGGTGGTTAACAGTGCTTGGGTGTGTTCGCAAGTGTTTCAGAGTGTTTGGTTGTGTTTGAAAGTGTCTAATAGTGTTCGGGTGTGTTTCAATGTGTTTAACAGTGTCCGGGTATGTTTGCAAGTGTTTAACAGTGTTTGCGTGTCTTTGTGTGTTTTTGCATGTGCTTAACAGTGTTTGGGTGTGTTTGAATGTGTCTAATAGTGTAAGGGTGTGTTTGTAAGTTTTTAACATTCCCCGGTTGTATTTGCAACTGTTTAACAGTTTTTGGGTGTGTTTGCAAGTGTTTAACAGTGTTTGGGTGTGTTTGCAAGTGTTTAACAATGTTCTGGTGTTTTTGCAAGTGTTTAAGTGTTCGGGTGTGTTTGTGTGTGTTTAATAGTGTTCGGGTGTGTTTAAAAGTGTTTAACAGTGTCCAAGTGTGTTTGCAAGTGTTTAACAGTGTTTGGGTGTGTTTTCAAGTGTTTAACAGTGTTTGGGTGTGTTTGCAAGTATTCAACAGTGTTTGGGTGTGTTTGCAAGTTTTTAATAGTGCCCGGGTGTATTTGCAAGTGTTTAACAGTGCTTGGGTGTGTTTGAAAATGTTTACCAGTGCTTGGGTGTGCTTGACATTGTTTGCCAGTGTTTGGTGTGTTTGAAAGTGTTTATCTGTGTTTGGGAATATTTTAAAGTTTTTACTAGTGTTTGGAAGTGTTTCCAAGTGTTTACCAGTGTTTGGTTGTGTTTGAAAATATTTACCAGTGCTTGGGTGTGTTTGACAATGTGTACCAGTGTTTGGGTGTGTTTGAAATTCTTTATCAGTGTTTGGAATTGTTTGAAAATCTTTACCAGTGTTTGGAAGTGTTTCTAATTGTTTACCAGTGTTTGGGTGTGTTTGAATGTTTTTACCAATGTTTGGGTTTTTTTAAAGTGTTTGCTAGTGTTTGGATGTGTTTGAAAGTGTTTACCAGTGTTTTTGTGTGTTTGACAGTGTTTACCAGTGTTTGGGTGTGTCAAAGTGTTTACCAGTGTTTGGGTGTGTTTGAAATTCTTTACCAGTGTTAGGGTGTGGTTGAAAGCGTTTATCATGAGTTTGGGAGTGTTTGAAAGTGTTAACAGTGTTTGGGTGTGTTTTAAATTGTTTACCAGTTTTTGGGTGTGTTTGAAATTGTTTACAGGTGTTTGGGAGTGTTTGAAAGTGTAAAAAAGTGTTTGGGAGAGTTTGAAATTGTTTACCAGTTTTTGGGTGTGTTTGAATGAGTCTACCAGTGTTAGGGTGTGTTTGAAAAGTTTTTACCAGCGTTTTGGTGTGTTTGAAAGTACTTGGCAGTTGTTTGAGAAAGTTTGAAAGTGTTTACCAATGTTTGAGTGTGTTTGAAAGTGTTTACCATTGTTTGGCTGTGTTTGAAAATGTTTAACAATGTTTAGGTTTGTTTGAAATTGTTTACCAGTGTTTGGTTGTGTTTGAAAGAGTCTGATAATGTTCGCGTGTGTTTAAAAGTGTTTAACAGTGTCCAATTGTGTTTGCAAGTGTTTAAGTGTTCAGGTGTGTTTGCAAGTGTTTAACAGTGTTTGGATGTGTTTGCAAGTTTTTAATAGTGTTCGGTGTGTTTGCAAATGTTCTACAGTGTTTGGGTGTGTTTGCAAGTGTTTAACAGTGTTTGGGGATGTTTGAATTTGTATAATAGTATTCGGGTGTGTTTGCAAGTTTTGAACAGTGCTCGGGTGTATTTGCAAGTGTTTAACTGTGTTTGGGTGTGTTTGCAAGTGTTTAACAGTTTTTGGGTACGTTTGCAAGTGTTTAACAATGTTCTGGTGTTTTTGCAAGTGTTTAAGTGTTCGGGTGTGTTTGCATGTGTTTAATAGTGTTCGGGTGTGTTTCAAAGTGTTTAACAGTGTTTGGGTGTGCTTGCAAGTGTTTAACACTGTTTGGTTTTGTTTCTATTTGTCTAATAGTGTTCTGGTGTGTATGCACGTTTTTAGCAGTGTTCGGGTGTGTTTGCAAGTGTTTAACAGTGTTTGGGTGTGTTTGCATGTTCATAACAGTTTTTGGGTGTGTTTGCAAGTGTTATCAGTGTTTGGGAATGTTTGCAAGTGTTTAACAGTGTTTGGTTCTGTTTGCAAGTTTTAACAGTGTTTGTGTGTATTTGAATGTGTGTAATAATGTTCGGGTGTGTTTGCAATTCTTTAACAGTGTTCGGGTGTATTTGCAAGTGTTTAGCACTGCTTGGGTGTTTTTTTAAATTTTTAACTGTGTTTTGGTGTGTTTGCAAGTGTTTACCAGAGTTTGGCTGTGTTTGCAAGTGTTTACCAGTGTTTGAGTGTGCTTGCAAGTGTTTAACAGTGCTCGGGTGTGTTTGAAAGTCTTTAACAATGTTTGGGAATGTTTGCAAGTGTTGAACAGTGTTTGGTTGTGTTTGCAAGTGTTTAACAGTGTTCGGGTGTGTTTGAAAGTGTCTAATAGTGTTCGGGTGTGTTTGCAAGTGTTTAACAGTGTTTGGGTGTGTTTGAAAGTGTCTAATATTGTTCGTGTGTGTTTGCAATTTTTTAACAGAGTTTGGTTGTGTTTGAAAATGTCTAATTGTGTTCGAGTGATTTTGCAAGCTTTTAACAGTGTTTGGTATTGGTTGAAATTGTCTAATGGTGTTCGGGTGCGTTTGTAATTGTTTAACAGTGTTTGGTTATGTTTGAAATTGTCTAATAGTGTTCGGTTGTGTTTGCAAGTGTTTAACAGTGTTTGGGAGTGGTTGAATGTGTTTACCAGAGTTGGGAGTGTTTGAAAGTGTTTAGCAGTATTTCGATGTGTTTGAAATTGTTTACAAGTGCTTGGGTGTGTTCGAAATTTGTTACCAGTGTTTGGGTGTGTTTGATAGTACTTGCCAGTTGTTTGGGAAAGTTTGAAAGTGTTTAACAATGTTTAGGTTTGTTTGAAAGTGTTTACCAGTGTTTGGGTGTGTTTGAAATTGTTTACCAGTGTTTCTGTGTGTTTGAAATCATTTACCACTGTTTGGGAGTGTGTGAATATGTTTACCGGTGTTTTGGTGTGTTTGAAATTGTTTACCAATATTTGGGTGTGTTTGAAATTGTTTATCAGTGTTTCGGTGTGTTTGAAATCGTTTACCACTCTTTGGGAGTGTTTGAATATATTTCCCAGTTTTTGGGTGTGTTTGAAAGTGTTTACTAAGGTTTGGGAGTGTTTGAAAGTTTTTACCAGTGTTAGGGTGTGTTTGAATGTGTTTACCTGTGTTTTGTGTGAATATCCAAAATATAACCTGTGAAATATATCGTAACTAGTGACTTGTGCACCAAATGCTGCAAACTAATTTCTTTAGAAGCTTCAATAATGAATTTTTATATTTATTTTACATGACCATCTAAACTGTAGCCTGTACAATAGTGTAATTCTTAAACGAACTCAGAACTCCGAATGACTCACTGACTCCCACTTACTCCGGATTACTCACTGAACCTGTCTTACTCACTGACTCCGAGTAACTCACTGGTTCCAACTGACTCACTAAACCCGACTGAGTCCTTACCTACGATTGTCACTAAATCCGACTCACTCTCTGACTCCGATTAACTCACTGGCACCGACAAACTCACTCGCTACCACTGACTCACTGGCTACGACTGACTTGCCCCGACTACTCTGACTTACAAAAATGATATTCATTAATCATACAATCCATGAATATCCAAACTAACCTGTGCAATAACTCAAACTATACAAGCGGCCATGACCAAACCATCAAAAACATTATTACTTGATTTCCACAGAGCCTGAATATCGAACCTAAATTCTGTGCAATAAATCTTCACAAAGCATAAATGCGGCGATGACCTAAAAATGGAAAAGTCAAATAAATTACAGAGACCATGAATATCCAAATATAACCTGTGAAACAGATGCTAACTAGTGCCTTGTCACCAAATGCTGAAAACTGAGTTCATTAGAAGATTCAATAATAATTTTTATATTTATTTTGCATGGCTATCTAAACTATAACCTGTACAATACTATAATTCTTAAAAAAGTATACATGAGGCCACGACCAAACAACCGAAAACTATATTCCATGAATTATAGATACCATGATAAATATATCAAGCGTGGAGTAATATTTAAAGTATTCAAAAGACCAGGAACAAATAATCAAAATGTCCTTCCATTAAATACGGTGCAAATTGATATCGAAAATATAACGTTTAGAATAATTTTCAACAACACATTCATGCAGCCACTACAAACAATCGAAAAAAAAATCTTTTACTAATTTTTTTACAGATTGCATGAACACCGAAAGCATTATAACCTGTACAATACACCCAAAGAAATACACTATACATGGCACAAGGATCAAAAAACCGAAATATACAGTTTCATTAAATAAAGCATGAATGTCAAAAAAAGTATAACCTGTGGAATAATTATAAACAAAATACGTCTATAAATGCGACCAGCATGATCTTTCATTAATTGCAAAGTGTATGAATATCGAAATTATTATCACCTATGGAATAAGATTAACAAAGTATACAAGCGGAAACGACGAAACAATACCGTAATATTATGACTTTTACAGAGTGTATGAATATCGAAAATATTATAACGTGTGGAATAATCCTTACCAAAGAATAAAAGCGGCCATGACAGAATATAAGATGGCATTTAATTAAATTCAGTGTATGAATGCAAAAAATATTAACATGTGCAATATTAAATCCTGACAAAACAAACACACGGCCGGGGACAGTTCAGTGGTTCACCAGCTCTGGTACATTCTGTTTCTCTAACTATTTACAAGTCTAGTAACTTCAGACAATTTTTTCATTAGTCACATGATCTCTTTCACACAGTCAGCTGATTGAGTTCATTTGTTTATAGTGATTGGTAGGTATTGTTATTTCAGGTTAGAAGGCTAAATTGTTTGTGTTTTGGTTTTCATTTATCTTTTCGGTTGAAATTCCATCAATTCAAAGCAAATTAACTATACTCCATATGATTAATGAATATAAGGATATATTAGTCGGTGATTTTTCAAGCATATGAACAAAAAATGATAAAGTAAACAATGGACGAACAATTATGTAATGTGTGAGGCTATGGAACTGATACCTCAGAACAAAGATTATGCACACGTTAGGGGTACTTACTGGCCCAACATTAAGAAAGCAACTCTGGTAAGTACCAATTCAGGTTCACAGTATCATAATATGACCATATTATGTAGCTAAAGAGTATACTGCCGACATGAATGCCACTTATGACTTGATGAAAAATTCGCTATTTTTTTCCTCCAGTTTTACATTTCATCTATTCATAAATTAGTGTCGTTTTATATTTAATTTGTAGGCTAAAATTGACAATGTCGGAAGAACTGTCAGTGGAGGACGAAAGCTAGCAAAAATTACTGCAGTTGATGAATTGGTATTACATTAGGAAAAAATTCTGCTAGTATTGCTGGTCTAGAACAGAAAATGAGGTGACATTGGAAAATAATCAACATCCCGATTTGTAGAACAATTTGTATTTGAAGTTTTGCTGATAATCCATGGCTTCTATTTGTTTCTCTTGTTATGGCAGATCCCACTATATTTAACTCTCCAACCTTTCCAGCACTTTACCTAAACTGTTCATTATATTAAAACAATGCTTCCCTAGAGGAATAATAATTGTTTCTTTTCGATATAGTTTTAGCTCTTCTCACAACTTCATCGTTTCAGTCGGAATCACTAAACCACATAAGTTATATTAAAAAAAATAATTACAATATTTTGTTTCGATTATCTGAGAAAGGTTGTCACTGGTAACTGATAATGTAGAAATCACCGGTCTTTGAAGTCTTGTAGGAATATTCCTCTTGAATACTAGTATAATTAACTAGATTTTCATTTCGAGAAACAGAATCACTTATGAACTGGTGAAATCGACCACTATTACTAGTCTGTGATCTGGTAACTACTACTTTACCAGTTTTGCAGTTTTCCAGAAACACAGATGTGTAAAATAAACTAATATTACTACTGTACAGACCAGTGGCGGCTCGTGACGTAAAAAGTGCATGAAGCAGTGTTACGTCGACTTGTAATTTTATAACAAAAATCATGTATAGGCCTATGTATATTAAATGCCGGTATATTTAAAATACGTGACTTTTGTGATGACGTTAATAATAATGTAATCATAAATTAACGGTAATACTAATACATAATTAATCATACCAATTTTTAAGACAAGTTCAATCCTTGTGTTCTTAGCAGGGTATCAGTAACATCGTCGTGGAAACGCTGATTTTTCATAATTGTGTGCACAATTTGCTTCTGCATGGAAATATTTGCGAGTGACGAGAGCCTTTCTTGTGACATGGAACTACGCAAATACAGCAGTTTTTAATACGATTCATGGAAGAAAAACTTCTTTTCGCGGTCAAACTTGTTAATAAACAGCCCTAAATCGTTAAATCACACGCGATAACACGCTAGAAATTGCACTTCACACATCATCTCTGTATTCCTCATCTTTCACTGTTGCTACCTCTCGTCACTGGAACTCTCTGCCGCCTGAAGTCAAGGGCTGCCGAACATTGAAATCTTTCAAATCCAAGTTAGAAAATTATCTTATGACGAGTTGCCAAACTAACTTACTATTGTGACAAGTGTTTTATTGCATATTTCCACGAGTAGAAATGGGTAAAGTCGATCAATGGGTGTATAATCGATCATTTGCGATTGTTATTGAAAATTATATATTATCTCAGTTACTTGTTAAAATTTTGTTATGCTGACGCCATTGCCTGTCATTGCAAATGTAAGCGAGAGGGATAACAAAAAGCCTGCGCATGCCAACAATGGGAACATAGTGTGATTACCGTTGAAGTGAAAATTGTTATTCTCAACTTTTTCTCCTAAACGAAAACAAAGTCTTACAAACTCTAAATTATCGTCAGCAGTGAAAGGAGACAGGAAGTATACGTAAGTACTTTTGGTTGAGATTGTACCACAGTCTACTATATACAGTCACGAAGCTTGGGATGATTTTTTGGAAAAACTCGCGATAGTTGCTAGCCGCTTGGAGCGCTATGAGTACTAGGAACAATAGACTGTGCCACTGCCATCGTGATCTAATACAGGCCGTAAAGCAGACCATGTACCTCGCTTAACCCGATCACGAAGGGCTGCGTTTCAACTATATAAATTAGTTTGAATCCATAAACAGTAACATGTGTTGCTCTAAAATGTAGTGTAATTCCATTAATAAAATTTAAAACAATGATTATGAGACACTTCAGACATAATTCACTTGCGAGTAATATTTTTGCTGTGAAAATTACGTTGTTCGTATGTGTAATACCTGCCTTTATTTCGATTAAATATTGCGGAATTCTTGTACATTCATGTATGCACGATTCAATAATTTTCAATTGCACCGCACGGATATTTAGATATGTTGAAATTATAGTTACCACTTGCCCTTTCTGTCTAAATTTAGTGATCTCCAATGCCTTGCCATTCATATGAAAATTATAGGTTATGTTTACTATATTTAACATATTCCTAAATTCGCAATCATACATTATAATTAAGTATAATGTCATGTATGATACCCCGGACATTCAATTTGTCTGTATTTTTATACTACAATTGAGTACTGAATTATTGTATTTATCTACTACTTAAGAGACGAAGTAACAAAATTGTACGTACACTAATTACATAGGAGTGCTATGGTAAATGTTTTGCCTAAAATTAAGGAAGGTAGATGTGCTAAATTGAAATCACAATATAAATTCTTTTTTATTAAACCTCAAAATAGCTTCCATTCTAAACTTGAAATATTGACGCGAACAGATTATATTAACATGTAAAATTCTCTGCACATTAAAATAACACAGTTTTGTAATTATTTCTGCAACATATTATGCAACAAGAAGTAAACGGAACTTATGGACACATTACACTAAATAAAGCTTAGCAATGATACGCAATAAAGTTATAATATAATATTTCACTGAGCTCCATACACTGAAATAGAAAACCCGAACAAACATTACGGCCTGGCCTAGATCGAAAAGCTATGTAAACTGTGAAATGTTCGTTATCGGTTGTAATAAATGTAAATGGCTAAAATACAATAATCTGAATAATGTTATGGGACAAGGAGATGTTTGTAGTACTATAAATTGTAAGAAAAAATGGGTTAGAGTTATCCTTCTTCCGAAAGTTCCAGGAAGGTGAGTTTATAGAATATAATATATATTTTATGAAAGTAATATATAAACCTTATGTATTTCCTATTTCAATAGTGGAAGGAAGGTGTTAATTTTTTCAAAAGAACACGATATGGAAAGTACAATACATTTTATGGTCTGCTAGGGAAAGAGTCTGTGATGAGGCGATAGTAGCCATCCTGGTGGTGAGCAACTATCTATGGATGCATATTTCAACTCTCTATGTTTGCTTATTTAGTAAGTATTAAGCTTCGTGACTGTATATACTAGACTGTGATTGTATCCTGAAATAATAGTTTTTCAGTTCGTAAAAGTTAGTATGGAAACTTATTATTTATAAAAACTTGTACCTTTGCAGGGTTAAGTCGATCATGCCACCGACCTACTCGAAGCAGATAGGACCAGCAGGAAGAATAAATTTTTTCACCGACATACCTCAAACTAGCACTTATAAACAGAAAAGTGTCATAGTATAGCTTATATTGATGTGATAGTGAGGAAAGAGGAAGACGAATTTATCGTGAATTTCTTGCGTAAGAGAAGCACTGCAAAAGGAACGTATTTTGTATACCCCTCTGTACCTGACGATGGGAACAACGTAGTTTCTAAAGTGACATTAGGAGGGGAAGATTTCAAATAACATCTGATATAAACCTAAGCAATGTTGAATTGCATTTTAGATTATAATCGAAGGGTGGTATTTCAATGTACATTTTGATTTATTTATTTATTTATTTATTTGTTTATTTATTTATTTATTTATTTATTTATTTATTTATTATTTATTAATTTATTTATTTATTTAGTTACTTATTTATTTATTTATTTATTTATTTATTTATTTATTTATTTATTTATTTATTTATTTATTTATTTATTTATTTATTTATTTCATCAGGTTGATATGCGAAGTATTAATTTTTTATGTTTTATAAATTGGCAATCATAGCCACGTTTGTACAGTGGAGACCTATAGGCCTAATTGTATCGAATTGTATGATCACAGTAACAAAATATACACTATATAGTCCTATAGACTTATATAATAGATTATTATTGTTTTCTACACCCCTTATAACAAATAAAATACATGTAATACACTTAATTTTTTTTTAAACATAAATAGTGATCGACTTCACTTCGCAATATTTTAAAATCGATCTTAAACTAAAAATTCAATGGTGATCGACTTTACCTTCGATCACAAGTAAAATAAAAAAAAATCACACTTTGGTAAATTGTAATTCACATCTTGTAATGTGATTTCATAAGTGAAGGATATGACGACAAAGTACTATTTTCTGAGGAACTTCGCTCCATTGCATAACCTCAATATCATTAAAAATTGCAAAATTTTGATCGACTTTACCCTTATTCACATTTTTTTTATGTTCTAGTGATATTTAACTTCTTTCATCTTTTCGTTTTCATAGCTACTTCCCCATGCTGGTATACATTCAATGCGACCTTTATGCACACTCGCTCACGAAGTCGCGCCAAATTTAACTTTCTATATAGGTTAGAGCAGTACCTACAACGCTAACACCATAACCAAGTTTTAGAATTCCTCTTACATTATATTTCCACTTTTCTCAAGACTCGTACTTGCTTCTTTAGCAAAACAGTTATGAAAATTACAAACATATTCATTTAGTATAGGTTTTCTATGGGCGAAATTAATTTTACGCTTTCAAATTTCTGTAATTTTCATTGTTAGAGTTGACTACTGCGGAACGCTGTGAATTCGTTTCCTCTACTATTTCACGTCTGTCCAAAGCAATGCTATTAACTGTTGCCATGGTAACCATAGCTGAGTGAAACACGAACAGCAGAAAATTGAGCTCACTTCACCAGTCACAATGCAAGAAGTGGATTCCCCGCCGCCATGTTCTTCTTCAGCGCGGCTCCATTTTTTAACTTACATAAACATAAATATCATAAAATTAGTCCAAACAAACGGAAATGATCTCATGCATGAACAGCGAGACTATAACGTGTGGAATAATTCCCAACAAGGCAGATCTATACATGCCACAAGGATCCAACAATTGAAAATAAACATTCACTAATTACAGAATCCACTAATATGGAAAATATTATAAACTGTGAAATAATTCTTAACCAAGTACAAAAGAGGCCATGCCTAAACAGTCGATAACTATGTTCCATAACTTACAGAGTGCAGTAATGACGAAAATATTATAACGTGTGGAATAATTCTTCATAAACAAAGCCTATAAAAACGCCCATAGAACGAACAGTCTAAAATTATATCCCATTAATTCCAGACACCTTTAATATCGTAAAAATAATCCGTGCCATAATTCTCAACAAAGTATGCCTATACATACGACCAGAACCAAACTATCAAAAATAATCTTTCAATAAATAGTGTCTATGAATATCGAAAATATTGTAACGTCTACAATAAATACATATGGCCGGGACCAAGCAGTCGAAAACTAAACTATGTTCCATGACTTAGAGAGAGAGTGAATATCAAAAATAATTATAACGTGTGCAATAATTATTCTTAACAAAGTAGGCATATACATGCGACCAACACAAACATTCGATAATGATCTTTCATTAACTACAGAGTGTATGAATATTGAAAATAACGTGTGGAATAATTCTTAGCAAAGAATAAAGCGGACATGACGGAGCAATGCAAGATGACCTTTAATTAATTTGACTGCATGAATACCGAAAATATTAACGTGTGGAATAGTGATTCCTAAAAAGACAAACAATCGCAAATAATCTCATTAATTTTAATTACCGAATGCATGAATAGCGAAACTATAACGTGTGCAATAATTCCCAACAATGTAGATCTATACCGGTACATGCGACAAGGATCAAACAATTGGAAATAAATATTCACTAATTACAGAAAGCACGAATATCGAAAATATCATCACCTGTGAAACAATTCTTAACCAAGTATGCAAGAGGACATGACCAAACAATCGATAACTCTGTTCCATGAATTACAGAGTGCAACAATATCGAAAATAATGCGACGTGTGGAATCATTCCTATCAAACTAAATCAATACATTCGGCAAGGATCAAAGAAACGAAAATAAGATTTCATTAATCACACAATGCATAAATATCGAAAATATAACTTGTGAAATAATTCTCAACCAAGTATACAAGAGGCCATTGCCTAACAATCGATAACTACGTTCCATCAATTACAGAATGCAGGAACTACGAAAATATTATAACGCATGAAATAATTCTTAACAAAGCACCAAACAATCGAAAATGATCTTTCATTAATACAGAGTGTATGATTATCGAAACTATTATCACCTGTGAACTATAGGCTATCTTAACAAAATATACAAGCGGCCATAACGGAACATTACAAATTACCTTTACAGAGCGTATGAATATCGAAAATATTATAACGTGCGGAATAATTCTTAGCAAAGCATACAAGCGGTCATGACGGAACAATACAAGCTGGCCTTTAATTAATGTGAGTGTATGAATACAGAAAATGTTTACTTGTGGAATAGTAATTCCTAACAACACAAACACCTATGCGGCCACGACAAACAATCGGAAATAATATCATTCATTTTATTACTCTATGAACAGCGAAATTATAACGTATGACAAATCTGGAATCAATTCAATGAAAAGAAACAACAACAAATTTGGAATTATGTCGATCAGAAGAAAGTCATTGCTTCTTGTTCACGTGAACATTTGTTTAAAATTGAAATTATATTAGTTCGACCGTTGAAAGTGTTGTAATTAAAGCAGGTTATGTACAGTTACCCTTAAAAGGAATGAGACGATTCTTGGTCGTCGGAAGTTAAAGTTCTACAGCGCGGTTCACTCGATATCGACGTAACGATACATAACATGAGAAATACAGCAAGAATTGTTACGAGGACCACAACAAGGACAAGGGCCAAAATAAGAATCACGAAGAAGACAGCCATTTAAGGCCACGATTTCACAACATAGCTGGGGTCACAAGCTATCATTGCTTCTCTGTACCGAATGGCAAATGCCTGCTATGGGATCTACATTCTAGACTGCTGTTGTCACTGTCTTGTCTCGGTAGCTCATATTGTAGCGTGTCGGTTCCACTGCTTAACCGAAACGTCTCGTGTTCGATCCCAGGTGAAACTTTTTTTATTGAGGTGTAATTAATTTCTTCATAGTTCCTAGACTATCTAATTTGTCGAAAAATATGAATAATTTATGCCCAATTTCTGGGTCTTACAAGTGGGCTGAACCTCGTCAAAAAAAATTAATCTTACTTGAAAGTTAAGAGTATTTTTCCTCAAACAAAAATCACAAGAAACAAAAAGAGACCTGTCAACTTAAAATCTTGTCCACATTCCATCAGCTTCTATTACAGCTCTAAGTCGGTCCGGCATGGATGTCACGAGGTTGTGGAATAAATTCTAATCCCCGACGAGATCTTCCCAGGTTTCAACAACTTGATCCCACAATTCGTCTCGATTTCGAGGGCGTCGGTGGGCATAGGTGGCTATCCTTCTCTTTTTCAATTCCGCCCATAAATTTTTGATGACATTCAAATCAGGTGACTTCGGAGGCCAATTAATGATTTCGATCTCGGGTCTCCTTTGAAACCATCTTTGAATGCTTGCGGCATAGTGCACGGGATGGTTTTCCTGTTGGAACAGCAATGTTCCTTCGGGAAAACGTTCTAGGGGCGAAAGGAAGGAATATATTTTCCAGAATGTGCTCATAAGTTCCCGTATTAAACCGGCCATCGATGCGTTCTATAACGCCAGGTCCATCGTAAGACATCCACCCCAACACGATATCACAGTCTACTATATACAGTCACGAAGCTTGAATTTGAGGATCCTAGAAACAATAGACTGTGACGGTACTATTTTGCATTGCCTGTAATGAGGCGATATTAGCGATCCTAGTGGTGAGCAACAATCTAATGTTGCATATTTACTACGTATTGAGCTTCGCGACTGTATATACTAGACTGTGACAATATGCTAAAGCGCCCCGATCTTTCACGTCGGTGCACATAGCGCTGATCATGTGGGAGACCATCCTCACGATAGACACGGACAGGACTTTCGTAATCACTCGAGATGGTTGCTTCGTCGAAGAAAATTACATTTCTCCAATCGAAATCCACTCGGTTGGTAACGAAGGCAAGACGGTCGACAGCTTGTGCTTCCCCCAATATTTCCATTTGCGCAACCCTCCGGCTCCTAATACCGCGGTTCCTCAACCTGCTGATCACAGTCTGTGAAGAACCGGGAAAGTTAGATGCTGCTCTTATTTCGTTAGCAGTCCGAAAGGGGTCCTGTCGAACTTCCTCGAATAAGAGAGCATTCTCTTCCAATGAAGAAATCCGGGGACGCCCAGGAATAGGGCGATTTTCGACCTCCCCTCAATTTTGGTAACGATGAACCCACCTCTCGGCTGTACTTCCAGAAACACCGACCAAACGGCCAGCAGATCTAGCCCCATATCCAGCCTCAACTAGAGCTATAACTCGCTGTCTCACGTCACGTCGGTTCGCCATTAAGATGAGAAATGAGGGATGACGATAATACTTTAGTGTAGACAATGACTATTTAACGTGATATAGAATTATTGAAATAAGGGTCATCTTGCACAGTAAGAGTTAATAAATCAACTCTAACTTAAATATTTAAATAACAGGATATAACAGGAAGTCCAATTGTTGCGAAGCTAATCAAATTAAATCTAATTACATTAAGTAAACGAACCCCAAGTTATGACACGACATTGCTGCAGCTAAATTGTATGTTATTAACATAAGCATTGAATAGGTCCGTGCTTATGTGTTGGACGACAAAACCAAGCATCGAAAAGTTCGAATCTTGCCGAGGAATGTAACTTCTTGCTTTTTATAATGTAAAACAGACTTCTAACTACAATCATTCATATTTCTTAATATTTATTAATATTTATAGCCAATATTGAATTTGTAAAGAAAAGACTTTAGAAATCTCATATGGAATTTGTGATCTGTAGTGACATAGACATAGATTATCTCTCGGAACTTAAAAGTAAATTAAATTCACTCCTTGAAACTGGAAATCTTAGTCGTAGATTCATTTCCCCACCAGCATACAGGCTGAAGTAGCACAGCCATTGATAAAAGTTTTGTACACTGAATTAGACTGAATTCCTATTCGGCAGCACCTATAATCAATGGGTTATATGAACATGATAAACAAATCCTGTTTCCAATGTTACTGAACAATTTCAAAATATTAATTTAAAAAACTAAAAAGGTCGTAAATGCTGTATCTAGTGATTATTTACATTTATGTCTACAAAATGAATCTTGGAAAAACGTATATGTTACTGGAACTACTGATATTAAGAGTAAATGTATTGTATTTTTCACTTCATTTCAGAATCACTTCAGTGGATGTTCTCCACTCAATGTTGTGAAAAAATTCAAAAGTAAAATTATGTAGATAATACAGGGACTTAAAAATCTCATGTATTAAAAAGAAGAATCTATATGTAATGAGCTGCAATGTAACTATCCTCATATTCTTAAATACTGCAAGAAGTACAGTGTAATTTATCAAAATTTATGAAAGAGGGAAATAGAACACATTTGAATAGAAAAGCACAAAATCCAGATAATGCAATTGAAGCTATTCGGAATATTATTAAAGTTAAACTTGTAGATATCCTAAGAAAGAAAATATTTTTTTCATTAAAATTAGTGATTACAAAGTAGAGGATCCCAAATCTATTGCAAATCCTTTTAACGTCTTATAGTATATAGTACAGAAATATTATTGACAACTTAAACATTCAAGATTTTGCAAAAGATACTGCAATTGGTTACTTAACACATGCATTTAATAGTTAGTATTAATATATGTAATTAACCTTCGGACTACCAAGCGGGGTCAGAAGAGACCCCGAAGCAAATTGTTTTATTATTTTCATATGAAAACGTTAGTTGTGCACATTGATACTTCTTGTTATTGTCAGAATTGTTTATCACGTCATGTCTGTCATATTGGTTACATAAGTGTTCCATCCCTAAGAGAATAATATTTATTTTTATTCAGTGGGGTCTCTGTTGACCCCTCTTGGTAGTTCGTGTTGTACAAAATTTTTGTCACCAGTTTATTTTCTTTGCTCATTGTCGTTGTTAGTAAGCCTTTCAGGCATCTCAATTGTTTGTCCCTTGCTGTTGGGAATTTGTCTTCACTTTTATTTCAGTAGATTATTGGTTTAGATTGAGTCGTACACGATTACTCTTCTTGATACATAAAAATGTCAGGAAGGAAAATATCCATGACGCTGCAGACCTTTGCAGAGCCAAGACCCACTACCCGGCTGCTGGCCTCACATCCACATGCCGAAGCAGAGGTGGACGATCATCCAACCAGAATGGAGGTATCGTGTGTTTAGCACGATGATCCCCCCAGCCGTTATAGCTGGTTTGAGAAATTGGATTTTCACTACCTATCGTAGCTCCCCAAGTGCATCACGATGCTGGGTGGGCACCGGTCCCATACAGTGGCCGAAATTTCGTGAGAAAATTTCTTCTTCCATGAGGACTCGAACCAGCGCGCATTCCGTAACACGAGTCTTAGACCTCGACGACACGGCGCAGGACAGGAAAATATATGACCTACATAATCAGGAACATGTTGTTGAAGTGACTCATATGATACAGAGTGAGAATGAAGACGTAGTTGATCTGTCAGAATTAGAAGAGACTAATAGAAGAGGTTGAAGAAGTAGCAGATGAAATAGAAAACAGTGATACTGATGATGGTGTTGGTGAATATGAAAATGATGATATGCAGATTGATGAAAATGATAGAGTAAAAATGGAATGCCTTGGTCTAAAAGTCCAACAAAAGCCACGCGACGTACAGTTCAAAATATTGTTGCAGCGCCTACGGGGCTTACATGTGCATCTCAGAGAATTCAGACAATGAATTATACTTTCAAGATATTTTTGGTGATAGTATTTGAAAAATTGTAGTAGACGGTACTAATAAAAAGACACAGGATTTTCATGAAGAATGAAATACAGAGAATCCAGAAAAGCAGAGACAATGGGTGCCGACAGATGGCGATGAAATGTGTGCATTTTTGATAACCTTGAGTGTTTTGAAAGCTAAATGGTAGTCATAGAGTTCTTATGAACTACAGATTCCACGTACAAAAGACACTTATTTCTTGCTGCAATATCTCAAACACTATTTCAGCATTTATCGACATTCATCACATTTGATGACACTAGTACAAGAGACGAAATGATAAACTGGTTGATATCATAGATATCTTCAGTTTGTTTTTCGACCACTGTAAGTTCATCTACTGTAAGATGTGAATTAGGATTGTAGCTGAACAACTTGTTTCTTTTCGAGGACGCTGCCCTTTCATTGTTTATATGAAGTCAAAAGCTGGTAAGTACGAAATGAAAATTTGGGCCCTGGTTGATGTAGAATCAAGTTACGCAATAAACTTCTAGCTGTACACTGGAAAAGAAGAGGCTGCGTCTGAAAAAATCAATACCAAAGACTAGTGTTTGATCTAACCAGCTGCCTACAAGGAGGATACAGCATTACAACAGATATTCTTTCTTACATCTATTCCACTTGCAAGTGAACCTCACAAGAAATATTTGACACTGTGTGGAACAATGAGAAAGAATAGGCAAGGAATACCCAAGGTATTGTTGCCTAGCCCTAAAATGGGGGGGGGGATGTCGGGGTGTCAATACTATGGACAAAATACATACATACATTCATTCAATGTCTCGCGTCTCCCTATGGGGAGCATAGGGCCACAACAAAAGAGCGCCATTTTGACCTATTTGCGGCCAAGGCCTTCGCTTCTCTCCAGTTCTTCCCTAGATTTTGGGCTTCTTCTTGAACAATCCGCCGCCACGTTATCCTGGGTCTTCCTCTTCTCTTACTCCCCAGAGAATCCCATTCGAGTGCTTCTTTAGTAATGTTTCCTTCCGGGCGTCTCAGATTGTGTCCAATCCAGCACCATTTTCTTCTCTTTATCTCCAGATCAATGGGCTTCTGTTGCATCTTCTTCCAAAGTAATGTATTGGAAATGACGTTCGCCACCATACCCCCAATATGTTGCGTGAACAACGATTCGCAAATGTTTGGAGCTTATGAGTGAGGTATTTTGTTACTTTCCAAGTCTCACTGCCATAGAGAAGAACTGATTTTACGTTATTTTCAAACAAGCGCAGTCTATGGACAAAATGGTAAATGAATATTCTATGAAAACAACAATAAGACGATGACCTTACGTCTTATTCGACATTGGGTGTCTCAATTCTTATATAGTATGGAAGGCGAAGAATCCAGATCTTCAGTCAAGTTCTACGCATGGAAGAAGGAACTTTCTGTTCCAATTTGGGAAGGAGTCGATCATTCCGAAAGTGAAACGACTTCAGCACCCCACTGGATTTCACAAAACAGCAATAACTGCTATGAGATATCTTGTTCCTGAGCGAGAGCCTATGGGAAGAGAAGATGGTGAACCTCTAATCAAGCTATATAAAAAAGCTGATGTCAGTTGTGCCCTAGAAAAACGACAGGAATGCTAGCGAATCCTGTGAAATGTGTAAAAAAATGCATGTGGGAAAGCCATATAAAGAAAATAACCAAAGCAGTGAGCTTTACAAGCAGTGGAACTGTGAAGTGGACTTCAGATGTGAAATTTGTTGCATAAATTCCTTCTATTCAGTTGTACACCCTATTTATTTTTTGTGAATATTTTTGCTTTATTGTGAAAAGTATATTTGCCCTAAATTAGTTTCAACTTTTAATTTGAACTCACGGAAGAAATTGCGAAAAACTTGAATGCATGAATTCGAAATATGAAAAAGTGTACTAGAGAAGGAAATTTCAGTTAGATTAGGATATAATTGGACTTATATTGTTTACGAACTCATGAATTAAATATGTTGTATTTTCAAAATGCACTATATTATAATTTCCTTTAAGCATTTTATTACATATTGTTTTCATTGTTCTTTATAAAGCAATTTCTCCTCGGGGTCTTGACTGACCCCACTTGGCAGTTGGTGTTGGTCTTAGAGCTTGGTAGTCTGAAGGTTAATCAATAACTGAACAGTGCTTATACATTCAATCATAACATGAATTAAATTGAATGCACAATAAAATTAAACACGTAGATAAAATAGTTAAAATCAACTGAAGGGGTGAGAATGAAATAATCCAAAGCCACACTTTTAACAAAAATTGTTTTGTGCGAGCGAGTGCATTTATTACAAATATGGGAAAGTTACTAATAAAATATTGTAATAATTACTCAACAAATGACATGGCCTAAGGACTGTAAACCTTTGTAATCGTTTGTCTGTGTGGCTTAGGAATATATTTTTGATTTCATTTTAATTGTTAGTTTTTAATATATATATATATATATATATATATATATATATATATATATATATATATATATATATATGCATTTACATTGTATGTGTGTATATATATATATATATATCGTCGGTTTCTTGGTAAAAGTGACCAAGTCACATTCCAAGGCTTCCAAGCATTATGAAAATTTAAGACATAATTTGATATTAAGAACTAATAATATAGCACATTTACCTTCAAAATAACTTATTACTAACATCTAAAAAAGTACAGTTATCTATGGATGGATCATTAAACCTTTAAATGGCCCTTTTCTAACAATTTTGCATTTTGGACTTGGTCACTTTTTACCAAGAAACCGACGATATATATATATATATGCATTCATTAGATTAACGTTTATAATATTATAACTTGCAATTTTGTAATTTCTGTGATCATTAACACTTAATCTGAGGACTTTGTAAAACTCTATTTCAACGCTATTTAGAAAAAAAATCGTTCATATAGACTAAGAATCGAACTCGCTGTCTTCTACACAACACGCAGAGATCTTAGCGTCTGAGCTATTGCAACGACACGAAAGCTTTACTTTCTGTGCGGAGTGTCGATCTAGTCATGAAGGTCCATTGTCGATTTAACTACACGATTTACGTATATATTTATCTCTTATTTACGTAATATTATCATATTTTTTGCAGTTTTTGAAGTGAATTCCGGAACGATGGTAGTAACAAACCAAATAGCTTGAATCTAAGTAACTCAATATTCGTTATCTTATGTATCAGTGCTCTGGTCTCTGATCATGCGCAGTGTTTTACATCTGAGACTTAGGAATATTCAATCGTCTCATTCCTTTTGAGGGAAACTGTACCTTATGACAGACGGGTCCCGTTTCGACAACGGTGTGGTGTCATCTTCAGTGTCCTTCGAACTACTGCTGGTGCAGCTATAACTAAACCCTACATCACATCAACACAATCACACTAGAGTAGCATAGAAACATATATGGAAATACTACACATCACACCAAAAAGTCCACAGCAATACGAAATATAAAAGCATACCATAACATATACTTAATACATAATTACATACTCATTCGACATCATAATACATGCCACAACCATCCCCCACCATAAGAGCAACACAACCCCACACCTACAACTCACGAACGCAAACGCCGGAAATCAAGATCAGCTGGGACAGCAGCATTTCGAAGGACACTGAAGATGACACCACACCGGTGTCGAAACGGGACTCGTCTGTTACAAGATACGTACCCTGCTTAAATTATAACACTTTTAACAGCCCAACTGATATAATTTCAGAAGAAACTACAACAAGTTTGGAATTATATCAATGAGAAGAAACTACAACTATTATGTCAATGAGAAAACATTGCAACGAATTTTCCGGCATCAGAAAATGGACACAAGTGTTACTACGGTAGCCTGCATACAGTGCAAACAGTTTGTATCCTTCGGAGGAAAATATAATATTGAAATTAGGTTTTGGAGACGGAGAAAGAGACAGAAAAAGGATTTGGGGAAAATAGAATGAGAGAGCATGAAATGGGAATTGTGCATCTTTGGGAGTATAAAATTTGGAAGAAAAAAAAAGTGGAAATATTGGATTGGGAAGAGTCCTACAATCGCTTTTTGTGCTTAAAATGTTTTTATATTTAGGCTCAATGTTTCATCTCAACTCTGTCTCCGCCTTTACTCAGTTTCTTTTAAAGTTTTGATGCAGAAAAGAGGAAAACGTCTCCTTACAATAATAAGTCGTGAGAAAGGCTCCTTCTTTATGTTCCTAATCGACTGTCAGCCAAAAAAAAAAAAAAAAAAAAAGACATTCACTTAAACGTGTTTTCCAAGCAGTATCAGTCAACAACCTGATCTTACTCCCTTTCAGTAAGATTGTGTCTTCATGCCGAAATTTTAAATCACATAATGTTAGAATTATAAACTGTAAAATAATTTGAGTTCATCATCATCCATGTTATGACATTTAAGCCAACGATCCATTATAGCAGGCATGCCAAAACCCTGCACATTATGCAGTAGTCTCTGTGCGATGTGCACTTTCTATTCCCCTACCTGGAGGGAGTGAATCGCCTTCGAGGGGAACGTGACAGGGCTATACAGACCTGCAACAGCATATCAGCTTTTCTTTCAGTAATGCAGTTTCAGTACGATTCGGCAGACAATGGGGAAAAAATGGGAGTATAAGGGTACAGTGCATCAGTTATTCATAGATTTCAAAAAGGCATATGACTCGGTTAAGACGGAAGTATTATATGATATTCTTATTGAATTTGGTATTCCCAAGAAACTAGTTCGATTAATTAAAATGTGTCTCAGTGAACCATACAGCAGAGTCCGTATAGGTCAATTTCTATCTGATGCTTTTCCAATTCACTGCGGGCTAAAGCAGGGAGATGCACTATCACCTTTACTTTTTAACTTCGCTCTAGAATATGCCATTAGGAAAGTTCAGGATAACAGAGAGGGTTTGGAATTGAACGGGTTACATCAGCTGCTTGTCTATGCCGATGACGTGAATATGTTAGGAGAAAATACACAAACGATTAGGGAAAACACGGAAATTTTACTTGAAGCAATTAAAGCGATCGGTTTGGAAGTAAATCCCGAAAAGACTAAGTATATGATTATGTCTCGTGACCAGAATATTGTACGAAATGGAAATATAAAAATTGGAGATTTATCCTTCGAAGTGGTGGAAAAATTCAAATATCTTGGAGCAACAGTAACAAATATAAATGACACTCGGGAGGAAATTAAACGCAGAGTAAATATGGGAAATGCGTGTTATTATTCGGCTGAGAAGCTCTTATCATCCAGTCTGCTGTCCAAAAATCTGAAAGTTAGAATTTATAAAACAGTTATATTACCGGTTCTTCTGTATGGTTGTGAAACTTGGACTGTCACTCTGAGAGAGGAACATAGGTTAAGGGTGTTTGAGAATAAGGTGCTTAGGAAAATATTTGGGGCTAAGCGGGATGAAGTTACAGGAGAATGGAGAAAGTTACACAACACAGAACTGCACGCATTGTATTCTTCACCTGACATAATTAGGAACATTAAATCCAGATGTTTGAGATGGGCAGGGCATGTAGCACGTATGAGCGAATCCAGAAATGCATATAGAGTGTTAGTTGGGAGACCGGAGGGAAAAAGACCTTTAGGGCGGCCGGGACGTAGATGGGAGGATAATATTAAAATGGATTTGAGGGAGGTGGGGTATGATGATAGAGACTGGATTAATCTTGCTCAGGATAGGGAGCAATGGCGGGCTTATGTGAGGGTGGCAATGAACCTTCGGGTTCCTTAAAAGCCATTTGTAAGTAAGTATAACATAAGTGTTATAATGTTTTCTTCAGCCAACAGTAATTATTTTAAAATGGAAGGCTTTCATCAATCCATGTCGACGTAATAGTCTTATGACAGTTTAGATCAAATTAGTAAAGTTCTCAAAATATGATATTGTCAGCCCTTATTTCTTAATCAGTACTCTCACGGCAAATCGAACTTGACAATCGTCAGGCTGCCAAAAATTTGAGAACATTCTTCGTAACCCACGACGATGTATTTTGAGCTGATTTCCCCGTCATATATTATTTGGCCTAATGTTTTAGCACGTATTTTTGGACTTGTAACGCATAACGTATGAACGTTTTGCAATATTTTAGCCCTAGTCATTAGGATATATAGTCGTGTATTCCTCTAATTTAAGTAAAGCACAGCAGGATGGCTAGAGCTTCCCAAGTCAGAGATTCGCATTCTGCTTCTAAGTTGCAAGTTTCATTTTTTGTAATTCCTTGCACATGCGGTACGGTATGTATATTTAATTATATCAGAACAAACTGGGGTCGACGTAAAAATGACATAACTCGCGCTTTCGTAACTTACAGTAACGAATTATTTAAACTCTATATACAGTATACAGGGTGTTTCAAAAATACGGGGCATAATTTCAGGTATTTATTTCCCACATGTAGACAATCAAAATAGTTCATTACAACATGTGTCCGGAAATGCTTCATTTCCGAGTTATGGCCTTCAAAACATTGAAATTCACCGGAACGTTTTTCTTTCCGCAGGTCGTTGTCATTATAGAAGATGTTCAAAATGTCCACCTCCTGCTTGAATACAGACCTCACATCGATGTCTCATTGACCTGCGAACATGATCCCAAACTCCAGGAGTATTGCGTATGTCCTCAGAACATGCCACAATCCGATTCCGAAGGGATTCCAAATCAGGCACCGGAGACGAATAAACCAATAATTTTAAACGGCCCCACAAGTAGAAATCGAGAGGGTTCAGATCAGGTGAGCGTGGAGGCCAAGCAATTGGGCCACCTCTACCTATCCATCGATCAGGAAACCTTCGATCTAAGTACCGGCGAGCCGTACGACTGAAGTGTGCAGGAGCGCCATCATGCAAGAAGTGAATGTGTTGACGATTGATCAGTGGAGTGTCTTCTAAAACATGAGGTATGGTGTTTTCCAGGAAGTTTGTGTACGCCTGCCCCGTAAATCTGTTTACAAGTACATGGGGTCCAACTAATCGATTACCAATGATACCGGCCCACATGTTGAGGGAGAACCGCGCCTGGTGATGAGATGGAACAGTTGCACGTGGGTTTTCATACGCCCATACATGCTGATTGTGGAAATTTGTTATGCCATCTCGTGTGAACTGTGCTTCATCTGTAAATAATACTAAGGCAGGAAAGTTCGGATTTACACCACACTGCTGCAAGAACCACTGACAGAACCTAACTCGCGCAGGGTAATCTGCTGGTGACAGGGCCTGTACACGTTGCAAATGATAAGGATACAATTGATACACTTCCAACAGTCTTCAGACAGTCGTATGAGGAACATTGACTTGCAACGCTACCCTTCGTGTGCTGATAGGAGGAGTCATGTTCACAGCCTCCAGAATCTCCTCGTGTACTTCTGGAGTTGTAGTTCTTGGTCGTCCCCTTCCCAAACCAGGAGAGTTAAATTTTCCATACTCGCACAGACGGTAATGGAGGCGTACAAATGTCTTCCGATCTGGACATTGTCGCTGTGGGTACCTCTCCTGGTACAAACGACGAGCCAGCGCAGCATTGCCGTCCTCCTTACCGTACATGAAGTGTATCTCTGCCAGCTCTTGATTTGAATACATGTCGCACAGTCTAACGCCTACACAACACTGAATGTAACCTTCGCCTCGGAATGAACTGTCAGAGTGCCCACTTAATGTCTCCTTTGGCGGAAAGAAAAACGTTCCGGTGAATTTCAATGTTGTGAAGGCCATAACTCGGAAATAAAGCATTTCCGGACACATGTTGTAATGAACTATTTTGATTGTCTACATGTGGGAAATACATACCTGAAATTATGCCCTGTATTTTTGAAACACCCTGTATATCAATATAGACCTATAAAAACGCAACTAGAACATAGCGATAATTGAATTGTAATTGGATCATTTCTCTGCACACAACAACGACTGATTTCCTGCACAAAGCGGCAACTGGAGCGATGAGGAAATTTTAGACGTGACTCAGTAAAACTAGACTTTCTGCAAGATACGATGATGATCTGATTATTTATTATCAATGCGAGAGGACGCTCCTTCGTCCTATAACCGAATGGATGTGCAACCATTTTAGTAAAAATTACGTCTACTTTACTTCACACTCACTGCACATAATTAAAACAATGTAAAACATTCAACTCTGGAGTCAACTAGATTACCTGTAAATAAAACTATACATTGAAATCAACTGGGCAACTTGAAACATACATCAATATAATGTAATTGCATACACTTACCCAAAGATGAGGTCTGATTTCGTCCAATGCGGTATCTGAAAAAAAAGGAAGCACCACCGGAATTAGACAGATTAAATAGCAACAAAAATAAGCGATTTTCTGTAAAAAGAAAATAAGAAAGCCATGCTCCTTTGCAGAGAATCTCTGAAAGTTTCTTTTATTATTTGTTTGATTACAAAACTAGAAATTCCCAGCCAACACTTTTAATTTCAACTTTCCCCCTCCACCTCTCCGCTTTTCTGAAGTAGTCAAATGATTGTCAATTAAAGTTTGACCAAAAAAGAAACTTTCCGAATAAATAAACACAAAGTCAAGCGCGGACGGGAAAACTAAAAACAAGTTTCTCAAACTATGAAGAAAACTTTTGCAGGAGAAAAATGTCTGCATGGATGTTATGATGGTGGACAACGCCACTCTCGTATTGGTTGACAACGAAAAGTTGGCGTAGTCATTAGCTACGACTCAGTTTACCATGCAATGACGTAAACTACATAAAATATAATAATAATTTTAGTATTAGTCTTTTGTGAAAATCGATTTCTACTCAAATATTTCACGCATTTTGTTCATAATTATTGAGTATCTAAGAGTCAATGTAATCGGAAGTGATGCAAGTGGAATGTAGTGATCTTTAGCAAGAAAATAACGAGTATTTATTTAGAATCTCAAGTATGAAATATATATATGAAATATATATACCTACTTTAAATCTACTGAACAAATTATTTGTATTCAATTTTGTATCTTGCTCAAGATGAACAAATTAATTAATTTATGTACCTAGCATGTCGTCAAACCGGTATGTTTAAGAGAAATTAACTATCATAACATACAGAATTATTATTTTACACTTTTTTTTCCAACATAAAAACAATCATTTTGTACAGTGCTTGTTTGCACGTAGTAAAACATTGCCTCTTTGTATGACACATTTTACAGGAGATATTAAACGATTTCCGCTTTTGTTACTGGCCGCATGCATCAGATGATTGGCTGTTTGGCGACGCAGGCCAGTAGTTGTGTGTAGAGAGATTTTTACTTCAACTCAGGACTAATACGTGGAATTTTATAGTATCGACCAGACATCTTGACATCTGCTACAATTACGTGCGCGGAAATATTGTCAAGGATTTGCCATTTCTTTAAACGCATTGTAAGTGAACAAGTAAAAACGATTCCAAAGATTTAGACGTAACAGGAAGCAGTCTCCTTACACCATTACCTACTGTAAGGTTCATATTACTATCAACTGTTATTTTCGTAAATTGAGAATTTGTATTCGAGATAATTACAATATGAGCCTCCGTATAGGCTTAATCGTTGCATATAAATAATATGTGAAAATGAATTGGGCCTATATACAGGCTGTACTTACATTACAATTTCTGAGAGTGAAATCAGGTTCCTTTCTTTTGAGCCTACCGAGTTTGCTTTGTGTGTGCAGCCCAGAAAACGAATATCCATATTATTTACTGCACATTGCATTATCTCATTACTTGCCCACGTCATTTCAACAGCTATTAACAAAAATTAACTATCAACAGTACGTAGCCTAATGTTGTTAGCAACGTGATAAAGCACCTGAATTGTTGGGAAAAGATCGCTTGTCATGTCCGAAGTACAAGACTTGGATCTTTGGGAAAGAAATATTTAAGTAAACACACAAAACTTTAAAATATGTATTCCTATTTTCGCCAATTATGATGGTTTAATACTTTTGATACGATACGTTAACAAAACTTTGCTACATTGAAAACATCATTACGTAGTCCGCTGCGATCCAGCTACAGCAGCCGTGCCCAATAAAATTCAAGACATTCATTCATAGTACTCTCCCCAAGGTTTCTCACTGCAAACCCAGCATTCTCCAATATTTCCTATTTTCTGCATTCTTCTTAGTCTCCTCATATGATCCACATAATATCTTAATGTCGTCTATCATCTCATATCTTCTTCTGCCCCGAACTTTTCTCCCGTTCACCATTCCTTCCAGTGCATCATTCAGTATGCAGTTTCTTTACACCCAGTGACCCAAATAATTCCTTTTTATCTTCCTGATTAGTTTGAACATTATTCTTTCCTCACCCACTCTTCCCAACACAACTTCATTTCTTATTCTGTCTGTCCATTTCTGTCTCCATTCTTCTCAGTGCCAACATTTCAAATGCTTCTATTCACTTCTTTTCATTTCGTCGTAATGTCTATGTTTCTGCCCTATAGAAAGCACTTCACTAGTATCTTCCTCTACCTATTATTATTATTATTATTATTATTATTATTATTATTATTGTTATTAAATATATTACAAGCTAATAAACATATTCTACCTTGATGTTTATTCCCTCAAAAATAATACCAAATAATCAATATTGTAATTCGCCTCTCTACAGCCTTTCTCCTAAACTACTGAAGGTACTGCACATGTTTAGTCAATATATTTTAATAATAAAATTACTGCAGCAGTCAATTTCAATTGAGAAATATGTACAGCAATGAAATATATAATGTTTTAATGTACTGTATACCCAGCATTAACATATTTCAATAAATAATAATAATAATCCGTGGCGCTACAGCCCGTGAAGGGCCTAGACAGACCAGCCGGCTGCTGGCCTCACGCCCACATGCCGAAGCAGAGGTGGACGATCATCCATCCAGAGTGGAGGTATCGCGTGGTTAGCACGATGATCCCCCGAGCCGTTATAGCTGGTATTCGCAACCGGATTTCACTACCTATCGTAGCTCCCCAAGTGCATCACGATGCTGGGTGGGCACCGGTCCTATACACTGGCCGAAATTTCATGAGAAAATTTCTTCCCCCATGAGGAATCGAACCAGCGCGCATTCCGTAACGCGAGTCCTAGGCGGGATGCCTTAGACCGCGACGCCACGGCGCGGGACTAACATATTTCAATAGACTGCCAAAATAGTTCCTATTTCGATGTAATCAAGAACTGCCGATTGGCTTCATTCATGAAGGCGGGTGTATGCTTAGAGAGCTTCTTCTTAAGATTTCGTAAATTATAACATTTCAGGACAAAATATGTTCAATATTATTGTCAATAATTAAGGTTCTACAAAAATATTATTAACTATACACGGTGGAAGGTAACCTTTTACAATCATTCTGGGATATAATGAATTGTGACAAAGAAAAAAGTCTAATAATATTTTGTTCCCAGAAGGGCGGTTTTCGAAAGAAAAAAAAAAGGTCTTTTGTAACTTGAAATATTATAATTAAGTTGTTCATGAAACTGCTCAAAATTGGATTTTATCTCATGTAGGACGATAGATTAAGCTATGCATGGCCATGTTACAGCAGTATTTGCATGGAAAATAACAAATTTCGAATAAATCGCGTTAATAGTCGTGTACACATTGCATGGGAACAGGGCTGTGACACGCTGGCAACACTGTTTCTGACCTGCGCAAACCATGTTGCCGAGCTAGGTGTACGGAGCGGACGATACGCTTACATTCACTTCGTCATTAGTTGCTGGCTATGTGCAGTTGGAAGCAATTTTATTGAAACACGACGAGATGCCACAGTTTTCTAATCGTATCTGGACATGTCATTAATTTATGGAGAAACTGGTGACAATGCCGCTGCAGCTGCTCGCTTATACCGTGACAGATAACTGGATCAGGAGTGTCAAAGTTATAGACACGCAACTACTGGACACTTTTTGAACAATACCTTCAAAAGAAACTGTTGAGAATGGTGTACAAAATTTAACAGTCTGCCCCACATTAATGTGAATCATTTTCATTTAGTTTCAAAGTTGTTTATTTCTTCCAAACATTGTATTGTAATTGAGTTGGAGTGACATCAACTGTGTGATCCTCAAGCTAAAATAAAAGGATTAATTTTGTTTTATGTGTAATTTTTAATTCTACTGTATTATTGATGAAATTGCCATAAAATGTAACGGAAACTACGTACTAAATTTAGTGCTGAAACGATCCAATAACGAACGTTTCATCATAGATAACGAATAACATAGTTCATGTAATTAACATGTTACGATTTCATAAATTTTGATTTGACTGCATTCTCAACATATGTTTTTGTTTACACAACGTTATGTGTGTACATCCTCTGCCAAATAGATGATTGGAGCGGCATTCAGTACGCTGGGGTGCAGTGATCTCGCGAACAGCGTATTCCGAATCTCACCGGACCGGTGGACAACAATGACGTCACGCTGCAGCGAAATAGGAAAAAAACTGCTGGAAGGTTCGATGGCTATCATGGCGGCTGTACAAGTTGTCTGTGCTATGCTAGCAAGATTTTGCGAAATTTCCATACTGTCATCTCGTTCAAAGAAAAGAGACCATATATAATTTATTTCTTGAATCAATAGTAATAACTAGTCCGTTGGCATGTTCGCTCATAAGCCATTAACATATTGTTTTTACGTTGTGCTCATTACAAACAATACAGCAGAACACACCGCCATGACACAACAGTGCACGATGTCATTCGTCTGCTAATTCCCGCCCTATACAAGAACCAATCAGATTCACTGATGGCGGCTGATGGAGACTGCCACCACTTCTGCAAGTTGATGGCACCGGTGCGACACCGGTGGAGCATCAATGACGTCATCGTTGAAATTCGGAACACCGTGATGCCATCAGATTGCTCTGCGCTGAGATTCGGAATACGCTCGAAGTAAACACTGCTACTGTCTACAACGTTGCAATATAGCAACATTCGTTTTCTCAAAATATTACAAAAACTATTGGTCATATGAAAAAATATTATTTGACAAAACGTTCCCAAATGACACGATCTGTTATGTGTGTAAAGAATAATTGTAAAAGGTTACCTTCCACTCTGTATCAATAATGTTGTGTGTGTGGCAATATACAAAATGCTAAAACACACACTAGCAAACAAACTATTCTGTGAATAATTTCAAGGAAAAAATTGTTCCGGGGCCGGGTATCGATCCCGGGACTTCTGGTTGAACGTACCAGCGCTCTCCCAACTGAGCTACCCGGGAACTCCACCCGACACCGTCTCAACCTTTCCCTTTACATTCAAATCTGCTTTACAGGGAGCTTCACCTGAAAGACTAGATTTGCATAATATATACGTCACTGTGTACGTTAACAGAAAACCACAATTCCAAGTCACACAGAGATTGTGTGCACTCGATGTGGGTCTCTGGCGTTTCGTCAGCCCACGCGAGTTGTGTGGATATAAAGGGAAAGGTTGAGACGGTGTCGGGTGAAGTTCCCGGGTAGCTCAGTTGGGAGAGCGCTGGTACGTTCAACCAGAGGTCCCGGGATCGATACCCGGCCCCGGAACAATTTTTCCCTTGAAATTATTCAAATCTGCTTTACAGGGAGCTTCACCTGAAAGACTAGATTTGCATAAAACTATTCTGTCTCTTACAAGCGTTTCCTTATACCGAAAAATGTTGTATATACAAAATTTACCTTTTTACCGATATATATTTATTGCGTATATGACTCACAAACTTCAGTTTTTATCATTACATTCTTTTACAGATAACGAGACGAATAATCTTTTCTGTGAATCGTTCGTTTAAATTAGATAGAATTCTGTCTTCGTGTTACACTTTTTACAGGAGGTAATTTAAGGAAAATGTTTTCAGCTTCTGTTACTGGCCGTATGCATCAGATTCGCTGGTCTCGATAACCTTGGACCATAAACGTGGGAGATGCAGCTGTTTGGTGAGTCAGGTCAGTATAGACGAAGCACAGCTTCAACCTTACCGAGAGATTCAATTGTACTGCAATGGCGGAGAAGGAAATGCAACAAAGTGCCGTCATTCGAAATAAACAAAATGAAATCATTGAGAAAATTTTGTCAGAAGTGAAATATAAGTCAGCCTAGTAATAACTGGATAATAAAGTATGATCTATTATGCAATATATTTACTGCACATGGATTGACATTGCTTTTCTTATCAGTAATAAAACGTCCAACGAATCTCTACGCGCGTGTGTGTGAGTGTTAAACAGCCATGTTTACTATGTGTAGCAGTAATAATAATAATAATAATAATAATAATAATAATAATAATAATAATAATAATAATAATAATAATAATAATAATAATACAACCTGGGGCAGAAACATGGCCATTACGACGAAGTGAAGTCAATAGAAGCATTTGAAATGTGGATATGAGGAAGAATAAGAAATGAAGCTGTGCTGCAAAGAGTAGGTGAAGAGAGAATGATGCTGAAACAGATCATAAAGACGAAAAGGAATTGGCTGGGTCAATGATTGAGAACAAACTGCGTACTGAAGGATGGAATGGTGAACGGGAGAAGAGTTCAGGGCAGAAGAAAATATCAGATGATAGACGACATTAAGATATCGTCGCTTAAGAAACAATACCGCGTAACTGACATTTTTGGTCAAAACTGTTTTTTTGCACAGATGGTACCTCCACTGTCATCTGCATGCATTGACAAGCGCGGGAATTTGATTGCATGAATGGTCTGCGTGCGAAGGAGGGGGGTACAATACCGCTATCTGAAGCCACGAGAAGTCTGTAGGAAATACCGCGTATCTGACAACAGATAGGCTGTTATGTCTACTCCCTGCGCACCCTCAGTACGGAAGCTGGTTCTCGTTACTGCCTTGTAAAATTGTATCAACAGTGTGTGATATTCTGAGAAGATTAAAGAAGTGTTCAGTTTCAATTATTTAAAAGGTAAATATAATAGAATTATTTCACTAATGTCAAATGAATGTTAGTTGAGCTGAATTCCCGCAGAATCTTACAGCAAGTTCATTCACTGAAATATAGTACATTTAATATTTTATTATTATATAGGCCTACAATTACAAGAAAAGAAATGGATAATGAATCAGACGACAGTCAGTTTAGCGAGAACTAAAGCCTATCTGTGCTATGTTCTGCATTCAAGACGGGAGAAACTTCTGTGAACATTAACGAAGGTATGGCATAAGAAGTATCACAGTTATTAAACGTTTATTTTTATTCAGTTAAGGAATCATAACAGCAAACTTAACTTAAGTACTTAATGTAAATAATCATGAATGGGCCGCTAAAATAATTTGCGCTAGGTACATTCAGTGGTGCTGAGCTTGGTTCCTTCCATTTCCTCCGGTAGGAGGAAGATCTAAATTGATGATAATATTTACTATACATGTTTTTTTAATCCATTTATATCACATTTACAAACACTAGCAATCTCATCTTATTCGTAGGTGTACTGCCTGATAATTCCAATGCAAAATAAAACCCTCCTTCTGAAAATGGGCTGCTGCAGATCAGGCATTGTCCGTCCAGTGTTACCGGTAAGGTTATGATCGTATTATGCAGTCTGGTATGATTTAAAGCAATACTATTAAAATAATACCGCTAGAAATAGGATAGCACAGAAACTGAAGACAATACCCCGTCAATGAAGGATCTACACCAAATTTCGGATGCGTCTTCAGATGTAGACGACCCCGAAGAATTTGTGAGTGCTACTTATTCTACATCTTTACATTCGTCAGAATAAGGTAAAGAGAAGAATCTACAAGCGTTTCATAGAAATTTGACAGAAAAAAAATAAGTTCAAAGCCACAAAAGGGTAAGGGGAAGAAAATGAAAAATAGAAAACTTAGAATGGAAGAGGAAGCTTTTCTTAGCTACAAGAGATCGAAAGATGGCAAAGTGACACATTTTACGGAAAGAGGTGCAAGGTATTTGGGGCAAGAGTGTAGTTATAAAATGTGCCAAAATTCGAAAGTAAGGGGCTGTAATTTAATTTCTAATGAGAGAAGACACATCTTTCAGGCATTCTGGAAAACTATGACTTGGGAACAGAGGACCGTTCACGTATCAAATCTTGTGAATTTCACTCCTACGAAAAGACCTGGCAGTATAAATTCTGAATCGAGAAGAAAGAGAACATTTGTCTACAACCTAAAAGTTGATGAGAAAGAAATTCATGTTTGCAAAATGATGTTTCTGTGTACATTGGGAATTAAAGAATGAACTGTGGGATATTGGTTACCTAATAGTACTGATGGCGTCCCTTCAGTTAAAAAAAGTCATGTTCTCGTGCAAAAGCACAGAAAAAAAGAGCATTAGTAGCCTGCCTAAATTACCGTCACATTATTGTATATAGAACCGATTATGCCATAGTTTTTATGATAGTATTCCACACTTGGGTTACTCAAGGATTACTTTTTGTGATTTCAGCATAGGCCTATAATTATTTATTTATTGTGTTTAACGAATATTGTGCCTGAAAAATTATCATCATTATTATATTTTTATATGATTTTCTTTTCATTATTCGCAAGTCAGTCAAGTCCATTGTCAATAATAATAATAATAATAATAATAATAATAATAATAATAATAATAATAATAATAATAATAATATAATTATTACATTATTATTCATTATTTTATTATGAAATTATATTTGTCAGCAACATTTTAGTAACAATTCTACTTATCTATTCAAATACGTGGTGTGAAAATAAAGTACCTGGTATCAGATTGTCATTATTATTATTATTATTATTATTATTATTATTATTATTATTATTATTATTATTATTATTATTATTATTACTGTTATTAGAATAAACATTGAACTGTGTCTTCTTTTTCCTTTCCCATAGTTTCAGCATTTGAGTGACTAAGAATGCAGCAATCATTTTCTGGAACGTAATCTAGTGCTGATTCAAGCTACAAGTCAGATCGTAGGACAACAATTCAGATAACACATTGACATATACAAGAGCACGAATAATATTTCCAGAAGGCAGTTTTCACGCAAAGAAAACGCTTGTCAGCATGTGTCCTGAAGCTGCTAAAGTTGTCTCACAATACCGCGTAACTAACAAAATGTAGTCAACGGCAGAGTTCCAATACCGCGTAAGTGACATGGCCAAATGTCTACGGCCACGATCATCCATTTTAACTTAGATACAAATTAGTTATGCTATTTCATAGCCACACACCACTTTTCAAGACTATTGCGTTATTTTTATGGTTTTTATTCGGTTTTTTCCTTCTCCTGTAAAATTTGCATTTTTTCAGTTACGCGGTATTGGTTCTTAAGCGACGATATATGGATCATATGAGGAAACAAAGAGGTCCGCAGAAGATTCTTCTTCTATTAAAGGCTTCCTTTGTTCATGTTTGCAGTTTTTCTTAGGAAGTATAGGCCTAAATGCGGTAACATCCCGTTGCTTTCCGCACACCACTATCTCTTTCGCATCTCATTAGATTCCAGGGGGACCAAGCGTGGAGATGAGGAGAGTGGATTTGACTAATTGGGCCCTCCGGACTTCACCGAAAGTCACGGCAAGGGTTAAATATTAGTTCTATCAGGATGTTTGACCCGGTCAGAGACCGGGAAATCTCAATTAGCCTTTGCCTCACGCATCCTGGACT
Organism: Periplaneta americana; assembly: GCF_040183065.1. Taxonomy (NCBI): domain Eukaryota; kingdom Metazoa; phylum Arthropoda; class Insecta; order Blattodea; family Blattidae; genus Periplaneta; species Periplaneta americana. Next base: position 89,840 of record NW_027185509.1, read on the forward strand.
AGCTTCTACGAATCATCAGAAAATCTTAGAGTGTGATTGGGCCAATTTTTCCGAAAATGTTTCCACACTTTTGCCCTCGTAGCTCAGCGGACGAACGTCGGAATTTAGATGTCAATGTCTCAGGTTCAATTCCTCCTTACTCCTTTTCATTTTATTGTGGTTCAAGATAGTATAATGGTAATAATACAAAAAGAAAAACTAATAGCAGTATTATGCAACTGGATTTTTCCAAACCTAATATTAAATTTATGTTATTCATATCGCTAAAGAACGATTAAAATATAAATAACTTGAATATTATTTATACAGTATCACTAAAGAACGATAACAGAATATAAATGATAAATATCGGTTTGTTTAATTAATATAAGATATTATATAATACGTATTCAATTATCTAAATAAAATAACCTATTTTACAAAGAAATATGGTTATTTGTGTTATAATAATTACTTACATAAAATACAGATTATTTATATTGCGAAAGAACAATAACAATATAAATAACTTGAATATTATTTTATAATGCTAATGAAGGAAAACAATATAAATTATAACTTGAATATTATCTATATCGCTAAAGAACGATAACAGAATATAAAAAACGTGAATATTATTCATATCGGAATTTCACAGATTTATTACAGATGTATTTAAGAAATTGTAGAAGAATAGTAATTAGTAACAGTGTCCTATTTATTCTTCTTGGAGCCAAATTTGTAACTTTTAAAAGTGTGGTTACTATGTTGAAGTGTATGTGTTGTAATAGATGCTTGATTTGTTATGTATGTGAGTCAGTTATGGGATGCTTGATGTCGTCGCAGTGTCGTAATTATAGTTTGATTGTGTTTGTGTGACTATTGTGTATTAATTTATGATGTATGGTACGGAAAGCTGCATATTTATGTTATAGAAGTGTTGCGTATGTGTGTTGTTAATGTTTTTATATGTTTCAAATTGATGACTGATATTTGTTTTGCAATCGCTATGCCTAATTTACGGATTGTTTATGTTTTGTTTACATCGCGTAAGCTAATTTAATTTTCTTTTCTATTTCTCTTTATGCTTATCTTATTTATGTATAAAACTATAGCCCTAACATACATATGTAAAATAGGGCTAACCCCCATTGGAGATACAATAATAATTATTATTATCCATATCGTTATAAAACGATAACAGAATACAAATGATGACTGGAATTTTATTCATATCTCTAAAGAACGATAACAAAATATAAATAACGTGATATCCATAAAGAACGATAACTGAATATAAATGATAATTTGAATATCATTTACATCGCTAAAGAACGATTAAAAAATAAAATGAAAACTTGAAGAAGGCCCGAACCCACAACCTTTGAATCATTAAACAAGCTTTCTACCGCTGGTCTACGAGGCGCAGATATGGAACGTTTTCATAGTTCCGGAACTGCTTGTACAAGCACATGCATCGTGTAACATCGCCGCGACCCGAAGTGGACTTTGAAAATATTCGCTGTTCACGAGTGCGGCCACTTTTTTTTTTTTTTTGACAACTGTACATATACGCCCTAATACGTCAAATATTGTGCATGAATACCAAAACCAAACCTAATTCATGTTACAGCATATGTTTCATAGACTCTACGCAGCATAATGTCAAGCCAAACATTTGTCAAAATCTATAAACCTAATGACTTAACCACTTAGTGGATTTACATATAAAATGATAAAATAGTCTCTTTGTATCAGAAGTTATTATAATTTCATTAACTCAACAAAAATGTTATTGATAATTACGTCAGCTGCTTGGAAATTCCTGGGTTGCGGCTGCTGCATTACTAAGGGAACTAAAATCTAAACTATGTTTTACAGCGATCTATACCAAACGATTGGACGGATTCTGTTTATATGCATTATCTTGCAGTCAGTTTACCACGGAATGATGCACACTACACAAAATATAATAATTTTAGTACTAGTTTTTTACTACTCAAATATTTGACGGATTTTGTTGATAATTATTCTGTATCTAAGAGTCAATGTAATCGGAAGTGATGCAAATGGAATGTAGTGGTCTTAGGCAACAAAATAACGAATCTTTGTTGAAATCTAAAGTACAAAATGAACCTCTAGATTCAAAACCCCCTAAAGACCATTTTGTTCCTAATTGAGTTATGCCCACATATTGCTTGCTAAGAATGAATTCAGATGATTCATGTAGTTTGAACTCAAAGAGCCACTAAATTAAAATCAAAACGTAAGTTTATTAAGAGTCACTGTTAGGTTGAAAATTCCCTATATTTGCTACCAATTACTGTAAAAATTCTTCAATTCATGAAACTGGATATAGGGAATTTTAAATCTATAGCATTTAAATGTTTATGAACGTACTTCAAATGTAATGAACAAATTATTTGTATTCAATTTTATATCTTGCTCAAGATGAACAAATAAATTAATTTATGTACTGTCGGTGACTCAGGAGAAGACGAGAGCGGACTGAGGAGGAAGGGATGTGAACAGATAACGTATGACACCACGTGCAATATTTGTACTGCAGTAAGCGGCAACATTAGGTCTCCTTCTGTTCAACTCAGCTTTAATTTCCATAGCATTGTTACTCATGTTTCCTGCACAGTAATAACCTGGCTACTGGGATGCTTATCTGAGAGATGTTTATAATAATCAGCAGCGATAGTCAAGAAGGTCACATTCTTTCCGCTCGTCTTCTCCTGAGTAACGGACAGTAGCTAACATGTCCTCAAGCCGGTATGTTTAAGAGATATTAACTATTATAATATACATAGTTATTTTATACTTCTCTTTTTGCAAAAAAAAAATCCTTTTGTAAATCGTTTGTTTGCCCGCAGTAACATATTGGCTCTAGGTACGACACATTTTACAGGAGATATATTAAACGATTTCCGCTTTTATGTTACTGGCCGCAAACATCTACGTAACCTTGCGTCATGCTGTGCGATCAGATGATTGGCTGTTTGGCGACGTAGGCCAGTACCTGTGTGCAGAGGGATTTTTACTTCAACTCTAGACGGAATCTGTCAATATTCAGAATCTACGGGTCAATTTATCCAAGAATTATGAACTTGACAACTCAATTATTTCTTTCCTAAGATCAGCAATAATTTAACTGATCCGTCTACTGTGTCCTAAAACCCCACGTGCAACAGAATTTCACTATTACATGCACAACTAATACTTGGAATTTTATTTGGGGATCATACGTCTCGAGATCTGCTACAATACTGCACGTGAGCGGAATTACTGTCAAGGATTTGCCATTTCTTTAAACGCATTGTAAGTGAACAAGTAAAAAAGATTCTAGAGATTTAGATATAACAGGAAGCAGTTTCCTTACACCATTATCTACTGTGAGGCTCATATTACTATTAAATGCTATTTTCGTAAATAGAGCAAGTGCATTCGAAATCAGTACAATATGAGCCTCCGTACAGCCTTAATCGTTGCATATAAATAATATATGAAAATAAATTGGGTCTACATACAGACTGTACTTACATTACAATTTCTATGAGTGAAATCAGGCTCCTTTCCGTTGAGCCTGCCGAGTTTGCTTCGTGCAGTCCAGGAAACGAATATTCATGTTATTTAGTGCGCATTACATTGTTTTAGTCTATTTAATTGCTCACGTCATTTCAACAACTGCTAACGAAAATTAACTAATATTGTTCGCAACATGACAAAGCAACTCAGCTGCTTCGAAAATTTCGCTTGTCATATGAAATATTAAAATCTGTATTCAGATTTTCGCCAATGGTGATGGTTTAAGACTTTTGATGCAATACGTTAATTATTGAAACACCATTACGTAGTCTGCTGTGGCCCACCTACGACTACTGCGCCGATATAAAGCAATACTTAATAAAATTCAAGACATGCATTCATTCGTACTACTCTGCCCAAGGGCAGGTTTTTCACTGCGAACGCAACATTCTCCAGCCTTTCCCATTTCCTGCCTTACCCTTAGTCTAAGCATATAATCCATATATGTTAATGTTGTCTATCATCTAATATCTTCGGAACAACTGGATAATACCCACGGCAGACGAATATCGATAGTCGACGTTACTCGTCGGCCACTAGTCACCAGGCCGTACCGAGCCGTGCCAAACAAAACACAATCGAAATGGTGGTAGTAAAATTCGCGACTATATTCTTAAATAATTCACTGCATTAGTCAAGAGGAAGGTTTTATGTAGTACAACGGCGATGTTTTGAACGCATTAAAAGAAATGCAGATGTAGTAATATCTTAAAGTGGGCTATCACAATTAAATGAATATGAAAAAAGGCGTGTTTGACGGAATATCATTCAAATGACGGAAAGTAAATTTGCGGTTAATGTTCCCCAAAGCGTTAAGTACGTAATTATGACCGCGTTGCCGTTTTATTTCTGGCCTAGAGAAAAATAGCCTGCCTTTTACGAAAAAAAATTAGGGTCCATGAAATTATTCACCGCTTTCATTATAGGCCTATTATTGTTTATCAATATTACGAAACAAAAACTGTCATAAAGGCCATGACTGACTACAAAACATCGATACGAAAGAGATAAACACATTCGGCCGTAATAAAACAAAAGAAAATGCGACAGATGTTTTAGTTCGAGATAAAATGGACACTTTAGAAGACATTGTAAAACGTTTCCAGAAGGAAATGACAGAAAGGTACAATTCTTGCGTCGGATCTTACAACAGATCAACAATAGGCAATGAAGGTAAACCCAACAGAAAATTTTTCGTAATATTATTCACTGATATTCAAATGAGTGTCAAATTTCTTCAGGAAGTGGGTCTTATGAAAACTTCTGCCAAATGCAAAAAATGTGGAATCCAAATGAAACTCAACACGAAATGCGATAAATGGCGATGTAACAAAAAGAATTGCAATACGCAGTTGACTACAAGATAGGAGTCATTGTTCAACAACAGCAACTTAACATATGAAGAAATCATGTTCCTGCTATATGAAATCCTCAATAATAAGCCCTGGAATAACATAAAACAAGAGTACAATTTTGATGACCATACTCTCAGTAAGTGGAGATCCCTTGTAAGATCTGTGTTAATTTTCTATGTAGAAATGTCTTCCACCCAAATTGGCGGTTCAGGGAAAGTCTTTGAAATAGATGAGAGTAAATTTGGTAAACAAAAATACTACAAAGGTCGTTATGTACAGGGACAGTGGGTCTCTGGAGGTGTCGAAGTGGTACCGGACTGTGTTTTTAGTGCCAATAGAGGACCGTAGTGAACAAACACTCCTAAAACTAATAAAAAAAGTGGGTAAAACAAGGAACAACTATCATCTCAGACTGTTGGAAATCATATAACAACATAAGTGAACATGGTTTTAATCATCTAACAATGAACCACTCCGTACAATTTGTGAACAAATTATCTGGTGCATACAAATACGATTGAGCCAACTTGGCGCCATGTAAAACTTCGCTCCCCCAATACCACCGGCGCAAAAGTGAATTTACAGGCTACCTAGCAACTTACATATTCAACAATGAATGCAGTGCGAAATAAGAAAGCCGAATGCTAAAATTCATCCATCTAGCATCCTGCATCCTGTGGGACTAAAAATAAAAACTGATATTGCAACCACGCTCCTGTGAAATCCCTCCTAATTACGTCTTTATATTAAAATTACTGTACAGCTCTCGGTTTTCTGCCACTTAGCTATCCCTCAAGAAATCCATTCTAACCTCGTAGTAGTCCTCGGTCTCCTGTCACGAATCTATTCTCTCATCAAACCCACTCTAACCTTGTCACATTCTTCGGTCTCCTGTAACATTATTATACTGTAATTTTTCATGAAATCAATCCAGTTTTACCTTACATCGGCAAGTTACAGAATTATAATACTAACAATACATTGTTTAATGAAAAGTTTGTTTAAAGTTATATTTTTCCAAATAAGTAAAATATTATATAATTTTAACTACTACATGAACAATTGAAATCAAATTTTATGTTTAAATAAAAAAGTTTCGTCAAATACATGAAAACAATATTTATATTACATAATATGTAAATAAACTTCATATTAAAATCTTCTGTCACTTCCCCATCCCTAACCTAACCTATCCTAACCTAACCCAACTTAACATATCCTAACCTATCCTAACCTAACCTATCCTCTCCTAACCCAACCTAACCTAACCCAACCTAACATATCCTAACCTATCCTAACCTAACCTATCCTAACTTAACCCAACGTAACCTATCCTAACCTAACCTAACCCAACCTAACATATCCTAACCTATCCTAACCCAACCTAACCTATCCTAACCTAACCTTACCCAACCCAACCTAACCTAACCTAACCTTTTCCCATTCCTCGACCTCATATCACTTATCACATGCGGCTCGCGACAGGATATTGCCTGTCTGCGCATGCGCGGACTTGGCTAATAAAAACCTAAACTAACCAAACCTAACCTTCGTATATCCAAGGTCTGTAACCGGAACAAGAAGGGATCTCAATCATTTAATCTTCAATGTACACGCGAAAATAATTTCAAGGATCACGCTCCCACTGCATGAGAGGTCCGCGCATGCGCTACAGCAAAACTGTTTCTGTCGCGAGCCTCTCACCTAAGCCACTCGTCATAATTTACCCGCAATATTTGCGCAAATACACCTTGTACCTAACAGTGGTGCTTAACATTCAATAAAAAAAACAAATATAGCAAAACTGTTTTGTCTCGAGACTCTCATCTAAGTCATGTAATAAGTTTCAAACAATTATAAAATACGATAATTTGGTCCAGGGAGCATCCGTTTTTGATGCAAAGATAATTCGTTTGGCTTGTTTCTTAAATGAAATTACGAAATGGCGTGGAGGCACAGAAAGAAAATAAACAAATTTCTCTCTCCAATGACGCCACCCACCAACGTCGTGTTCTTATGTTGGCGAGATTGTGTATTTAGTAAAATTTGGCGCTAAACGTAACGGCACGGTTCAATGATACCGTGGGAATTCTCCAGTATAGCGCTAATTTCTTTTTCTCTTTTTGATCTGTTTCAACATTATTCTTTCTTCTCCCACTCTTTCCAACATAACTTCATTTGTTATTCTGTCTGTCCATTTCACACGTCCCATTCTTCTCCATATCCACATTTCAAATGCTTCTATTCGCTTCTTTTCACTTCGTCGTAATGTCCATGTTTTTGTCCCATACAATGCCACACTCCATACAAAGGACTTCACTAGTATCCTTCTTAGTTATTTTTTCCAGAGGTTCGTAGAAGAAGATGATGATGATAATGATGATGATGATTATTATTATTATTATTATTATTATTATTATTATTATTATTATTATGGTTCATAAATGACTTAAAAATATTACATGCAAATAAAATTTTCTACTTCGATGTTTACCCCCTGTGAACAGCCTTTCTCCTAAACTACTGAAGGCACTGCATATGTTTAATCAATATTTTAATAATAAAATTACTGTAGGAGACAGATTCAACTGAAAAATATGTACACGAATGCAATATACAATTTTTAAATGTATACCCAACAGTAACATAGCTAGCTATTTCAATGGATTGCCAATCGCATTAGACAGAATTTTGTACAAGAGGTAATGTAGGGGAAATGTTTTCCGCTCGTGTCACCGGCCGCAAGCATCAGATTCGCTCGTCCAGATAACCTTGGATCATAAAGCTGGGCGAACAGACAGGCAGCTGTTTGTTGAGGCAGGTCAGCACAGCTGGAACCTTGCCGAGAGATTCAATTGTACTGCAATGGCGGAGAAGGAGATGGAACAAACTGCCGTGATTAGAAATAAATAGAACGAAAGCATTGCGAAAATCTTATCTGTAGTGAAATGTAAGTCAGCCTAGTAATAATTGGATAATAAAGTATGATATATATAACAAAGTATGGTGTATACATAAACGTACAGATTCATTAGACGTTTTATTATTAATAACAAAAGCTACTGATTATTACCAATCCATGCGTACTTAACAGCAATGTTATGTTATTACTTCTTCATTATACGAAGTGTAAACAAAACTAATAATATGCCCTAATAATAATAACAGCCTATAAAATGGGGCAGAAACATGGACGTTACGACAAAGTGTAGAGAATGAAATACAGATGATAATTATTCAGACTCAACCATGTCAGTATTCCTCACAGATGACGTGTGCATCAAAACAGAGACAGAGCACAACTCAACTCTATGAAGCGGGTGGCGAGGACCATTCGTGCTTCGAGCCGCTTCAATTTCAACGATTTTTTTCCTTCGTAACACGGCGCTTTTGCCTTCTTTTTATCTGTCAATTAATGGAAAATGGATAGATGGATCAAAATTTTGATTGCTGTTTATTCATTCATTTTTTTTTAATTCATTCTCTCATTTTTCCTCTTCAAAATGGTATATTACTCATGATTATAGTAAAATTACTGTATATGCATGCTATTTTTCGTTTTTCCGACGGGGGGGGGGGCGTAGTATATCGCTAACAACGGTAACAGAATATAAATAACTTCAATATTATTTATACATGATCACTAAAGAACGATAACATAATATAAATGATAAATATCGGTTTGTTTAATTAATATAAGATATTATATAATATATAATTAATTATTTCAATAAAATGATCTATTTTACAAAGAACAATGGTTATTTATATTACAATAATTACTTCTATAAAATCAGAGTATTTATTTCGCGAAAGAACAATAAATAACTTGAATATTATTTATATCACTAAAGAACGGTAACAGATTACAAATCTTGAATATTATTTATATCACTAAAGAACGGTAGCAGAATATAAAAAATTATAAGTTGAATATTATTTATATCGCCAAAAGAACGATAACAAAATATAAATGTTAACTTGAATATTATTTATATCGATAAAGAACGATAACAGAATATAAATGTTAACTTGAATATTATTTGTAACGCTAAAGAACGGTAACAGAATACAAAATATAATTTGAATATTATTTATATCACTAAAGAACGATTAAAAAATAAAATGAAAACTTGAACAAAGCCCGAACTCACACTCTTCGAATCACTGAGCAAGCACTCTGCCGCTGGTCTGTGAGGCGTAGATATGGAATAATTCTATAGTTCCGGAACTGCTCCTGCAAGGACATGCATCGTGTAACATCGCCGTGACCCGAAGTGGACTTAAAAATTTTCGCTGTTCACGAGTGCGGCCACTTTTTTTTTTTTTACAACTCTACCTTACTACGCATCAGCCAGACCGCCATCTTCCCACAACAAAGATCCAGGGCAATCTACTTTACCGTTAGAGTTTGAACAGGCTGATAATATGTGAATCATAAGAAAACGTTGAACATTTATGTTACGCAATACGTCGTTGACTTCATATGTATATATTTGGTGATGTAGGCCTACATACTTAATTATGGCTTTTAAGGAGCCCGCAGGTTCATTGCCGCCCTCACAAAGCCCGCCACCAGTCCATATACTGAGCAAGATTAATCCATTCTCTATCATCATACCCCACCTCCCTCAAATCCATTTTAATATTATCCTCCCATTTACGTCTCGGTCTCCCCAAAGATTTTTCCCTCCAGCCTACCAAATAACACTCTGTATGCATTTCTGGATTCGCCTATACGTGCTACATGCCCTGCCCATTTGAAATGTCTGGATTTAATGTTCCTAATTGTGTCGGGTGAAGAATAGAATGCGTACAGTTCTGCTTTGTGTAACTTTCTCCATTCTCCTGTAACTTCACCCCTCTTAGTCCCAAACATTTTCCTAAACACCTTATTCTCAAGCGCCCTTAACGTCTGCTCCTCTCTCAAAGTGAGAGTCCAAGTTTCACAATAATACAAAACAACCGGTAATACAACTGTAAACAAATATAAATTCTAACTTTCAACATTTTCGAGAGCAGACTGGAAGCCATAAGCTTCTCAACCGAATACTAACACGCATTTCTCATATTTATTCTGCGTTTAATTTCCTCCCGAGTGTCATTTATATTGTTACTGTTGCTTCAAGATATTTGAATTTTTCCATCTCTTCAAAGGATAAATTTTCATTTTTATATTTCCATTTCGTACAATATTCTGGTCACGAGACATAATCATATATACTTTTCTTTTTCGGGATTTACTTCCAAACCAATCGCTGTACTTGCCTCATAAAATTTCCGTGTTTTCTCTAACCGTCTGTGGATTTTCTCCTAACACATTTACGTCATCCGCATAGACAAGAAGCTGATGTAACCCTTTCAATTCCAAACGCTGTTCCTAATGGCATATTCTAGAGCGCAGTTAAAAAGTAAAGGTGATAGTGCATCTCCTTGCTTTAGCCCGCAGTGAACTGGAAAAGCATCCGACAGAAACTGACCTATACGGACTCTGCTGTACGTTTAATTAATCAAACTAGTTTCTTGGGAATACCAAATTCAATGAGCATATCATATAAAACTTCTCTCTTAACCGAGTCATATGCCTTTTTGAAATATATGAATAGCTGATGTGTTGTATCTTTATATTCCTATTTTTTTCTCCAATATCTGTCGAATATAAAAAATCTGATCAGTAGTCGATTTATTACGCCTAAAACCACACTGATGAATCCCAATAATTTCATCTAAGTTATATGAAGTTAATCTTCTAAAAAGAATATTGGACAATAGTGATATTTCTCGAACGTTACTGCGGGTAGACATATATAATTACCATGTAAATAATATGAATTATGATTTGTTGTCTGTTTCAGAGAGAAATCACAACATGAATGCCATGCCCACTTTTCGGAATATGGAAAAAGTTTCGACTGTCACAGCAATTAGTGAATCTTTGATCCCGCAACATACAGTATACGGAAGAAAAGAAGATCTAATTTAAATAACGTCGCAATTGTGGCACACCAGTCTAAGCACAAGATATAAACCCACCCATCACGCCCTACGTTAGTTTCTTATACGTAACCCGATCGATGATTTCTCGGATATTTTCAAACTAAATCATCACGTAACTCTTTGGGCCACCATTACGCTGTTCTACGCGGGAAAGCATTCCATTCTTAGGTCAATTTTAAATTTGTTTTATGACGCTTTATCTACTGCGATGGTTATCTAGTGTTTGGGTGAAATCGAAGTGATATTGCCGGCGAAATCAGTCCAAGGTACAGAGCCGAAATTTACCCAGCATTTGCTCTTAATGGATTGAGAAAAAACCGGAAAATTTCCATAATATCGATGGCTAGGAAGTGACACTTCGTAATAATAATTCAGTTTAACTGAAATATTATTTAGATTAACGACATTGTTATTATGTTCACACGATTGGACAGTTATCTGATATTTTGTCCTCGAGTAGAAGATCTTGAGAAGCACAAACATAATGTTTAAAACGTTTGTCTATTTGAGAAAAAATAATTTTTAAAATAATAAATTATTCCATTTATCTGGAATTTTACAGATACGAAGTATCCCCGGTGCATAGGAAATTACAAGTATGGACACTTCGCGTCGGTACCTTTGATGTAACAGGACTGATTTCAATGACCTTCAAACCAGCTTGAACGTGAGATTCTGCCGTTTCCCTACAGTTGGCGCTGACATCGCACCAGGTAGCAGTCGACACAGAGGAATGTAACAGACATGTAATTAATACATCTTGCTTCATTAGGTACTCAAAATAAATTGGACAGATGAAATAATAAATCCGTCATTATCTGTAACGTCTAGACTCGAGAGTTCCTTTATAATGAGAGTTGAGACGTTGACCCCAACAACAATGAAAATATATAATGATTTGATAGCGCTGAAAATGGAGAATCAAAACTCCTATGAGAAGTAAAACCATATGCCTATATTTGTACACAAATATTAAACGAATTTGATACATAATTTTATAATGCATTATCTTATTTTATAATATAACTTATTATATATAAAACATGAAATATTATTATTAAAACTAGTTTATCACTGAGAAATAAGGAGAAGCTGTTAACTTGAATTTATTTGAAGCAAAGCGTTACTGGATTATGCAATAAGGTAGGCGATGTTTGGATCCTGTGTTTCATTTCAACTCTTATATTCAACTATTACCTTAGCGTGTGTTCGATTACACTAACATCTAGCGCTTGAAAGTGGAACTAAACGCAAGCGCACAGAGAAACAAAACAGGAAAATTAGCTGAGTGTCCATTCTATACAATCCCTATTCGCTGGTATCACTTCCTAGCCTTCGATGTGTTGGTTCTGACTGGAATTGAACAATATTAGATACAAATAAAGCTTGGGTAGCTATTATTTTAGCATTAGCAATAAAACTTACCAACGAAAAACAAAGTGTGGGCCCTTTTGAAGATATCCCCTAACACATTAAGCCCTCTGTAGTTTTAAACTAAACTTAACAAATCTTCTTGAGTATCAGAATTTGTTGCTGAGTCACTGTTTACAGCTGGCGAATTATCAGGCAATTCCAAGTCTCCACAGATCATATGGGTTACAACATTTGCGTCTAGCCTCAGGTAGTGATGACGTGGAGTTCCAGTATTGTCAATAATGATCCACAGAAATCAATTAAATTCATATTGTCAGTATCAAAAATAGCCATCAATATTTTCAGTATTAACACTGCATCAATATATTTTAGCACACATTTAATATTGACAGTATTCAAATTTTTACAGTAAACTAATGTCGATCGTCTATACGCTGGGCAATTTAAATGTGAAATGCACACATTTTACTGTACAGTATATCGTCGTAATTTAGACAAGCTTGGGTACCGATTCCTTAACATTATCCGACTTCGTGGTGAAACTAGTTCTGAGTTACTTCTCGTGATTTCGGAAGTGAAAATCCGCCATTACTCTACCTTATTACTGACAATCTCAGCTTTAGTCCAGCATACATGCAAAGCATATGTAATAAAAGTCTAAACTAAACTAAACTGAACTAACCTAACCTGTCACCGATTCGTCTATGCAGGGAATAATAAAGGACTAACCTAACCTGTCACAGATTCGTATATGAAAGGTATAGCGTGAGTGTATACTAGCGTAAAATTTTCCATTTTCGTAATGTTACCGAAGTTATGTTGGTATGACTGAAGAAAGAGCTCTTGGAACACGAGACGATAAAAGTCACCTTCGGCTCCCTTTATTACGCATGCGCTATCGGTGAAGAAATTCCGCTTCCGGTGTGATGCTGAGCCCCGTTGTAAGCATAAAAATGTTTTATTTACCGCAATGCAGATATTCAGTGTGGTCCATTAATTACATTACATCCTCAACATGTAATTTCGCACCACTATTCAAGCAACAAACACTTATTTTGCACTTATTTAATGCTAACGTATTATTGTTTTTATCATCATTTATCTTAAATGAATAATGTCTCCATGTATCGTCTCTTATTTTCTCAAAGATAATTTCTGTAAATATTCCTCATAATTTATATATTATTTTCTGTTAATGTATTGTGCTCTATTTTTGCCCTGTAAATATCTTACATTTGTAACATTGCATCTTATAGTCGTTATTTATTATCCTTATATTTTACCATAACCTAAATCAGTGGTTTCCAAATATAGTGTGTGATGAACCCTTTGAAGCTTACATTTCATTTTGGTGGACCTCCAGTGTTTTCTGTAATAATCTGGTAATCATTTTGTACTCATTAAACATTTGCATAATGTAGTGAATTAACTACCCTTAATAAGTTGGTAGCTATATTAAATATCAGTTTTAAGTTTTGAATATAATATACAAATAAAAGGTTATTTTATGTTTTATCATATCTTTACTGTCAAAAATGAAACCATACGGTTTCCAGTGGGATGTTTCTTTTGCTGTTAAAATTAACATTACAAAGACTGGGACTTTCAAACTACTTAGTACGACCAGCACCGGTCATTTTGACATGCACGTTTTATCCTAAATTTCTGTCTCATTAGCAGCTTTCATTTGAAATATCGTCTTACTACAGACTTAGTGGGTATAATTAAGGAGTTGCGAGTTAATAATTTCAGAACAAAATTTGAGACCACAATACACTCTTCTTCTAAGAAGAAATTGTTATGTGTAGATGAAGAAAATTTGTTTTATTAACTGTGTATAAGTACTAGCATATTAATTCTGCCATTTCTAAAATGCAATTCTGTTCTTAACATCATGTTCACTCAATTTTACATGAAATATTTTGACATATATATTTTGTGTTTTCTGAATTTATCTATAGTCTATTGATTATTATAATCACATCTTGCACACACACACATGTACATGATTCTACACTTTGCACACACATACATGATTCTTTCAGAATTTGTTATACTTTGCGCAGACATGTGATGTCTTATTTCTGCTGTGACACCCTCCAATCTGACAGGTCTTTCTCCCTGGTTTCCTGGACACTGCTGGAATATATAATCTCGCGAGATATAATTAAAATCACCAGTCTCATTTTCATCTTCGTCACAAACACTAACTGGATATTCTCTTTCCGAATCTATTGCTGACAGTGTTTCTAAATAATGCAGAATTCTTCATCACTCATAATCTTTCATAGCAGAAGTTCATCGCTTAAACCCTTTCGTGCCATGTTTGCAAAATAACTACAGTACATTGCAAATAGAAATCTTGAGATAGACTAATGAAATACTTCACACAGTTGCCAAAAGAATTGCCGCTGTCATCCAGAATATATTGACTATATTGTAATGTCACAGGAAAGCAGTTATAAACAACTCCCTATTGTCGTTCTTATGTTTTGAGTATGAACCAGTCTACATAAAGGGAATATTTTGGGTAATATGAAAGACTTGCCACATACATTCAGTAAGCTTGTCACATGGGGACAATGTAGGCCTATTGAGTTCATTATTAGAAGGCGTAAGACGATCATAAAACAGTAATATTTGTAGTTTGCTGCTGCAGTAAAAATGACCTATGTTCGTCCTTCTAGGTAACTGTACTTTTACCCCCATAAATAATGATAGGGACTTGACATTTTCAGAGGATCTAAAAAGAGTAAATTCAATAAATGTCCTGAAGGACTAGCTTGATGAGCAAATACACAGAGGAGGTACAAATAAATTAAATATCGAAATGAGTCAAATGATCGGTTGGTTCTTCTAGTGTTAAACAAGTTTTTTTTATACTTATAAAATTATTAGTGGAATGGTTGAAGTCGCTTTGCGAAGTCTGGCTCAATTATAGGTACTCTAAAGCTGCAGTTTGTTTACGGCGATCATTGCTTGGAGTTGCTGGCAGTTAAAATGAATGCGCACTGTTTCTTTACAGCGATGATTGTTGGACGCGGTGCAGATTGCTGGAGGTTGCTTCTGAAGCAAATTCAGGACGCATATCGTCATGTTCAATAATCGATTTTTAGAGAAGGCCATGTAGAAATATTTAATCGAGTTAAAGTAGCAAAACAAATGAGAATTGACAGCGATTGACACTGATAAAGAAACCACTTCCTGACGATCATCGCCAGCATTTATAATCGCCGGCGATGTGCGTCCGGTGATGATCACCATAAACAAACCGTAGCTTAAGTTGCAAATCTACCTTAAGATTATGTTTACTTCTATACTCGTATTTGTTCTTCAAGAAGACCAGAGCAGAAAATGTACTCTCACTGAAATATACTGATGCAAATGGCATTAAGTGTAGTACTGCAATCCAGAAAACATTGAGATATACTGGTGAGTCATGGAACCAAGATTGCAACAGAGATGTTTTAGGAAACACAATTTTTAACCACGATATCAGTAGATAATTAAATAATTTTAAGAGACCCTTTTCTTTGGTCAAACTATTAATTGTTTGTCATCGGGAATGAATTTTTCATACAAATGTCTTTATTAGATAATATTTCCGTAATTTTAATGTCAATCAATGAAGATATTTTTATGCTTCCAAACATATTGGACGAAAGTCACAGAGTGGAACATTAATCGAATTCTCGATTGATAACTCAGCAAGACAAGTTTAATTTCTTTATTGTTGCTTTAGTCTTATCCTGAATGCTGAACACAGTTGGATCCTAGAGATTAAAATAAAGAAAAATAATAATAATATCGGATATGTAAGCAAGAGTTTCAAGCCAAGGGAAGTCCTTGGACAAACTCATTCCTGTTAAAATCTCAGAAGTGTGAGATAAAAAATATTTCAGCCAGCTGATATGTCACAGAATGCGATGAAGTTAAATTTAGTTAAAATAACGTTTGAAAACATACATTGGTTCCACACACCCAGGTGGGCAACCACTTGCTTAGGTAATTTGTCAACTATGAATGCCATAAATTGTGTATTAAGTTATACTTCAATATTGTATAGCATTGTTACAGGTTTTAATAATTTTTGTCCTGTAAACATCTTACAGATTATTGTAATACAGTTTCTTGATGGTTTCTTGTCCATTTTGTTACTCAACTGTGGAATAATAAATAATAATGAATGCCGGTAATAATAAAAAAAATATATATATTTTCTTTTTTCCGAGATGTTCCAGTCGAACCAAACCACTACTCTCTATAGAGTTCAAATAATAATCGTTGGCCTATATCCTACTTCATCTTTCAAACAAATTAATTCAATTTTTAGCTAAACTAGTGCTGAAGTAGTTCCCCGCTTATATACATGTTGCATATACGAATCTGTGACAGGTTAGATTTGGTTAGTTTAGGCTTTTGTTATGCCATGCATATATTTGTCTATGATGCTTATACGATCAACTGTATCTACATAAAAAGAATCCGTTATAAATTCAACAATTTTCACTTCCGAAATCATCAGAACTACCTCAGCGCTAGTTTCGCCTCTTTATTAACATAGGAATATCTCTTCGAATTGTTAACAAGGTTGAGATCACTCTTAATTTTACTGGATGTGATGCCCCTGGTTTTATAAATTTGCACACAAAGTGTCTTGCAGCCCCTCTGAAGTTGGCACCTACGTTTGGTGATATTTATTTGCATATCACGACATTCATAAGTTGGTCTACAGTTGAAATATCCAGAACTACCTCAGCGCTAGTTCTTGCCGCCCCTCTGAAGTTGTAGATGGAATATTGTGTTGGCCAAGTTTAATATCAATACTACCACCAGAAATTAACTCTTAATACATATAGCCTATCAAGACTTATGAGGAAATATTCTGGAATACAATTATACGGAAAATGAGGTTTGAATTGGATAACAGGAGCTGGAGTAATAATTGCGAAATCTACCAATGCACAATTATTATAATTACGTAACTTGTATCACCGAAATGTAAATAATATATGATTGTGACGAAGGTGAATCTAGCATGCGGTGAATAAAACAATTTTTATGCTTACAACGGGGCCCAGCATCCAACGAGATAGAAAGAGAAGACTATAGAGTGGCCATGTTGTCCTGTACAGCGCTCTTTGCGGTGCCACCGCGAAACACGGCAGATCTGAGCTAAGCGCCCACCTTTGTAAAAATTCGTCTGCTTACAATGTTGTTTAACGGAGGTAAGGAGTACAAAAAAACGAAGAAAAAACATGCCTGTTGTGTGTGCTGCATATAACTGCAATGTCAAAAGGAAAAAGACAACTGATATATCATATTTCATGCAAATTTTATGAAGTTAAGTTCATAGTTTTGTTAATTAGCAGCATTTTTTTTTCATGCATAAATGTGTAACAACGCCCGGT
Organism: Periplaneta americana; assembly: GCF_040183065.1. Taxonomy (NCBI): domain Eukaryota; kingdom Metazoa; phylum Arthropoda; class Insecta; order Blattodea; family Blattidae; genus Periplaneta; species Periplaneta americana. The sequence continues at coordinate 107,547 of NW_027185509.1, forward strand.
ATAAACAAAATAAATGATTCACTGGTAATGTACTTAAACTAAATACGGATAAAACCAATACAATTCCGTTTCAGACCCAGTGAAAAACAAATAGCAATACAATATTAAAACTGTATTTCGTCACCGGCATCCTTTATTTCTGCTCCTTCTGTCCTTACTGCTTATACAAGAAACGATTAGCTGTAGCTTATAAGAAGTAGGCCTATTTCGAAGACAAACGATTAATCAAATAAATGGTTCACTAGTGATAAAGATAAACTAAATACGGATAAAACCGCTAGAATTCCGTTTCAAACCTAGTAATAGCAATCAAATATTAAAATTGTATTTCGACACTCGCATCCAAAATAACGCAAAACTCTGGGGTAGGTCGTATTGTTGTTGGTATTTTGACTGGAAGGACATGAAAGAACATAATTGAGCACCCACGTGCAATAATGGGGTAAGTATGAATATATTTCGTAACTACTTACCCCATTATTGTACGTGGGTGCTCAATTATACACTAATAATGATCTGTGGTGCCACAGCCCTTGAAAGGCTCAGACAGACCAGCCGGCTGTTGGCCTCACGTTCACATTTCGATAATAATTATACTTTACTGTAACAAAAAAACTGAAAGCGTGTTTTGTCATGTTTCACCCACGTTACAAGCTTGGAGGTAAAGGTTGTTTACCACATATAGGGCCTACTTTCATTCTATATCTTATGGTATAGTAAATAGTTTTGCAACGTGTAGAGACAGGGAAAACAATTTAATAAAATCATCCGAATCATACTCGTTCATTTTATAGACAATCTTGCAGGTCGCATTTAAAAGAACCTAGGAATATTAACATTTTCTTCAGTATATTTGCTAGGACTTCTTGTCATACTACATGACAATTTTGCTTATGTTATTCTTTTAAGCATTCCTTCTAGGAATAGCTCAAGTGTTTTAAATTTAGCGTACATAAGTTTAGATTAAGTTCCTAGCACGTATTTGACGAAATACTAGATTTTTCCACTTCAGTTTAACTGATTTATGCAAACGAAATTAAGACAGCTGACGATTCTAATGCCAGTAATCACCACGCCCACTTTGTTTTGGGCGCATAAGTTCATTACCGACGGTCGTTCAATTTTCTTCAAACATGGCGGCGCAATGACCACTCTATATCTTTCTCTTTCTAACTCGTTGCCAGCATCACACCAGAAGCGGAAATACTACACCGATGGCGCATGCGCAAAAAGAGAGCCGAGGGTGACTTCTATCGTCTCGTCTTGAACACTAAGGTGTGTAAGCCACGTACAAGTAACTCAGCGCTAGTGCAGCCACAAAATATTACCAACGTCCTAATTATTCAGTCTAGGAAACAGATAGCGGTTCCTCAAAATTTAACACGCTATAAAATGCAAACATTTGTACTTGGATTACATTTTTATTAAGTTCTAAAAATCTGAGTAGATTCAAAAATTGAAAAAAGAAAATGTTGCGAATTCGACCAAATTTGTTTATTATTAATTCTTTGAAAATTATAATTTTCCTTATTTCTCACACAAAAGTAGATCAGCGCATCGTGCGAAGTAGTTTGCTACCTGCAAAGCATAGTCGACGAACATTGCTTCAAAGCTATCTTTTACTTTGCAAGCTAGATACGTTATTTCTTTCATCTGTGTCATAAATATTATAAGCAGAACTATCGACTGATTCTCAAGAATGGAAGTTCGTTAATCATCTGAATAGAGCAAAAACGACAGTACTCTGTAAAGACATATCCTAGCAAATGGCAGGTATTGCAATAAACGATATATTCTGAGAATGTAGCAAAAATTGCTGCTAACCTCCCGCTGATCCATGAGCAGACTGAACATGTTACAGTCCATGAGGATTTACTTGTCTAGTCCCTTTTAGAAAGAGAAAGAATACTCACCATCTCTCTCTACCCTCATTTATGGTGACGGCGGTATGGTCGACACTCCTTCCAGCGACCAGGAGTTAGCAGCGGCGGCACTCTCTTCCTCTTCAAATTCTGACTCCTCTCCGCCAGAAAGTTCCTCGTCCGTGTCCGTGTCATCCAAATTTATTACGAATCGATCGCTAATTTCGTCTACTAGTCCGTCCTTCTCCCAATAAAATTGTTCGACTTTTTCCACGTGTTCACATGCCTTTCTCCAATTATCTTCCGTCACTTTTGCAAGAGCGCTCTCAAACAACAATTTCACATCTTTACTTTTGAACGAAATATTACGCTTCGCAACGTCATTTTTAACCTGCCCCCATATTAATTCGATCGCGTTTAAATCACAATGGTATGGTGGCTGTCTCACTACAGTATGGGAGTGCATTGTCGCAATTTGGTCGATTTCGTATGTTTTGAAATTATCTTTTTTAGTTTTTACAAGTTCATATAATACAGGTTTCGTGGATCGTAAATCAAATTCAATGTTATTGTTACGAAGCCAGGACTGCATTTCAGATTTCGGTGTTGATGAAATTGGTGCCTTATTGAGTTCTGTTGAATGATAGGGGGCATTGTCCATTACAATGATGCTATTGAGAGGAATGTTTGGTAATAATTGATTAATGAACCAGTTCTTAAATACAGTGCTGTCCATCTCCTCGTGGTAGTCTTTAGTTGATTTAGATTTGAAAGTTAGAAGCGCGTTTGGAATGAAACCTGTCGAACATCCGGCGTGTAAAATAATAAACCGTTGACCTTTTCCTATTGGGGTTTGAAGTGGGAAGTCAATTTCGTGATCATCGCTTTTCCAAACTTTGCTTTTCGTATGGTTCACATTAACCCAAGTTTCGTCTAGATAAACAACGGCGCGTCCAGTGGCGCGTAATTCTTTCATTTTTCTTAAGAATTTAAATCTCTTTAAAATAACATCTGACCTTTCCATTAAAAATTTTCTGCCTTGAGTATTTTTAACATACCTAAATTTCATTTTTTTAAGAATTTCTCTCAAACTCCATATGCTTCCAGTGAATAAGCTTTCCTTAATTAATGCGTCATTTATATCCTTCAAACTAGGCAAAAAATCAGTCCGATACAAAGAATAAATTACTCGTCTTATAGCGGCGGCAGAAAATGAGTCAATTGCAGTTTTCTGAGGGGTCCTGTTTGGGCGTTTCTTTCCTGGAGTTCGCAGAACACTTCCACTTTCTAGTGCCTCCCTTTGTTTTTTTAAAATCCTGCTAACACTACGAGACGATATACCTGTCGCTGCAGCAGTTCTTTCGATAACACTCGACACAGATATTGTTTGCTTTCCGCGTTTCAGTGCCTCATATTCTTCAGTAAAGAATTTGTGTACATTAATAACCATGTTCATACTGTCCGACTTCAAGGCTTTCCCGCGTTTTCCCATATTGCCTACCATGATTATTAAAAACAAGAGCACAACACACATTACAATGTTTAAGATAACAGGGAAACCATGCAATTCCGAAAACATTTTGTTTAAATTGTGAATTATTGTATATTATATTATATTATATTATATTATATTATATTATATTATATTATATTATATTATATTATATTATATTATATTGACACAACGAGACACACACTTACTTCACTATTCACTAAACACTACTGAATAAATGAACTCGAACAACGCCAAGCCGCCACTGAGAGACCCACTAATTGGATTTGCAAAAGTGTGTTCTAGAAGGGCCAAGGGAGAAGGAGGGAAGGGAATTCCAAGAATTCTACAAAAGAAAACCTTTCCCCCCTTACATCTGTTGACAGTCGATAGACAAGGACCGCAGACAAGGATAGTAGAAATCACGCCAACTTAACCCTCATGCACTGTAGTTTGTTTCATGCAGTGGCGATTTCTCTTAAAGAGCACAGGAGCACTGCACCACCTCTTCAACTAACGCATGTTTTTAAATTTATATCAATGAGCTGCAGTAGACTATGTGAGCGACACAATTCTTTATTATAATACTATGTAAAAATAACACTGCACGTGTACTGGTCTTGTTGACGCCTGGGACTTAGGTTTACCGCTCGACACTTGCGGCACACTGTTCCATTCGAGCATGCGCAGTAATACTGTTTCACTGGCAGGCTTTGGAGCATGGTAGGGAGCCAGTACAGCGTGCGTAGGAGGGGTTAGGAGCACTTTCAGATGTGTTCTCAAGCTCGTTCCATCATAAATGTTACAATGAGTAGTGTGCATAATCTTCTTAGTATGTAATATTCTATAAGACCTTTACACGAAAAGATCAAAATAAAGAAGATGGGTAGACCTACACATGAATTAAAATTATAAGTGACAAGAAAATTCAAACTAAAAATGCAATATGCGGCTGCGATATAAAAGACGCTGTATTTTGTTTTCCTTGCCTGTTGTTCGACGGCGAACATTTATTGACAAAAACAAGTACGTTTTATGAATTTTATTTATTTTTCTGTTTGAATTTAGGACTGTGCGTAGTAACTAAATAATTTTGATTATCGTTCTGTAGATATGATTGATTTGAAGCACATGAATGAGAGAATTAAAAAAACACGATTCTTCAGCTGCACACATCAACAATAATGTTAAATTAGCAGTGTTGGGTCAAACAAACATACGGACATAATTGGATTGTTGCAATTCACGATGATAAAGCTACCAAGCACAGATATGTGCGTGCGGTTTTGTGGAGCTTTGAGTTGGCTTTAAGAGGTCACGAAGACGGAAACTCATCTTTAAACGCTATTATTTTTCTTGGCCTCGTCAATTTTAGTTCTGAATTAGACGCACTCTTAAGGAACATTTGGAAAGAGGAGCAGTGTTTAAGAGCACATCAAACACTATACAGAACGAAGTCCTTCAAGCCATTTTGATGCATGCCATGATGAGATTTCAGAGAAATGAAGAAGTTGCTGACTTTTAGCAGTTAAGGCAGATGAGACGACAGACGTATCGAATGCTTGTGAACGTGTGAACTGTGTTATAAAACGCAATATAGCGAAAACAATATTATTTACGGTGTGCTGCATAGAAATTGAACACTTTACTTTGCTATTAATGGACTATATAGGAAACTGATTAACTGCAATTTCTTGACTAACAAAATTATGTAAATCTATACCTACGTAGCGTATGTTAATAGTAAGTGATGTAGTGAGTACCTATAACAATAATCGTCGTCGACGTCTTCCTAACAAGTATTAGGCCAAGTGGCCTGTTACGGTCTCAAACTAGAATTTTCATATAATAATAATAATAATAATAATAATAATAATAATAATAATAATAATAATAATATGATAATCATAATCTTAATAAATATTTGTGCACCACCAGGATTATTTATCACCACACGCCACTGGTATATATCAGTGACATAAATGAGCGTCAAAGAATAGTCTGCAATAGACCACATAAACGATACGAGAATTGTAATGTGACTTGAGTCGTTATTGCACGCACTCCCCGGCAGTTACAACTAGTGATGGGTCCAACCGGCGGCGAGCTAGCTCCCAAGAGAGAGTCGTTCGAAAGAGTGAGTTCGTTCACGAGCTGGCTGCCGGCTCGTTCGTGGCTAGACAGCTCGCGAACGACGTCGTTCAAGAGCTGGTTGCGTAACATATCGAAACTGTCAATAGTAGTGTAATCTAATGACATTAGGAATCAGAAGGATAACAGGGACAATCGTATTATGTTAAACAACACAGATGAAAAAACAAAGCCTGCAACATAAAGGTTATATAATGTTATACGTATATTTTTCTACACACACATCAGCTGATAGAAAGCCGCGTAATATTAGTTCTACATCCGTCCGCTACTGGCGTATGGCGCGGTCTCACGTTATGTCTTTCTCAACTGCAGATGTCACGTGATGATGCAGTGAATGCCATTGGTTATTCGAGAGCGGGAGTCGTGAGACGAGCTGTGAGCTGGTCGAGAGTCGCGAGCTGAAGGAGCTGGAAGTGCCTCGCGAACGACCAGCTAGCTCGTTACTAGCTCGGAGGAGGGAGTCGTTCAAAAGAGTCAGTTCGTTCGCGAACGACCCGTCGCTAGTCACAACGCTTGCGGATACGTTGGTCTATGCTCAGCTGGTCTCGATCGATGTTCGTTATTTCAGTGCCAACTAATTGGACATTAATAATATCAACCGACAATTTCTATAAGACAGAAAAAAAAATGTTTGTTTATAACATAAATGAACGCAATGAGTAAAAGTAAAATCTAATTCAGCACAAATTCCACAACAAGACTTTGTAAGTTCAGTCTTTGCAGAGAATATTTTGCAAACAATAATCAGTTGCGAAAACCACATTAACATTCGTTGATTACCCATTTTGCATTGCTCACTATAGTCAACGTGAGCGACATGATGAGACAGGTAACGTCTTTAATAGACAATCTTACTTAAAATTGGCTCTTAAGGAACCCGCAGGTTCATTCCCGCCCTCACATAAGTAAGCCCGCCATCCTTTAATAGATAATCATTTAGGTTAATTCTACGAAAATGTTTAAGCATTTGGTTATAAAAGATGTTTTGCTATTATTCAGTACGATATTTTTAAGTCTACAAACATTTCATTATACATAATTTACATCAATGGAAAGCACTTAACTTTAATTCTGCTATAACATTAAAGATTAGGTTAGAAAACTTACATACTTTAGGTAGGAATTAATCCATGATCTTCTTCTCACTTTGTTTATAGAGTCCCATTCAGTGTCCGAATTCTAACGTCTTCGTCAAGTCATAGTCCAGAAAATCAGTATCTTTACACAATCACAACTATAACAGTAAATTAAGGCATTTACAAATAACTTTATATCTAGTAAAAAACACACGAGATGAATAATGAGATGGATGACAAATGAACGCGCCTACACTTTACTGAAACAGGCCGATGAATCAATGATCTTGTAAAAACTAAATCCCGGTAACTCACTCTGACAAAACGAACTCCAATTCAACAAAGACAACGCACTGCCTCACTACCGTCCGCCCTCACCCCGGAAGCGATACCGTAACTTCTCTTTCCAGGCATTCCTTATTTGAAATCTGTTTAGTCAGAAAAAAAATGGTGAATTCACCAACGCTTCCTATTGCTTAAAAGTGAAACTACTATAACATAGATAGCCTACCGCCATCTGTCATATACTTTATGATTTACGTTCGAATAATTATAACACTAAAAAGAAGTTATGATTTCTACACAAGAAAATAAGGTGCATCTACACAATTCAACTTTTCTTCAACTTTAATTATTCAAGCAACGCAGGCAATATACGTAGTGAAGATGACGTTCAAAACGGCAAACTATGTATGTACAAAATCTTCATGAGTCTTAATAATTGAACGCACCTTTTAAACTTCATTTTTTCAATATAATTCCCAGATTTCATGCGTACGCGCATAGAAAATTGAACCGTGTAGATGCACCTATGAGCCACCGGCGTGGCTTAGTCGGTTAAGGCGCTTACATGCCGGTCTTAAGTTGCGCTCGGGCGCCGGTTCGATCCCCGCTGATTACCTGGTTGGATTTTTTCCGCGGTTTTCCCCAGCCGTAAAGTGAATGCCAGGTAATCTATCTCGGTATCACCAATCTCATCGTCGCTAAATAACCTAGTAGTCGATACAGCGTCGTTAAATAATCAACTAAAAAATATATGCAGCTATACAGATGCACGACGATCTTAAAATGCCTACAGTTTCTGGATACATCCGAGTTATTACCAACAGAAAATGAAAATGTATTACATAATTACAAATATTGGGAACTGTAATGTTGCTAAATACACCAAGCATGAAACCCTAAAACATATTCTACTGAATTAATAGGTGGTAACTTATACTTCAGTTAACCACTGAATCGTAATTGACCTTATCATTATTAAAGAATTGTCGTAGTAATAATTGTAGTAGGTTATTTTACGACGCTGTATCAACATTTCAGGTTATTTAGCGTCTGAATGAGATGAAAGTGATAATGCCGGTGAAATGAGTTCGGGGTCCAGCAACGAAAGTTACCCAGCATTTGCTCAAATTGGATTGAGGGAAGATCCCGGATAAAACCTCAACCAAGTAACTTGCTCCGACCGGGATTCGAACCCGGGCCAGCAGTCAGACGCCCTAACCGTTACTCCACAGGTGAGGACGATGAATTGTCAAGGCTCTTCATGAAGCCGGACAGTAACATCAAGGAAGATGTCATCTGTTGTCGTCGTCTTTGCTCAATTTTCCAAGTTGTTCTAACAGCTCAAATGGAAGAGTGAGGAACAAAAAAAAAAAAAAAAGAAAAAAGAAAGGACGTCTGAACTTACCACTTAAAGTAAGATGCTTTCAAAATAGAAGTGTAATTTATAAAATAACTGAAGAAATAAAAAAGTGAATAACTCATGAAGGAAGAAAAATAAGATAAAACGAAATAAAACAAGATAAAGTAAAGAAAAGTGAACTAGTTGCCTAAAATATAAGTTCTACTGCTTCTTCTTCTTATTATTATTATTCTTCTTCTCGCTTTATTTATACACGTCTTATTCAGTAATGAGTCCGAATTTTAACATTTCTAACTGAAATTAAATATTGCACTTCGTAATTTCCCTCAGAAAGTATATTTATCATCCAATGTCAAATCTAAATGAAATATACATATATATATATATATATATATATATATATATTTTGTAACCGTAAGTAATGTCATTAATTTCAGAGGGTTATTCTTTGAGATATTTCAAACAAAGAAGTTTAGTACAATAAATTTGTCCCGTTTTCGTTTCCTTTACGAGATAAAAATTGTTATACATGAAACATTTCGTAGTGTGCTTTGGAAAAGCAATTGATTTAATTGTCAATATGCTCAGTCAATGTATTGTGAAAATAAATTATTGAAAAGATTTTAGTTTTGTCCTTTTAATATGCAGAAATCTGATCGGAACACGTATACACGTTTAAAGAAAGTGGCCATGTTAAAAAGTCTCACACACTGAAACACAGGACGTCCTCGATCGGAAGCTGCTGTAATGCTTTAGGTATTGGCAGACTACGTCCGCAGTTGACAGATTTGCATGAGGACGACCAGCTGCACTCTATGCCAGATGTCTTTGGAGCAGACCATAACAAGGGTCTCATGTTATCGCTGCGCTCCCATTGGTTGGCGAATCATTACTTAGCTGAGAGCGTTGTAGAAATAAATCAGGACAATATTTATGAATATTTTTGAATATGCTAAGTTATTAAAATATTTACAAATAAATCAGGACAATATTTATGAATATTCTTGAATATATTAAGTTATTAAAAATATTTACAAATAAATTATCATAACTTTATGAATATTGTTGATCACACTAGCGCGTGCGTGTCCCGGTTTGGACGGTATTCAGAGACGCGTCCTCTACTACAGTTCTATTGCGTCTAGCGGTGTATGAGCAGACGACAGCAGTGCAACTAGTGGCTGGTGCAAGAAGTATGTTCAAAGACATTACTTTAATTTTCACTTTTCCTTATAATATGAACGTAGTCGGTCACTTAATTCATACACAGACATTTAGTATCGTCGACCTGATTGGCGAGTTGGTATAGCGCTGGCCTTCTATGCTCAAGGTTACGGGTTCGATCCCAGGCCAGGTCGGTGGCATTTAAGTGTGCTTAAATGCGACAGGCTCATGTCAGTAGATTTACTGGTATATAAAAGAACTCCTGCGGGACAAAATTCCGGCACTGACGACAAAGAAAAGGCCGACTTATTAAATTCCTATTTCATTTCGGTTTTCAATAATAATAATAATAATAATAATAATAATAATAATAATAATAATAATAATAATCCCGCTGATAGGAGTGGTTGTGTCACAGACCATGAATGTGAACCAAATTCGACTTTCAAAATAACTTCCAAAGGGGTTAGAGAGAGAATAACGAAATTAAAAAATCGGAAGTCTCGAGGACCAGATAGTATTGCTACAGAGATTCTTAAATTAGGTTCCGAGGCCATAATTCCATACTTAATGCGTATATTTCATGTTTCCATAAACAATGCAGCTATTCCATGTGACTGGAAATCAGCTATAGTGGTACCCATACATAAAGGCGGAAATAAATTAGATGTCGGAAACTACAGACCTATTAGCCTTACATCTGTCGTATGTAAAGTCACGGAGCATTTGATATCGGATTATATTCGTCATGTTCTAAATGCGAAAGACTGGTTTTACAACCGCCAGCATGGTTTTAGGGAAGGCTTCTCATGTGATAGTCAATTTACGTCGCTGGTTCAGGATCTAGCTGAAGAGGTAGATAGAGGCGGAAGAATCGATGCAGTTGTGATTGATTTTTCGAAAGCATTTGATTTGGTGCCACATGACATATTAATAGATAACTTAAGTAGGCTAGGAATAGATAAAAGAGTGGTGCTATGGATCCAAGAATTCTTAAACGGTAGAACCCAGAGAGTTAGAGTAGGTCATGAAATATCGGAAATTGGAAATATAAGTTCAGGGGTGCCACAGGGCAGCGTTCTGGGGCCATTACTCTTTATAATATACGTAAATGACCTATGCCAGAATATTACATCAAATGTGAGGCTATTTGCAGATGACTGCATCATCTATAGAAAGATTATAAATAATTCAGATGTAGATGCTATTCAAACAGACTTGAATAAAATTTATAACTGGGCGTTAATGCATAAGATGAAAATAAATGGTTCTAAAAGTAAATCTATAACATTTTGTAAAACCCGAGAGGAAGCTAGTCTTAATTACGAATTCAGTGGTGTTGTAATTCCGCAAGAACAATGTTGTAAATACCTAGGAGTGTATTTAAACTCCAAACTTTCTTGGGGAGAGCATGTTGATAATGTTACGGGTAAAGCATGGAGGGCACTTCACTTTATTATGAGAATCTTGAGAAAAGCTAGCCCCAAATCGAGGGAAATAGCATATCTAACGTTAGTGCGACCGTTAATGGAATACCGAACTACGTGTTGGGATCCCTATAGAATATACCAGATAAATTCCTTAGAAAGAATCCAGTATAGGGCAGCGAAATTTGTTAAAGGTAAAAGAGAAGATGGAAACGATACGATAAAAGAACTTAAATGGGAAACTTTGGAAAACAGACGTAGGAAAACTAGAATAACATCATTGTATAGAGCACATCTAGGTCAGAAAGCATGGGTAGACATAACGGCTCGGTTAGAAAAGCCAACGTACTATGGTAGGAACGATCATGATTTTAAAATCAAATGTAGGAAACAGAAAACGGATGTAGGCAAATTCTCATTTTTAAATAGAACTATAAATGATTGGAATGACCTACCTGCAGCGGTCTTTGAGGGCTGTCCTTCCTTAAGGAGATTCAAGAATAATTTAAAAAGTTGTATATAAAGTGAAAATTAAAATTAAGGTGACATTCAACATTTAATTTTTTTAAGGTGACATGTATTTATCTAGGCTGACGAGTTTACTTCCTTGGTTTGAATTGTAAATTATTTAAAACTAACGTGTAAGAGGGCCTTAGACTAGAAATGTTTAGTTTAAATGTAGTTCTGTTTATAAGTATGCATAAGGATGTAATTATTTGACTTATTTGAACTGTTGTATCAGTGAAGCGAGGTGAGTCAGTGAAGTTATGGTTTTACAGTGCAGTGAACAGTTCCGATCAGTGATAATTTATAGCGTCAATGAAATGTGTTCTATAGTGTCAGTGAAATAAGTTACAGAGTGTCAGTGAAATGTGTGCTAAAGTGTCAGTGAAATGCGTCATAGTGCCACTACAGGGAATGAGATGAGAGTAAAGTGAAAGACTATTGAAACTTACGTAGGACCTATACATAATTATGTAGGTTGTATTGTAAAATTAGGTATTTTATTTTATGTTTTATTATTATTGTGTTAAATTCTATTGTGTATTATTATTGTATTGTGTGTAAAATTGTATATGTGTTGTAAAATGTATTGTGTATTGTAAATTTTATTGTGTATTGTTAATATTGTATATACCACTGCCACCGGGTGCTTGCCCACTTGCAGTGTAAATAAATACATACATACATTCGGCGACGCTGATATAACCTCTGCAGTTGCGAGCGTCGTTAAATAAAACATAACATTAACATTCAGTATCGTGTGAACCGCGCTCTCTTGCATTTCGTTCCGTTGTTTATATCTGCTCCAAAGACATAGATCTGGGATAGAGCCTGACAACTCATTACGTAGCCTCCAAATCCTCCAGGTCTGACGCCAACCGATTTCTTATTGTATTTTGATGGATTATTGCACATCACAGAAGAAAGTTACATACCATAGGCCCACCGGTGGCTTAGTGGTCAGACCTCCAGGAGGTCCGGGTTCGAATCCCGGTCAGGTCATTGAAAAATCCATAGTGACATTTGTAGCTGACAAAGTCGCAGTTGGAGTTTTTCTCGAGTTCTTCTCTATTTTCCCGTATTAGGCATCTACATCATTCCAGCACCATTTCCACCATCGTCGTAAAATAACCTACTAAAAAAAAGTATGCCGGAGGCTACAAGGTAAAGTATTACTGTAGCGGGTGTGCAGCGACTCCTGTGTGGGCGAGTTGGGCAGAACAAGATATAAACCATTTCAACATTTACCATTTATATTATTTAAACTACGTACACCAGAATACGTTATATTGTCCACGCCTGTGGAGTAACGGTCAGCGCGTCTGGTCGCAAAACCAGGTGGCCTGGGTTCGATTCCCGGTCGGGGAAAGTTACCTGGTTGAGGTTTTTTCCGGGGTTTTCCCTCAACTCAATTTGAGCAAATGCTGGGTAACTTTCGGTGCTGCACCCCGGACTCATTTCACTGGCATTATCACCTTCATCTCATTCAGACGCTAAATAACCGAAGATGTTGATAAAGCGTAGTAAAATAACCCAATAAAAATACGTTATATTCACTATTTAAACTATAATAAAGAATACAGCCCACATTATTTTCGTCAGCGCGGAGCACCCTGGGGCTAGCGTCTCTTACCCGCGGAGGGCACACTGCACCATGGGTTTGCTCTCTACCTTTCCTGCTGCACGACGGGGCATACGAGACGGCTCCGCTTACCCTTTGCACATTTCAGCGAGAGCTGACGACCATTGATTTACACTATTATGTACTGTACAGTATAATGGAAGGTATTTCATTTCATAATATTATAGCCTACTTGTTTTGTAAATAGTCTACAAAGGGGCTTCAGACACTGAATACTTACATACGCCGATTGCCACACAGACAGTTTCCATCTCTAGAATATTATCTTCCTCCAAATATAACTTTTGTGGAATATGATTTTTATTTTTAATATATCAATAGTCTTATTGAACACTATATTGTATTCGTTTAACTCTTAGTATTACATATAGGTAACTAAACACATCTACACTTTGCTGTAACTATTATTATTATTATTATTATTATTATTATTATTATTATTATTATTATTATTATTATTACTATTATTATTACTATTATTCCATTGTTTTCCGTGTTGCTGTTATTTTTATTTGCTACGTATTTTTATACTGGTTGAGTGGAGGAGAAGGCATTTTGGTCTTAACTCTGGACAGTGAAAATAAATAAATAAAATAAATGAACACCGAGCGGGCTAGCGGCGTGGTAGAGGGCTGGCCTCGCATTCGGGAGGTCCGGGGTTCGATCCCAGGGGCCGGCAATCCTAACTGAGGTTTTTCATGGTTTCCTCAGTTATTTCCAGGCAAATGCCGGGATTGTACAGTCACAGAAGAAAAATCTGGCCAATGAGCAGCAAAACTCGTAATGTTACTTATGCCGGTTTTGTTGTGATTATAACAGTACTGAGTGTCTAAGAGGGATACTGTTTACTCCCCCCGACGTTGCTGGTCTCGGAAGGAGAGGCTTTCGGACTGTTTCTGTTCACATTCCATAAGGTTGAAACTCTTGTGTTCTTGTCGACATAGGCCTACAAAAATTTTCTTAGTAAGCATGGTAGTAGTAATTTTCAGATAAGTCAATATACAATACAATATAACATAAATATTTATTTGTTATTCAGTCTAAATGACTTATCAGTGTTTTAAAAAAAGATCAATAAAATGTATAAATATAAATATTCATTGAAGTTAAAGGTTAAAATAATGCTAACGTTTTCGCCTATTAGCATCTTTAGGCATTTGAGCAATATTTTATATTAGTTACTTACGATACGTATATATTATAGAACGAATTGCATCATGAACAGCTCAACTTCCTGTTGAAAGTCATACCCGCATTCTACGTTTCAACCATCTGAAATTATTTCGACGTCCGCTCAATATGAAGTTTAATATTGGAATCAATAAGAACCAGAAGATTATATCATTATAATACATATAATTACATCAATAACGGCACATACCAGTAATTGGTAAAATTATACGACCAAATGTAAGCATTAATAAGACATTATAGAAGTAATCAATTTTTATTACAAGGTAATATTTTATTTAATTTGAATCCATTTTAAATCTACAATTTAATCTTTGTGTCCTATAGTTGTTTTAATTATTGTCGTAAATTTAAGTAGAGATGAGGATAATTAATTCAACTATCACACATATCAAAACAATAATTAACTCAACTATAGTTTATAATTTAATTTGCACAAATGATTTTAATATGTTAGTTTTAAGATTGATTAATGTATATATTCAACAGCCATGCCTTTTACTGTAAATTAATGTATCACATGACACTGTTGGCTCAAGTGCCTGAAGATGCCAATAGGCGCAAAACGTTAGCATTATTTTAACCTCAACTTCAATGAATATATATTTTATAAATTTTATTGATCTTCTTTAAAACTCTGATAAGTCATTTAGACTGAATAACAAATAAATATTTATGTTATATCATATTCTACAGAAATTTGTTATTTCATTGTTTTTACCATTGCGGGTATGAGGAATGTTACTGATTTCATTATCATCTCCTCTGTTCGTCTCTCTTTAGTCTATAGACCAGGGGTGCTCAACCTTATGAATACTGCGGGCCAATATTAAAAAGAAATATTATTGGAGGGCCACAGACATCGCCCAATAATAAATTATTTACATAAATGTCTTGCTAATTAGTGATTATTGTAATTTATTTTAATTAATAATACAGGTCTGTTCAAATATTTTTTTAAATTTTAAGTTTGAAACTTTAGTATCGGGCACAGCTGCTATAGACATACTACATTTATTTATGGTTTATTCTTATTTTAATATCTTCCTGGCAAAACAGACTGCCAATATGACGAAGAGTAAACAAAATTGAGAAAGATGCAATACATAGGAACTTCGTTCTAAGACGATATAGAAGTTTTTTTATTGGGTTATTTTACGACGCTGTATCAACATCTAGGTTATTTAGCGCCTGAATGATATGAACGTGATAATGCCGGTGAAATGAGTCCGGGGTCCAGCACCGAAAGTTACCCAGCATTTGCTCGTATTGGGTTGAGGGAAAACCCCGGAAAAAACCTCAACCAGGTAACTTGCCCCAACCGGGATTCGAACCCGGGCCACCTGGTTTCGCAGCCAGACGCGCTGACCGTTACTCCACAGGTGTAGACGATATAGAAGTGAACAGTCAGATAAAGTAGAATAAATATAAATTGACTGACGTAATCCAATACAAATGGTATAAGTGAACATTAAAATAAATTGAAATAAATATATATAAATTAATTTAGGTAAACAATTAATAATAGTGACGAAAGAGGAACATAAATAGATTTGTTAATTAGAAATAATTTTTGTACGATTTAAGGAAACGTTTGATTATATAAGCGGTTTACTATAACTTATTTATCTATTCTATTTTTAAACCTACAGTATTTACTTTAGTTCTGAAAATAAGGGAAAATATACATTCCTGAAGTAAAATAATTAATATTGAATGTTATTTTTATCACAAATTAAAATGTTCTTCTTCCTATGTAGCTCTAGTGATATACAATATTTTCCTTCTGGACTTAATAATCTGTCTAGAAACCATTGGCATTGTTCACTCTATCCATTCTTCTACTTACAGAATTAACAAGGTTGTGGATATATCTGACAATGCAACATCATCCCAAGCATCTGAAACGAGATCCCACAATTCGTCTGTATTCCTAGGACGCCGACCCTGTAGTTGTTCATTAACATCGCGTTGCACTTCCGCAACCATATTTTCTATGGGATTTAAGTCAGGACTTCTTGGCACCCATGGAACCTCTACGACATCATCCCTGTGAATGTTGAACCACCGCTGCATGGCAACACATGTGTGTACGGAAGAAAAGTCGTGTTGGAATTTTATTTTGTTTTCGGGCTGAAACACACGCACACTAGGTAGCATCACATTTTCCAGTATATTGGTGTACTGATGCCCATTCATATGCCCATGAATCCTCCATAGCGCCGCCACCATAACCAGAAATCCATCCCCACACCGACATGGACAAACGACCAATGCGTTGCCTCTGGACCACATATTCAGGGTCAAATCTCTTGGATTGTTTCGGTCGATACACTTGCACTGGCCCTGTTCATAAACACTTTCTAATTCGAAAAGATGACCTTTTGCCATGGATAGTTGTAATGCATTTGGCAAAATGCGACACGATCAATTCGATGGTCTTCAGTCAGAACTTTACCGCCACTCTTCTCGGCACAATATTGCCACTATTGAGGCTTCTACGAGCCGTTCTGTTGGAAGCAGGAAATCCCGTGTCGGCAACAAGCATTTTAGAAGTGTGAAATGGAAAGTGCCTCGAACGTTCTATTAACATAAGATCTTGTTGTGGTGTTGATGCCTTGGGTCTTCCGCTACAAGGTTTACGAGTTACGTAACTTCGCTCTTGATACTGCCACAGTTTAGTATAGACAGTTGCGAAGCTTAGGATGATTTTTTGCAAATCTCGTGATAGTTGCTAGACGCTTGGAGCGCTGTGAGTACTAGGAACAACAGACTGTGTCACTGCCATCGTGATCTAATACAGGCCGTAAGGCAGACCATGTAACTCGCTTAACCTGATCACGAAGGGCGGCGTTTCAACCATATAAATTAGTTATCGTCTGCTAGGGAAAGAGTCTGTGATGAGGCGATAGTAGCGATCCTGGTGGTGAGCAACTATCTATGGATGCATATTTCAACTGTCTATGTTTGCATATTTAGTAAGTATTCAGCTTCGCAACTGTATATACTAAACTGTGATACTGCGCTCACCACCTGGACGCTGTTCTAGTCGCAACTCCATAGCGTTCTCCAGCTTGCGCCGCGCTAAATCCGCCTTCCTCGATCAGTGCAATTACTTTGGCTTTGACGTCCATAGCTATCGAACTGAAAAACTAATGATGATTTTCGAAGTGGTTGTAGCTATTTATAGACAAAATCTGTTGGTAAAGATGGACAGGGTCACGTGTCTAGGACTCTAGAAAAAACACGAAGTAGGCTATACAGTGGTCATAAATCATAAATGTAGTATGTCTGTAGAGTGAATACAGACGAACAGAGGGGATGAAAATTACATTAACAACATTCTTCATATCCGCAATGGCAAAACCAATGCCAAAACAAATTTCTATATGTCGACTAAAACACAACAAACATTGCAATTATACAAATACAGTATATTATAGACTTTAAACAAAACCATTCCGAACGTCAGTCTCTCGTAGCGTAATAGCTACGAGGGGAAGTCAATAGTGTCCCTATTAGACACTCTGAACAGAAACAGTCCGAAAGCCTCTCCTTCCTAGCCCAGGAACTTCGAAGGGGAGTAAACACTATCCCTCTTAGACACTCTGTACTGTGATAATCACAACAAAACCGGCATAAGTAACATTATGAGTTTTGCTTCTCATCGGCCAGATTTTTCTACCGGGATTGTGCCTCTTGAAAGTCCGGCCATGGACGGCGATCCTTCCCTTAATCCTTCCATATGTGTGAGTGAATGATGTGTAATGTCTTAAATGTTTGTGTTGTATCGGAGGTGGCCCTGGCATAGAGCTGATCCCTCATCCGGGGAGGCCCTCCATGTCCTTGTGTGGTCAAAAAAGTATGTATGTGATCCATAGTAATTCCTCTCCCGACAGGTCGCAGCCCTCTAAGGCCCGGGTGGCGTGGGTCGTGTAAATGTACCTAGAAGTGAGAGGTTAAACTAAGAGAAAGAAAGAAAGAAAGAAAGAAAGAAAGAAAGAAAGAAAGAAAGAAAGAAAGAAAGAAAGAAAGAAAGAAAGAAAGAAAGAAAGATAAATGAACAACATTTTTAATATAAGAAAACATCATCATCATAGTAGGCCTATCAGACTCTACAGTAGCTCAGTAATGGGGAAAAGTGCCTCATTGTGTTCCCTCCCCTCTGTCCGTGTTTTAACCCCTTCCACCCATTACCACGACTTGCCTATCTTTACTAGGCAGCTCGAGCATGTCTTTCATAACATTGGAGTGGGCATCAGTGCTGGACTCATGTCTCGTGGTAGAGCAAAGAATATGTTTTCAAACTCGAATGGGAACTAAAGTACTTTTGTGTCTCTCATAATGACAAGGCATTTTGTCTGTTTAATGTGCGACGACATTTTAACACTGTTCACGCAAAGGATTACAGTGAACAATGTTTTTCAGATGTATTTCAATTGTTATTTCATTTCAGTTTTCACATTGTGGTTGTCATATACATAGTTGGCTGTCTTATTATATATGTGTACTATTTTTTATAAAATAGTTTGTGATGTTAAGATATTCCGAATTACGCATAAATTATTTAAAAGTATACTTTTTATATTCCTTCTGTATAGGCCCAAACCGTGTCAGAAAGTTATAAGAGTTGAAGAAAACCAGACATGAGCCGCTTCAGTTTGTTTAGTAAAATTGAAAGAGTTGCTGTGGTTCTCTTTAGCTATGGACGAGAAGATACAAAGACACTGCGCAATTAACCTTTTGTACGGGGTTGGATTCTGAACTCAGCATAAGTTATTTGGAGATTTTTTGATTTTGTATCTTTGAGAGGCAATACAAGGGGAAATGATATCTTCGAAGTTGTGACAAAATATGAATTATCCTAGGAAAACTTGACACTCCAGCAATGATAGGGAACATATTTGCTTCGTAGCTATATTACGACGATTTCTAAAATCCATTCATGAATCATCAGATGAATTCACTACATAATACATAGAGAGGCGTTATGTGCTAAGGCACACAGATAGCCGTAAAAACCGTAACAATGAGTATTAGTTTTATGTTACACATGTAATGAAAGAGTGTTACATTTAATTAAATGTAATATAGTTATGTGCAGTACCTTATTGATCTGAACAATAATAGATCCAAATAGTTATAATCCGACCGCTGGCGCCGTCTTGTGTACAAAGAAGGAAGCAAGCGCACCGCTGCTGTGGTGTGAGGCGAGTTGCTGATCTAGCTTATTGAACTTTAAGTTGAATTGCAATCAGTTAGTTGTGGATCAGGAACGAAATCGGCCCTTAATCACTGATGCATTGTAAACAGTTATCATCGCCATATTGTCCACATCAGACGCCACGAGCGAACGAATTGCCTTTTAAATGAAAAACACGATTGTTTTTAAGAATTTTGCCGCCCATAGGCACATGCACATCTGCTCTCCCCGATCCCCATTTCATTTTTAGTAATGTCGGCATCTCGCTCCCCTGAGCTGTTTTCTGTCGTCTCTCACGACATGTGAATTTAATGAAAACATCTAGTGAAATCTTCGGTACACCATGCAGTGATAATTGTACTTTATCACAACGAATAATTATAGTAATTATTATTTATTTATTACTCGTAATGTCGTGACAATATCTGATTTGGCTTGGAGGATGAGGGGAGTACGTTACACTAAACTCGGCATGCTCAACATTAAAATCGCATTGCTGCGTATGTTGTATCCTAAATAATGCAAACTGTATATGTGTCAATATTCAGCAGTAATAATTAACCATTGTCGTGGAATATTTCGCCACTATAAATGATGATGGTAAATCATACGCTTCTCCTCGAATAACACTACTGATTGTCTTAAGGCAAGACAAACTAAGAACTATATTAATTTGATTTTGATGATGATGATGATGATGATGATGATGATGATGATGATGATGATGATGATGATGATGATGATGATGATGATGATATCTGAAAGTAGAAGTAGTACTTCACTTTCAGCAATTATAAGAAATTAGAGGGAACGAAATCTGAAAGAAAAACACGGAACTGAAAACAATCAACTTGCCAAAGTAAATGAACCAGATGAACAATGTAGTTTAGAAGCAAAATTTTTAATTCAACAAATTCAGACTTTCGGGAAACAAAATTGTAAATTCCATTAAATGACGCTCAAATCTGCATACTGATATTTAGCAAGTCATCAATAAATCTCAAATAAGACTGTAATATGCTTGTTATGTTTATAATCTTCGTACTCGATCAGTAATGCAAAATTAATCAAAGAATCTTCACGATGCGCAATGCTTAGTAATGGAACTATTCATCATTTAATAGGACTGCGAGGCGAACCTAGCGGCAGAAATTGTAATGACGCTCAGACACCCATTCTCGATCGTGCTATGCGTATAATCTCGTAAGCAACGTTAGAGATTCATTTGCACATGATTATCAATTCCGACTGTCAGTTTGACATGCTGACTATTAGAAACAGTCAGAGTTTGAAGTTCGCGCTGTGCGAACAGTAAAATCATGTGCGCATGCTCGGAACTGTTCAAACCAGTTTGAAGCTGCTGTGCCAACAAACCTAATAGCAACTCCATGTAGGCTAACAGAAACGGCATCACGATATCACGGTTTAAATTACACTTCAAAATATTATTCCTACCTCTGAAATGATAGGTATATTTTATATTCCAAATAACCATATCTTTCACCACCTAGCATTTCACAGAAACCTTTTGAATCATCCTGTGTAAGTTCATCGTTTTCTTGTGGTAAAATTGGACAAACTTGTACATTTAGATATAACACGCTCGAAACTAATTACGTCTTTGTTACATTACTTGCCGTGAAGTAACAGGGAACAGCGTTGATTACACACAACAAGAATGGAACAAACTTACAATCCACTCACCATTAGTTTATTACACACATGAGCTACTGTGAGTTTTCTTTTTCTATCACGCGTTTCTTTCCATCAGTCCTGTATTTAGTTTTATGGTATCCGGCATCCAGCTTAACGTTTGGTTTCAAACAAATGGATAAGCAGCTTTTACCGATCTTGTATGTTTATGAATGGCACTTAATATTTGGTGAAGGGAACATCTGACACTAGATTAATGTCCTGTTTCTCTGTTAAAATTGCTCTTTTTGTGAATGGCCTTCTTACCAATGAGCTAACTTTCTTTCTGATGGCTTCGCGAGTAGCCGGATTTTATGTTTGTGTATGTTCAACAACTTGTTTCTAAAAACTTGGAATTTGGAAAGGATTTACATTTTCTTTTTTTTATTTGGAAAAACCTTATGATACTGTGAGGAGAAAATATTTATGGTCAGTTTTGACAGAGTATGGAATACCACAAAAATTAAAACAATTAATAAAGGAATGCATGATTAATTCGAAATGTAAAATTAAAGTTGGAACTGTTATTTCAGACAGTTTTGAAGTTCAATCTGGAGTGAGACAGGGTGATGGTTTGTCACCCATACTTTTTAATTTTGTCTTAGAAAAGGCATTACAGAAACTTAGGAATGAAAATATTGGAATTTCATTGGGCAATGGTAAAATTAATTTATTTGCATATGCTGATGATATTGTCCTTCTAGGACGAACAGAAGATGACATCTGACTCTTAGTAGAAGAAACAAGAATAGCAGGATTAAAAATTAATTCTGATAAAACTAAATACATGACTATATCACGTACCATTGAATGACACTTTTCTGCCCAATAGCAGGTCTTTCACTGCAAAGCCAGCATTCTCTAATCTTTCCTACTTTCTGCCTTCCTCTTAGTCTCCGCATATGATCCACATATCTTAATGTCGTCTATCATGTGATATCTTCTTATGCCCCGAACTCTTCTCCCGTTCACCATTCCTTCCAGTACATCCTTCATTAGACAGTTTCTTCTCAACCAGTCACCCAGTCAGTACCTTTTCTCTTCCTGATTGTTATTATTGTTGTTGTTATTACTATTATTATTATTATTATCATTATTATTATTATTATTAATTCATAGTTTTCACATCAAAGGTAGGTCTTTCACTGCAAACCCAGCATACTCCAATCTTTCCTATTTTTCTGCTTTCCTCTTAGTCTCGTCATAATGATCCATATATTATCTTAATGTCGTCTATCATCTGATATCTTCTTCTGCCCTGAACTCTTCTCCCGTTCACCATTCCTTCCAGTGCATCCTTCAGTATAGTGAGGATCACGTAAGTTCAGTTCCCAAACAGCAAATATTTCCGCCTTGTCAGTGTTGCCAACTGTTACCAGATATCACCTCATGTAGTAAAATCACGATCCTATGTACTGAATGACTTCTTTACTCACCGTACTTTACCTTAATGTTGGAAGGTTATTCTAAATAGTTTCAATAATAATGAGAATAATAATAATGAGAAATGTATTGCTATGTTCTATTCTTTTATTCCTTTACATTATTATTATTATTATTAGTATTAGCATTAATAGGTTACTAGACGTAAATATACAACAAAGTATAGTATATAATATTCAAGAATCAAATCTGTTCCAAGACCTTTCACTTCTAGATACCTTTTTAAAGATTTCATTGGTTTGTAAATTGCTTAATAATGTTACACTTACACTTATTATTTCTGCAACTCCACGTCTGTTATTGAAAAAATGTATGATACATAACTGTGAAGTCTCTTTTTGGCTCTTGTGTCCTAAATTTAAATAAGAAAAAACAAATGATTCAAGAAATGTGAGCTGGTGAAAATTAAATACTCAATTAATAAAATAATTACTACCAAAAGAGTATTTTATTAATTCTATACAAAAGATGGATTACACAGAACAGAATGCCAGAAATCATAGATTTATACACAACATACAGCATGAAACGATCATCCAAAAATGCTTTTTGTACACAATAACATCTTTCAAACGAAGTGAAATAGCCAATAAGTTCAATAAATATTATGCTAATAAGTAATAACTATAATTAATAATTATCTACAAGCTGTAAAAGGGAATAAAATAGTATATTGTTGAAATTAGGGGGTTATGGTTTATTACGTGTATTTATAATTTTAATTACTTTTTCTACATTTAATTATATTTTAATTTCTATTAGATTAGTTGGTGGTGTGGTTGTTAGTTTTAATCTGTGTACGTCAGACTATTAAGGAAAAACTGAAAGAAATATTAAATCTACAATCTACTTTATATAACAATATTTAATCAAGAACTGAATATTACTATTAATTTAATAACATAAGACCCAAAACATCTCCAAGTCCAGACAATACACATGCTGATTTTCTTAAACATGTTGGCAAACAAGCAAACTCACTACTTTTATCTTGTAATCTCATCTAAAATACAATATCTGTCTGGAGAAAATCTATCATAACATCAATTTTGAAAAGCAATTATTCAACTAATATCTTTTCGAGTTATCGACAGATACCACTTACTAGTATGATAGCCAAAATTATGGAAGAGATGATTTCATAGATTGAATTGGTTCCTGGAATCTAGTACCTAACTTTCATCTTATTGAGTTGACTTTAGAGAATTGCATTCAACAAATGGACAGATTTTAAATTTTAGTCAAGATATTAAAGATATTTTAAACAGAAAACAAAACACCTTAACAATTTTAATTTATTTTCAAGGATCATATGGCTCTGTAGATATAAATCACTTAAGAAATTGCAAACTTAGAGTGTCCATGATAAAGTGTTACACTGGGTCAGTGACTTGATTATTTGATTCATTGTCACAAATATATAAATAGAGACAGATTCATCTGGGCTTCCCACATTGTTGTTTTCAGGAATACATTTTCCAATATTAATGTCGATGGTCTAACTAAAGAAATAGATCTTATGATAATCTCATCATTTGCAGATAATATGGTTCTCTAGAACAAAAAATCACAGTCCACAAATATTAATAAACTGAGCCAAAATCCCAACAGACTTTTTGACTGTACTTGGAGAACTCAAACTTGCTCAATTAAGGGAAACTTTACTAATAAAACACAATCCCAAGTTATTTCAAAATGAATAGTATATAAGTTAACTTTAACAGATGATGTTAAGAAATGTGATACTTCTCCAGACATTTTAAAAATCATTAAAAACGATAAATGATCTGGTCAGTGAGTGACTACATACAGTATTTTTTATAGATGGATCCTGTTTACCAAGCCATAGATGTAGTGGTGTTGTAGTACAATACCAGTATATTCCCTTTTACAGGGAATTATATTCAAACACTTGTTTGCCCCCATTTTAACCGTGACAGCACTTTTTAGTTCTTTTAAACATTCTGGTTATTGTATTGTGTTTGTGTTTAGTGAAAGATTTTAGATAAGGGCGCAAATAGCCATAGTAGCTGACACGCCCTTTTTAAACGCCACTAACTAACTAACTAACTTCAAACACTGACTAATTTTGATAGTGAAAATTTAGATACACTTTTAAGCTTACAAAATATCCAGTATCAACTTCATAAATCTGAGAAGGCTGTCATACTATCAGATTCAAAATCAGATATTCTTGCTGCAGTATTGGACGTAACAGCATGAAATCTCAATATTTTACAGTGTTTTAATATTTTAAGCAAAATGGTCGAATTACATCGACGACTGGTACTTCCGTGGATCCATGAACTTTATGGAGTGGGAGGTAATGAGGTAGCTGAAAGGTAGCAAAATTACTGTAAGGTTATCTATACCTGCATCTTACCACACTGTTAAAAGAATAACAAGATCAGAACATGACAATGTGGTAACAAAATTCGGAATGATTCTAAAGCAAATGAAAAAATTGCAATAGGCCATCCGGCATCCGCTCCACGATGGAGGAAAATCCTCAGAAGAAACCAACTAATCAGACCAAATGGGGGATCCAAACTACCCTCGAGTGCAGCTCTGAATCTGCAGGCCAATGAGTCTACCGACTAAGCTACATTGGCGGCTCCATTAAAAATATGAAGTACATGGCACTCAGATTATTAAATTGACAAACATAAACAATTATTCATCAGTTAAGCTATAAAATATAATACATAGCAAGCAAGTTAATTCAATTTAAAAGTATAAACAATTCAATCAGTTGAAATATACAGAAATTGATAATAAATATCATGCAAATTACTTCACATTACAAGCATAAACAATTCATCACTTGTGGTATACAGCCTACTATTTAATTTACAGCACATACAATTCATCAGTTAAGCTATAGGCCTACAGTCTACTATTCAATTTACAGCATATATAATTCATCAATTAAGCGAAACAAAAATATAGTATAATACATAGTAAAAATAATACACCTAATTTAATAACTGAACTTCTATGAAAATCTACAGTGGAAGTACTCATATTATCACAGGCCATGATTGTCTCAAATATTTACTAAGAACTGATATTTCAGAATCTCCCCATGCCATTTCTGAAATCTCAATGAAGATATGGATCATTGTCTTGACTGTTTAACTTTACACAGCTTTCAATCATCTGGTTAAATATTGGAGTGCAAGATAACAAATGACATCAACTGCTGAACACTTGGTATCAATCAACCAACAACTTCATTACATTAAAGGGGAAAAAAAAACTGAAAGAATTAATTGTATATAGACACAACTCATAAGACAAGGCCACTTCAGGACAGTAATTGGCAAGGCTCTGTTGTTTTAGGATTCTTATGTAGATTCAATTTCACCTGAAAGAAAAAAGTAGCATCTATAAGTATGCCTAATTATGAGAAATAAGAGAAACGGTTGCAATAGTAGTAGTAGTAGTAGTAGTAGTAATGATGATGATAATAATAATAATAATAATAATAATAATAATAATAATAATAATAATAATAATAATAATGACTGTAAAGTATGGAAATTAATATTGCAATGTAATATCAAAAGGTGATTTCACACCATCAACTCTTATCATTTAGTACGACAAATCTATTATATTCAGTTGCAATCACCAGTAGCTGTTCTATCCTCCATTTTGTTGTTGGCTGATTTTTCACAAGTCTGCTATGATATGCAGCACTATCCATGACAATAACGCATTGCCCTAATGTTCTCAGGTCAACAACTGTGTTTGCATCCACTTCTCAACTACAGGGCTATTCATAGCACTATGGTAGTCCTGACTTTTCTTTCAATTGCATGAAAAAATTAAATCAGCACCTGCAATAAAATTATACCTGGGCATATAATTACGTCACATGAATTCACAGCATTTAAATAAAGAAAATAAAACATAACATAACATGACATGAGATCCTCTTTGGTGAAAGGCTTTCCCACGTTTTTATTTAGTCACCAATTTTTATATTTTTGTACCCTGATTTAAAAAATTACTCTTGCCAAATTTATGTAAAATATAAATCAATATAACTTACCGAGTATAAATCCACCTTTCGTTCCGGCATCTAATCTTCCACCCTCATTTGTTGGTCTACGAATAACACCATTCATGTCACTGGAAACTTCACCTGGTTTATTTCATGAATAAGTGGGTGATCCTACTTAAAAAAACAGAGAGAGAAAAGCAATTCACATTGACACTCTAAGAGACACAAAAATTTTAAAGACAGGAAAACCGTTCAAGAATTTTATAACTAACCTGTAGTTATAATATGAAACTATTAATTGCAAAACATGTTGTTCCCACCTGAATTCATTACTAGTAGCCTATATTAATTGCAATTTCATATTCCACATAAGTGTTAACCTATTTGTTAGTAAAAAATTCAATCACTCAATGTCTCACAATACATTGAAATTTACCATTCATAAAAATCCAAGTCTCATCCAAGAATACTACGGGTTTAGGGTTCTCATGCTCCACATTTCTTATAATTCTCTTAAAAACTTTCTCGTACATGTGTATAAGGATCCCCTTTGCTCCATAGAAATTTCATCTCTTTCAAAATTTTTTTCACCGATGATAAGGATACTCTAAATAAATATGTTTCATAATCATCATTCATATGTTCCAGAACTTTTGCTGCTGTTAGTACTTCCCCTGTAACAGTAAATGAAAATTATGCCATATTTTTATACATATGACTAATATCAGAATTACATTGCATAAATCAACACAATAATTCCTGTAACTTCCCTACCTTTATGTAACTTGTCATAAATAAATCTCGCAATTGCATCTTTCGTAAAATCATCAGCATCAGTCACTGGATGTTTACGTAGTCTATGTTTTCCTGGTGTCACAAGTGGGGTCCCCGTCTGTGAATTTGTTATCACTTTCCTAGCTCGTAGTAAAGCCAAGCTGTAATAACAAACAATAACATAAACTTCTAAAAATTGTTATATCATAAAATTCATGCATGATACCAACATTTACAACTATATGAATAGAAAATGATCAACATGTTAGGTTGGGTCTACGATAGGTTTAAGTAGGCTAATAGGCTATTTAGGTAATTCTCCAGAAAAGCTACATCAAAGAAGGCATAATTTTATTTTGTTTAATTGATTTCTGTGATATTTACATAGTGATGAACACGTGGTTTTAGTGCACAGCCACAAATACTTTTAGCACAAAAATCCTTTGACACTTACCTGTATATTCTAATGCATTGTTGTAGTCCCTCCCTCAAACTTGTTACTAATTACCAATATAACATGCGAGAGGTCCAGGACGAAGAGAAATGGTTAGTTTCCCAGTAGTGCGTCCTCGTCCTCTCGAGTGTTATATCTTAACAAGTACTTTGGGTGGGGTAGCTTTTCTGAAGAAACACCATATTTAATATTACTTAGACCAGTCATGAATAAATTATTCAGCCAGAGTCAACGTTCCTATGCTTTATAGAGTATATTATATAGTTATTATATAAAACTGAATTATTTTTAAGCACCATAACAGGCCAACATTCATGTAATATTTGTTGCAATATCAAGTTAATAATTACAATATGACTTGTACTTTCTTCGGCCGATGTGGCATGTAAATTGTGATCTGAACGGTTAATTTAATACCAAAAGAGAAAACTGGAAAATTACTTTCGTGCTGTTTGATTATTTGTTCGTCTAATTTGTAAATATATTTAAGCTATCACCTACTGCAGTATTACAGTATCTTAAATGTATTTAGTTTGGCAATATGAAAATCACTGACTTGATTAAACATTAAGGCCTAACCTAAAAATTTGTTTTGTTTGACCACAATCATGAAATTATTAGTGCAAACTCCTAAAACTGAATACCACTTTGAAATGTATGCTTAAGAATACTTACTCCTAATAATTTTCCTATTCTGGTTGTAATTGCTGTCTCCGTTAGCATAATTCCTTCTTCATTATCTTCTTTCTTCAACTCATTATACACGTGAACTACAGATTTCTGAAGCGTACTCTGAATGCCACACATTTTCTTCCTTGGAGGAGTCACTGCAACACTATTTCATTTTTTGACATAGTAATAAAAATCTAAACACGAATGAAATTCATTAAAATTTGAAATAATATTTCTATCCATTACCCACGTGCATTATCACGCCCAAGTATGTTATATTTATTCGTACTTATCTGACTATTCTTGAATTATAACCACAACGCAACACATAAAATAACTATTATGTATTAATATTAATACTAATATTAATTAATTATTAATAAGTTCGAATTTCACTATCTTCCAGTAACCGGCTGAGAAATCTAGTACAATTTTAATTTCATGGAACTCCAGTACCGGCAAATATTGTCGATATTTGCCTCAGCTGCCAACATACCAGTTACAAAATCACTACCATTTATAGTATTTGTCAGTATCGAAATTCGAAACGAAGTTGGCAAAAGAAAATTCAACCTTCAAACTAGAAAATCACCATAATCCACTAGCATTTGTAGTAATGGGGGAAAAATGGTTAGGTTTCACCCTTAGGGTATCAAGTTACCTGGTCTTCCCTATAGGCAGTTTCTTCTCAGCCAGTGACCAAACCAATTCCTATTAATATTCCCTTTGAAGGTAACCTAATGTATTCTAGTAATCAAGATTGCCAGGTTGGGCACCGGTGTTAGGCTACCTCGAAAATAGAAAAAGACGAAATTAGGCTACATATTGTTTCCCTTTATAATATGTTTAGTCAACAATATTGTGCTATTCATAGGTTTGCGGACCATTTTTTTAATCATTGTTCATTGTTGACACTATCGTTGCAATATGGTTAGAATTTTCTTCATCTCTGTATTCTATGACCAATACTTTAAATTCTGACGTCATAATTATTTTTTCGTCAAGTTTATTTATGTATATTTTAACATCTGTGGTCATATCGCGTATCAGGATCTGTGTGTACACCAGTAGTCCGTTGTTACTATTGTTGAGTTTCTGTTTTGTATTCCTTGTTTCAGATGGCTAGTGTTCAAGTAACTGATTATAGATTTTGATTAATGTTTATGATATTGGTGATTGAGGCGGTGATGAATCATGTTATGTAAATTTCTAGTCCGGCATTTGTTTTTGTGAATGAGGAAAGCATGGAAAACCCCAGTCAGATTGGCTGACCACGGGATTTGAATCCGGGACCTCCCGAATACGAGTCTCAAACGCTACCGTCTGAGCCAACTCACTCGGTATAATAATTTTATAACGACCGCAAAATACGTTATTTCAGTCCGCGGTTCGTTGTTTTGCGCATTTTTATTGCTGTACTGTTGTTCTGGTAGTGTCAACTGCTAATAATAATAATATTAATGAGAAAGCACTGCAAATATGAGAGACATTATTGCAAAGCCTGGAAGAATTTTCCTGAATTTGAAGGTAGTTTTGTAGGATGGTACTACCACCACCACCACCACCACCACCACTACTGCTGCTGCTGCTACTTGTACTACTACTATTACTACTACTACTAATAATAATAATAATTATAATAATAATGATAATAATAATAATAATAATAATAATAGTAATAATAATTGCTGGGTTTATGGTTTTATTTTATTCTTGTAGCTTCTTCACAGCGCTATAGGTCAGTGTATTCTCACTACTCCCCATCGAAGATACGAACCGATGTAGTCTAAACTAATATAGGACTTTATAGGATAAGCGCATATGCAATTCAAAAGCGTAAGTAATATATGCACATTTTATTCAGAATATTTGGGGCTAAGTGGGATGAAGTTACAGGAGAATGGAGAAAGTTACACAACACAGAACTGCACGCATTGTATTCTTCACCTGACATAATTAGGAACATTAAATCCAGACGTTTGAGATGGGCAGGACATGTAGCACTTATGGGCGAATCCAGAAATGCATATAGAGTGTTAGTTGGGAGACCGGAGGGAAAAAGACATTTAGGGAGGCCGAGACGTAGATGGGAAGATAATATTAAAATGGATTTGAGGGAGGTGGGATATGATGGTGGAGACTGGATTAATGTTGCTCAGGATAGGGACCAATGGCGGGCTTATGTGAGGGCGGCAATGAACCTACGGGTTCCTTAAAAGCCAGTAAGTAAGTAAGTATTCAGAATAGGCCTACTGTGATTATTATTATTTTAAGACAACTTTAGGCTACATGCAAGTAGCAAATCGGCGACTAGTACCCATCACAATCTGGCAACCCTGGTATTGATGTGTCTATACAGCAGTTCGCATCACAATAACAGACTTTTTTTCCTCTTTCTTAGTGTTTGCTTGTGCAGGATGCCGTCGGCTGTGGTGTGCCTGGCCACCGGACTCTGCTGCAGCGACTTGGTGCGGGCGGTGGAGGAACAAGAATCTGGTGAGTAGTCCTTGATATAATAAAGTTGACAGTTTCCAAGATGGATAGAGGCACTCTTTCAAACGATTTTGTGCGTATTTACTTCCTCGTTGTACGAAATTGTGTATAGCAATTTTTAGGAGTTTTCGGGTCTGAGGTATGTATAAGAAATAAAATTATTTTACTAAACATTAATATATGTTTATTTAAAATCAGATAAACTACAGTAAATGGCGTTTACTCCAAATAGCCTGAATGATTTATTAAAATGTTGCTTTTTGCGTTAAATAAGGATGCGAATAAAATAAAGTGAACACTACCATTGCAAAACCGCCTATATTTAGGATCCAGGATTTCTTTCTGTGAGGGTTTTTATCATAATTTTGTGCATAATCATCTATAGCTATTAATTATACAGTTTCTTGAACCCCACCCAAGACATTAAACGTTAGGCACTGTTTCACTCCTATTTTCGAGACAACGTCGTCTATTACGAGGTGTTAAACGGAGAATGTTGTAAGTTTTAAAAACGACAAAATTAACATTCATTTGACGTGTATGATCTATTATTACACCCATATTAAGGGTGAATTTTGCTCATTTTGAGACAAAAAAATATGAAACAATTTTGTACAACGGAAGTTATACATCGGTCGCCGTGGAAATGCTTACGCCATATCTGATAAACACAACAATGTAAGCGAGTTCATTTCTATACGCAAGGGAGTCCGCATACGTACAGATATGGAAATAAAATTTGGACCTCTCTTAGTGTAAAGTTTCGCTTACAACACACTGCGCATGTGCAGTAAACAAGAGCCCCTGTATATGTGCTACTTGTGGACAATCGTGCGAAATTGTTGCCTACATACGGATGGACTCTCATCAAACTCGCTCCAAATTATAATTACTATCTGTGCATAATCTGCTTGGAAGAGTTCATGAGATTCTTTATGTAAACAGGCATATGCCGAAGGAATATTCGAAATTTTTTAAGATCCAGTGCCAACTGTGAGTAATTGTTGAATGGATGAATGGTGTGAATGGTAGAGAATGGGAGGGTGAACATGTAAAATGTACCCGAAAATGCGTTCTACGTATGGATGCGTGGAAATTTTACCTACTCAACTGTTTCGTGTCTTTGAACTATATTTATTAAACTTGTTTCATAGACTTCAAACTTAAACAAGTATGTAAAATCATGTTGAGTAGGCCATAAAACTAAAGAAAACACTATGACTAACCAAACAATAGATCAGGGGTGGGCAGAATTATGCACTCTGTGCTTGCACGGTGTACTACGAGAGAAGTGTGCTTCTAGAAACCGGTTTATTCAAGTTGCGGTACGTACTGTATTTTTTATTTATTTTATTGGGTTATTTTACGACGCTGTATCAACATCTAGGTTATTTAGCGTCTGAATGATATGAAGGTGATAATGCCGGTGAAATGAGTCCGGGGTCCAGCACCGAAAGTTACCCAGCATTTGCTCGTATTGGGTTGAGGGAAAACCCCGGAAAAAACCTCAATCAGGTAACTTGCCCCGACCGGGATTCGAATCCGGGCCACCTGGTTTCGCAGCCAGACGCGCTGACCGTTACTCCACAGATGTGGACGGTACGTACTGTATGCTTCAAAAGAATATGTTATTCTACCGAACTAAATAAGAACACAAAGTAATGAAACACTTCCTTAAACACAAAACAAAACAAAACATGTCTGTTGCACATTAATTCATATTACTCAATTTCTCAAGATTTGGAGAAACTGTATTAGCACAAGCTATGCGGAGAACTGCCGTTAAAGCCGTCATTTCTTGTTTGAGATTTGTTTAGTTTAGTAATAGAAAATAACTGTTCACATCTGTAAGTGGAACCAAATAAACATTTTAGGGCTTTCCCATTAAAAATTTGGCCAACTGCATATAATTTTTTTTTTAATTACATAGTGTTTTATTACGTGAAATCCATATTTTCGTCATGTTCTGTGATATATTGTCGACAGTATAACAATTTCTTACTAAATTTTCGTCCCTACATATCGCGCTATTTATTTGATCTCTGTGAGCTCTGATGATTGACAATGTCTGTTATATTTTACAAGTTTTAAATTTTGTTAATGCCTTACTTGGTGCCATACACATTTTTCTATCTCACTTCTCAAACATTGCAAATCAAGTTTTCAGGTATAACTCCCTGTGAAGTTGATTTTAATACTTTCGATGGAAAAATTGTTCAAATCAACTTCACAGGGAGTTACACCTGAAAGCTTGATTTGCATAATACACGTCACTGTTCGTTAACAGAAAACCACAATTTAAATCGCACAGAGTTAGTGTGCACTCAATGTTGGTTGCTTGACGGTTGTCAGCACACTTTGAGGTCTGTGCATATAGAGGAAAAACTGGATCGGTGTCTGGCAGAGTTCCCGGGTATCTCAGTTGGTAGAGCGTTGGTACGTTTAACCAAAGGTCCCGGGTTCGATACCCAGCCCCGGAACAATTTTCCCCTCGAAAGTATTCTCAAACATTGTTTCTTTCTGAACTGGTTTTTGTTCAAATGTAATGAGATAAAGTTTCAGAAACGGTTCAGCATTTGCTTGGAAGTCGTCATATTTTTACGAAAACAATTTTATTAAACATTAAAATTCTTTAAAGTTAAAATTTATAAAACAGTTATATTACTGGTTGGTGTGTATGGTTGTGATACTTGGACTGTCGCTTTAAGAGTGGAACAGAGGTTGAGGGTGTTCGAGAATAAAGTGTTTAGGAAAATACTTGGGGCTAACAGGGATGAAGCTACAGGAGAATGGAGAAAGTTACACAACACAGAACTGCACGCATTGTATTCTTCACCTGACATAATTAGGAGCATTACATCCAGAGATGGGCAGAGCATGTAGCACGTATGGGTCAATCCAGGAGTGCATATAGAGTGTTAGTTGGGAGGCCGGAGGAAAAATACTTTTGGGGAGACCGAGACGTAGATGGGAGGATAATATTAAAGTGGATTTGAGGGAGGTGGGATATGATGTTAGAGACTGGATTAATCTTGCTCAGGATACGGACCGATGGCGGGCTTATGAGAGGGCGGCAATGAACCTCAGGGTTGTATATAAACCCATTTGTAAGTAACTAAGTAGGTTAAGTAAAATTATTAATGTACCCAAACTTTATCGTAAAAGCTATGAAACCACTCGATGAAATCTGCCAGTGTAAAATCTTACGAAAGCTATATCGTCAGTCAGGAATTTTGTAACACCCTGTATTAAATTCTACATTCGTATTTCCAGATTTGAACCCGAGAGATAAATCTGAAGATTGACCCCTGATGGCCGGTCAGAGGGAAGATAGTGGTGGACGCAGACTCCAACCCTGAAGACGAAAGCTTCTGGCGCCCTCTGGAGAGCAGAACGTTAAACAACACGAAGAGCAAGAGTCCGACCTCCTAAAGAACGGCGCGACATGGCTGAACTCCGATTACTTGGAGAACCTGGCTGAGGGCGATAACGGCGACTCAAAACAGAATAAACTCAAACTGAACAGCAATATTAAATACACGTGTTTATATCTCTGGCAAATTTCTTTTCTTTATCGATGATCCCATCTTCCTAACCTCTACGACTGTTTGCAGAAAATTTAAATCAAGTGTTGACAATGATTAAGGAAGGCCTATACAGAAAATATGGCGGTTTTGGACAAAAATGGTATATACTTTTTTTTGTTTTTGTAAATTGTTCCTAATATCCTACTCTACACGTCTGCAAATTTTCAAGGTCATAATACGACGTCATAATTAAATGTCTGAACTTTAAATTCATTTTTTTCCTTTTATAATATTTAGTGTAACGTATTGTGAGCTTATCTTTATACTTTCATTTTTTCTTTACTTTCCTCTATTAGCATTTTTGTAATCGCATTTGTAATTTTTTTCCATTTCTTATTTAATTTTTCTCTCTGCATTTGTTTTTGTATATGGCTCTTTGTATTACGGTGGTGTGGTAGAGAAGACGTGGATCATAACCTTAACTCCACCAGATGAAACAAATAAATAAGTACCAAGTGAGCCAGTAAACAAGTAACTAAGTGTAGGCTATAAATTAATAAACATGTGATTAAATGAAGACATGAATGAAGGAATAAAAAGTCAATAATAAATAAATATATAAATAAGAAATAGATACATGCACATAAATAAATAAAAATAATGACTAAATAAATAGGTAATTAAAAATAAATAAAAAACGAACAAATAAATAGGCCTAAAAGAGACAAAGGACGAACGAACAAAAAAACATACAAAAAATCAAACAAACGGATAATCAAATAAATTAATACTAAATACATAAACAATAAATAAATAAATGATAAATAAGTTAATAATAAATAAATGAAAAATAAGTAAACAAACATGCAAAAAATAAACGAACAAAGAAGAAAACAAAGATACAAATAAAAAATAATATGGTTCCTATAAATTTTGTAGCTAAAGAGCTGATTTTTTTTTATTATATTCACTATACAGGGTGTTTCCGAGGTGATGTTACAAACTTTGAGGGATGATGGCGAAGGACACATGTATCAATTTGAGATAAGGAACCCTGGTCCGGAAATGACCGAG
Source organism: Periplaneta americana (assembly GCF_040183065.1). Classification (NCBI taxonomy): domain Eukaryota; kingdom Metazoa; phylum Arthropoda; class Insecta; order Blattodea; family Blattidae; genus Periplaneta; species Periplaneta americana. The sequence goes on from NW_027185509.1 coordinate 143,045, forward strand.
TCGAAAGTTACAAGCAAAAATACTTGTGTGGAAATGAAATAATTTTATTCCTCTGTACACCTTATTTATGTGTATTTACCTGTACATCTTACACATACTGTATTCATCTGACGTTGTTTACGTTGTCTGCTTATCTACAGTATTCCATTCAGTGCGCTGTCTGAGGGGTGGGGACAGAAACTACACTAAAGCAATGCAGATGGCGTAATGTGTAACGGATATGGTCGGTCCTGATATGCACGTCTGTAGACAGCAGTGTATGTGTACAAGTTGCAGTGTCCAGTCGATCAGTCCTAGTGAAATGGCAGAGTACACGAGAGCGGAATAAGCAGACCTGATTTTCGAATACGGATGAGCCAATGGGAACAGTAGACAAGCTCACAGATTGCATCGGGTCAAGTACCCACGTAGGAGACATCCGGCCCATACCATCTTTCCACGACTATTTCAAAAGTTAAGGGAAGAAGGGCACGTGGTGCGAAATTACAATTTCATTTCCACACAACTATTTTTGCTTATAACTTTCGACTCAGTCATTTCAGGACCAGGGTTCCTTATCTCAAATTGATACATGTGCCCTTCGCCATCATCCCTGAGAGTTTGTAATACCACCTCGGAAAAATCCTGTACATCACACTTAACAGTTCTGTGCATGAATTTTTTTATAACTCTCCCACAGTGAAAATAAAAATATATAGTCTATGTTCAAGTGATATAAACAAAATACATTTAAAGAATGTTTGGGTTACTTCAAAAATTAATTTTTCTCTGTAATCTGGAATTATTTAAAAATGAATGCATAGTTCTCTTCCTAACACAGCAGTAGTACTGTATAAACATATTCAGACTGATTAATTAAATTTGTATAGGATGTAGGCTTTTGAAAATTTGCCCCCCTTTAAAAAATTAAATAACTTGCAAAAAATAAGTGTTTGATGAAAATTAAATTTCGACAACTCTATTAGGTTGCTAAGATACATCCGTGTACCAAAAATGAAAGCTGCATCTAAAAAGTGTAGAAAATTTCATTTGATCTGTAGTCTTCTGTTAAGAACAGACCTGCAACTCTGTAAGAAAATAATGACTTACTTTAGCCGCAGTAACATGAAGTTAGTTAAATATATTTTCCCAATGAAGAGTACTTGGCCCTACGTCATTTACCCAAGCGTTGCCATCCAGGACTGAAGCGTCGAAACTATAGTTATTTTGCCGCAGATTTAGCATTTCTCTTGGTACGTCATATAACATTGCATTATGGTGATTAATAAAGCAATTATACAATTCCGATAGGAAGAATAAAGCACAGTCTTTGTCCACATCAAATTCCATTTCGAACTGTCGGCAATCGAACCCGAGTTATCAATGTAGAATTCCAATGATCTAGCCATTTAATTAGCCCTATGTCTCAACATTGAGTAAGCCTAACATTAATATATCCCTGAAGTGTCTTCTGAGAAGTTAACACTCCCTTAATAAACTGTAAAATATAATCTACCAGGTTCCCAACATAAAGAGTAAAGCCTGGATTCCTTCTATTCCTGCGTTACCAAGGAAACAAATGAAGAAAAGCAAATCTAAACTACTTTTAATATGGGAAAAATATCAGTTACAATATTATTTCCTGTAATACTCCACACGCAACTTGTTGCTTAGCAACCAGCAACATATCATTACTCGAAAAATAAATGACGTCCGAATATCATAGTATATGTATTATATTCAGGGACAGTTGTATGAACAATAATAAGAAATCAAATTAAACTTCAGTTACATTGCTAACTTTTGGTTGTATAAATAACAACTTTAGATTATTTTGTCTTAACTTTAAGTTAAAAATAAGTGACAAATCTTCTCACTTTACTCACATTAAACTGAAGTTCACAGAAAATACTTTCGAAACGAAAGACAGTAAAAGTTTCTCCTTGTAAGTAAATTCGTGACTCAAATTTTATTTTCTCTCGCCGTTTTCATATATTTTACTGCCAATATCAGTTAGTAGTAAACCTAGTTAACTTGTTTATAATTTAATTTGATATAACATAATTATATACAAACTAATAACGAATTGTTTATTTATTTTTTGTGGTTTATTTTACGACTCTTTATCAACTGCTATGGTTTTCTACTGTCTGAATAAGATGAAGGTGATGAGTCCAGGATACAGCGCTGAAAGTTGTCCAGCAGCTGTTATTGTTGAGTTGAGGAAAAACTCCGGAAAAAACCTCAATCGCGTAAATTGTGCCAACTGGTATTTGAACTCGGGCCCGCTCATTTCACGGTCACCAGTGGTGGACGAATTATTTATCAATGTTCTGTTAAAAATAACCTATAGTTCGCGACTTTCATTCATTTATTTGCTTGCTTTGGTTACGAAATTCATTACAAGCTCAAATTCTTTGTTTTATGATTTACTCTAAGGTGATTCTGATCAAGCTTTGATCTAGGATTATTTAAAACTAATTCAACAAAGTTTTTTTTTTACATTACATCTATTAACGGCCATTTCATCAAATCATAACCTACCAACAATAACCCCATATTTTGTCTATAGAAAAATTGAGAACGGAAATCATTCTGGTAAGTGTATTAAATGTGTGTTAAGGAATGACGTAATAAGATATGTATGTGCTTGGGGAAGACCTCCCACAGATGCTGCTGGCACAGTTCGTCTTGAAGTATGTTGCTTCAATTAAGAGATTTGCTTATTAATTAAAACAGACACAAGAAAGAGGGAATTACAGAGGAGGGCAAAGCTCTGAATAGGCGCAATCTGACAACAGGAAGTGTTATTCAACAACCAGGTGCGGCGAAATTAGAGGACGCTTCAGAATAGAAATGCCGGCCTGTTCTTATGTTCATCACCGGAAAATAATCTGAGAAACGGCAGCTACGTCTGATATGTTTTACAGAACAACTTAAAACTTTTAATTTACTGGCCTTAATTATGCCTGGCAAGAAGGCAAAGGAATGTAAGAAGTCGTGAGTGTGTTCTATTCTACAAAATCATGATATAACACATTAAAAATTACAACTGAAACTTGTTGTGAAGTAAGGAAATTCATATCTCCGTGCCACAAAATTATGCGCAACTAAAAAAGTTAACTTCAAATTAGCAGCTGAAAATTTGCACATACCTTATTCTTTGCACATCTCGCAAACAGTTAAAAAGTTGAAGAAATCTGATTAAGCTCACGTGTTACTGAGCTTTTAGCACGTTCTACAATATTTCCATTGTATTTTCTTGAAATGAGAGTATAAGGGTACAGTACATCAGTTATTCATAGATTTCAAAAAGGCATATGACTCGGTTAGGAGAGAAGTTTTATATGATATTCTTATTGAATTTGGTATTCCCAGGAAACTAGTTCGATTAATTAAAATGTGTCTCACAATCATTGAAACTTACAGCAGAGTCCGTATAGGCGAGTTGCTGTCTGATGCTTTTCCAATTCACTGCGGGCTAAAGCAGGGAGATGCACTATCACCTTTACTTTTTAACTTTGCTCTAGAGTATGCCATTAGGAAAGTCCAGGATAACAGACAGGGTTTGGAATTGAACGGGTTACACCAGCTGCTTGTCTATGCGGATGACGTGAATATATTAGGAGAAAACCCACAAACGATTAGGGAAAACACGGAAATTTTACTTGAAGCAAGTAAACTGATAGGTTTGGAAGTAAATCCTGAAAAGAAAAAGTATATGATTATGTCTCGTGAAAGAACATATTACGAAATGGAAATACAAATACTGGAAATTTACCATTTGAAAATTTGGAACAATTCGAATATTTTGGAGCAGCAGAAACAAATATAAAATGACAATCGAGACGAAATTAAATGCAGAATAAATATGGAATGCCTGTTATTATTACGTTGGAAAGGTTTTGTCATCTAGTCAAGAAATCTGAAAGTTAGAATTTATAAAACCGGTTGTTCTGCATGTCTGTGAAACTTGGACTGTGACTTTGAAAGAGGGACAGAGATTAAGGTGTTTGAGAATAAGGTGTTTAGGAGAATATTTGAGGCTAAGAGAGATGAAGTTACAGGAGAATGGAGAAAGTTACACAACGCAGAACTGCATGCATTGTATTCTTCACCTGACATAATTATTAGGAACATTAAATCCAGACGTTTGAGATGGGCAGGACATGTAGCACGTACGGGCGTATCCAGAAATGCATATAGAGTGTTAGTTGGGAGGATGGAGTGAAGAAGACCTTTGGGGAGGCCGAGACGTAGATGGGAGGATAATATTAAAATGGATTTGAGGGAGGTGGGATATGATGGTAGAGACTGGATTAATCTTGCTCAGGATAGGGACTGATGGCGGGCTTATGTGAGGGCGGCAATGAACCTGCGAGTCCTGTAAAAGCTATCGTCAGTAAGTATCATAAAAAATTTAAAACGGATATAAGGCTCGATAAAATTAAATGTTGCACTTATTTTTCCGGCTCAATATACATTAATAAAACTTGCTGTGATTATTATTATTATTATTATTATTATTATTATTATTATTATTATTATTATTATTATTAATACTGAGTTTTCACCTTGATTGTCTGAAAAAAATACACGGCTTTCTTAATAATATCCACGCGTGAAAATGGGCTGTAATGAATTTGTGTGCAAAGTTTCATTACTCCAGATGTTGCAGATGTCTTATTTCTGCTAAGTTAAAATGTAAAAATTCTGATTTTCGCGAGTAATTTCATTAATATCAGAGGGTTAATATTTCGACACCTTATTTAATAATGAAGAAAATTACCAAAATTGAACAACACTCAATAGCAGGTCCCTTAAAATTGTAAAAATTGCGATAAACCACTTTCAAGTTTATAGTATAGATTCTGAATATTATAGTAACCACTTATATGGGATAAACTGAATTTATAAGTTATAAAATCGCGTTACTTGCAACGGAGTGCAATCAGGCAGAATTCATTATACCAGCGGGCCGGAAGGAACAAGCAAGATTATGGAAAAGTGTGCGATCATATTAACTGATTCCCTGGCGCCACGGCTGTGCAATATGTAGCCTATGCGAGGAAGGTGCGATTCAGGCAGGGCAGCTTGTGTGGACAGGTCAATCAACAAACAGTTAGGAAACCTGAAAGAACGTGGTGACAGTGTTTCCATGGTTACGCAACATCCGTTGTCAATGAATGGCAATGTTGAAACAGAAGACTGTTTGTTTATTAATTAATTAGTTATTTACTTACTTAGTACTTATCTATATATTTATTATTAATGTATTTACTCATTTATTTATTTGTTTTTATTATGTATTTATTTTTTACATTTTTACTATTTATTTACTTGTTTCTCATTATTTTTACTTGTGTAATAATTTTATTCATGTTTTTATTTTTTTAATTAATTTATTTACTTATTTGTGATCTGATTTTTTAACCTACTTACTGATTTATTCGTTTATTTATTTATTTATTTATTTATTTATTTATTTATATATGTACTTATTTATTTATAAGAAATCATATGCTAATAGAGATAAATATTTACAGCCGTAAGCAATATGGGATGAAAATAAATTTAAAAAAGACGAAGACGATTGTTATCGGAAGAGAAATAAAGAAGGTAAACGTGCGAATTCTAAATGAGGCAGTAGAACAAGTGGACAGCTTCAAATACTTGGGGTGTACTATAAGCAGTAACATGAGCTGCTGCCAGTAAGTCAAAATGAGAATAGCAATGGCCAAGGAAGCTTTTAATAGAAAAAGGAGCATCTTCTGCGGACCTCTGGAAAAGACTAAGGAAGAGACTAGTAAAGTGCTTTGTGTGGAGTGTGGCACTATATGGGAAAGAAACATGGACATTAAGACAAAGTGAAGAGAAACGACTAGAAGCATTTGAAATGTGGATATGGAGAAAATGGAGCATGTGAAATGGACAGACAGAATAAGAAATGGAGCTGTGTTAGAAAGAGTGGATGAAGAAAGAATGATGCTGAAACTGATCAGGAAGAGGAAAAGGAATTGGCTGGGTTACTGACTGAGAAGGAACTGCCTACTGAAGGATGCACTGGGAGGAATGGTGAACATGTTTTTCAATTTTTTATTATTTAATTCATTCAATTGATAATTAATTCATTCATTCCGTAATTCATTCAATCATACATTCATTATTTAATTCATACAATCAATTATTAATTCATTCTTTAATTCATTCAATCGATAATTCATTCATCCTTCAATTCATTCAAGCAATTATTCATTCATTCTTTAATCTATTCAATAAATTATTAATTCATTCTGCAATTCACTCATTCGATCTGTCAATGTTTCAAATTACCCTCTCTACAGTCAACGCATTTGCTTTTCCACAGGTGTCACTATTGCTGGTCTTAATTAGAGGCTTGCTATTTGTGTTAAGACTGGTAATTAGAGTTCTGGTCATCGTTGAGTTTGAGATGTGGACGTGAGAATTGTTCGTTTATTTCAGCTATGGCATCCGAGACGCAAATCAGATAAGAATGTTAAATATTTTTACAGTTCGGAATTATTTTACAAATTGTTGTAGATCAAATGACTCCTAATAAACATAAATATAACGTGAAACCACAATGCGTTCGAAATGTCTATTCATTGCGACATGACAATGACGAAAACTTATGTGTCCTTTTAAAAGGACAGTAGGCATATCCCCATATATTTCGAAATTGTTTCGCTTTTCCAATTTTAGTGGATTTTCCCTGCATAAAATGCTATCTACGTTTGAAAATTATGCTACGGGCAAAATTTCATCTCAAATACAGACATATCACTATAATGCAGCCTACAAATGCTACACAGAATTCGTGTGCACTCAAAATTGGAGTTCTGGCGTCTTGTCAGCCCACTGAGATGTGTGGATATGAAGGGAAAAGTTGAGACAGTATCGGGTGTAGTTGCTGGGTAGCTGGTCGGCATAGCGTTGGTGCGCTAAGCCAAAGGTCCTGGGATTGATACCCGCCCCAGAACAATTTTTCCTTTGAAATTATTCAAGTCTTCTTCACAGGGAGATATACCTGAAAGCCAGATTTGCATAGCAAGATATGTTTACAAGTGGATTTTTTTATTGGGTTATTTTACGACGCTGTACCAACATCTAGGTTATTTAGCGTCTGAATGAAATGAAGGTGATAATGCCGGTGAAATGAGTCCGAGGTCCAGCACCGAAAGTTACCCAGCATTTGCTCGTATTGTGTTGAGGGAAACCCCCGGAAAAAACCTCAACCAGGTAACTTGCCCCGACCGGGATTCGAACCCGGGCCACCTAGTTTCCCAGCCAGACGCGCTGACCGTTACTCCACAGGTGTGGACGTCAAGTGGAGGACTGGTGATATTCTGGAGGGAGATATTGAACGGACATAAGTTTCATTTAGTATTTCTGGAAGAGGTCTTATTTTCTATCTAAATTGTCATTGTCATAACAATGTAGATTTTATAAAATGAACTGAAACCTGTCTTTCGCCATTGCCACAGGAACTGCTTCATTATATGTATCGTCACTTCTCTCCCAATATAACCTCCTCCTCGAAACTTCAACACTCTTTTCGTCTATTACTTAGTTTTACGTATTAAGGGAACCCGTATGTTAAAATTTTAGATTTTCATGCATTTACATATTTTTAAGTAACTAGGCTGTTTTTGCATATAATGAGATAAAATTTTGAACACTCGTTCTTAAAAGTAGGAGAAAACATAATTTATAATTGCATATAAATCGACATAGTAGTTTTGGAATAATTCAGATGTAAATTATGCTAATTAATTATATATAATCAATTTGATAGGTACACTTTTCAAAGAATGTATTAAGCCTAGAGACTTGAAACTTTGGAGGCCTAGTAATAATGCTTTTGGCTATAATTTACTACCTCTGCTAGAATGCTGACTTATTTCTAACATTATTTAAATCAATTTCATTTTTTATAATTAATTTACATAGAAAAACAATTAATCCTGTGTGACTGGTAATGGAACTAATAATGTTAGAACAGTAATTGTGGTAGCAAACAGTTACTAATACAATAATAAAGCACTGTTCCAAATTTCAGACTGATAGCTGCAATAGTTTTTTAGAAAAGTGCACCTAAAGTATAAAAAATGTAGTTTTGAGAAAACAGTGGATAAAGTTCAAACTTACAATTACTGTAGTTTCAATGCATCCCTGGATTGTAATCATCTTCCTTCTCCTTTTCTTCCTCTTCTCGTCTTCTTTTCTGGTTCCTCTTTGCAGTCCTATGCTCTTTTGACTGGGTTTGCATCGCTTTCTCAGCTTCTTTTACTCTTCGGACATCGATGGCACATAGCGCACGTTCTATATTCAATCCTGGTTTTATGCCCATCAACTCCAGAACTTTCTTTCTGCTGCTACTGCCATCACTGAAAGTGATAACAGCATCCAGGACACCAGTCTTGAGGACATTCAGGCCCACAAACACTGTCTTTGGCAATCTTTCCTATATGCAGTTGTTGAAACTTTCATTGGGGTTTTGGGTGCAGCCGTGTGTACATTTCTCTAACAGCTTCTTGTCAGCAAGATCTCTGAATATTGGCTTTACCTTCAACATGACAGCTTCTGGTAGGGAATGTCTGTGATCATATACTTTATTTTGAGCTTGTGCCTTATTATAACCGCACCACGAATCCAGACCTTTGGGACAGAGTTGATGGTATGGTTTCTCGTTGGTTGAAATTTTATGGAAGTATGTAGCCCATACACTCTTCCTCATTTCTTCCACATTCCCTGTGTTCCTTCTAATGGCTAAGCCATAGTAGGTCTGAAAGAGATCAATTTCTGTATTGGTCAAACGACCCGCTCCAGCGAGTGTCTTGCCATCATCCAGTTTTATCCCCTTTAGCTCCTTCTTGAGTCTTCCCAGTCGTGCTCCCATTCTCTTGTGAACGTGGCCTATGCATTCAAGTTTTTCAATTTCTACCCCCTCCCCATAGGGTTTGTCTTCTTGTACCTTTTTGAAACCCTTGCTGTCACCATCACCAAGATATTGCACATACCGAATATTCAGAGAATCCTCAGACTGCCTAAAAATGTTCACTGCACCTTGCATCTCCATTCCTCCACTATAACCTTTATAGTTTTTTGTACATTTATGTACAGTTCCCTTTCCCTGTGAACATGTCTGACAATATTTAGTCAATATTTCCACTGCCAACACCTTGCCCGTGAGTAATGATGTTGCAGTGACAACACCATTTAGTGACGTATGCCCCCGCTTTTGCCAACTGCCATCGAAAGCCCCACATATGTCTCTGTTGTTACCATTCAACTCCACAGTTTCCATTGCAGCTTTTCTCATTGAGGCTTCTGCAATTTCAGAGAGGGATTCATTTATAAAGAAAACTTCTCTGTCAAACCTAGCAGGTGGAGGAGGAAGATTCATAATAGCACAAAATGTTTGTGCAGCGTGTCTGCCCTTACCAATGCTTCGCATACCATACACAAGTCTTGTGTTTACATTGTACAGCCTATTTCTGTTCATTGCAGATGTCATTGTGGACTTTACACTTTCACAATTACTGCAATGTAAATTTATTTTTGTTGCCAATCCCTTCCTGGAACTAATGTTTTCAAACATTTCCACACAGTCTTCACTATTGCAGTATTTGCATTTCACATGCTGTTTTATGAAGTCAGATAGTATACCTAAATCTATAATAATATTATTATTACTAGATGATGACACATTTTGACCTTCAGTACCTGTTATATTCTCATTCTCCAAATAAACAAGTTTTTTCTTGGATGAGCTAGGTGTAGGTTCATTGTTTTTCTCTGCCCTAACCTCAATGCTGGGGGTACAACTAACAATGTTTGTATTTGTATATTGATTGCCACGGAACTTACGTTTTTTCCGTTTATTAAAACTCTTTCTTCTAGGCATATTTACACAATAAGAGCACTATGAACTATATTCACAACACCACAAAATCACAATAAACAAAGCCACGTGCTAATTCACTCTCACAACTGTAACAAGCAAAGCACTGTTGGCTACTCTGTGCTAGAACAGAGTAGCCAACACAATTTTCGTCTTGTACATGTTTTCTTCTTCTTCTTACATGAATTCAAGGAGAAAATAATGATAGAAACAGCCTGCAGTCGAACGAACTACAGAAGTGGGCGTGACGCTAGCATGCATTTAAATACCCACGCACACTCAGCCATTTAAAGTCATAAAAAGACATTCAAAAAGGTCCTACCGCTAATAATGTATATATCAATCTGTTCAGAATTGAATAAGGAATAATATTAAGTAAAAATCTAAAAATGCATATTTTGGTCAATTTTAACATACGGGTTCCCTTAATAGCAATACGGTACTATTCAATGACGAAAGCATTCCAGAGTTAAAACGAATTTAGCCACAATGCATCATGCTTCAGAATAATATTAGTAGTAATAATAAAGAAAATATAATAAAATAACGTAATAATTTGTTAATAATAATAATAATAATAATAATAATAATAATAATAATAATAATAATTGTAAATTACAACAATTACATTGTTTCCTTTCATGTAAGCATAGTATACAATTATTCCTCAAAATGTATGCTCATATGCCTCCTGTCATTTTAAAAGGACACCTGTTTCTAGCTCAACCACTTACAACTAGAATGTTTCGACACCATACAAATACTTCAGTTATATACTGCATTAAATGAGATTTGAAAAATATACAAAAATTGCAAACAAATATTTCAGGCATATATGGGTTAATTCATTCAATCATTCATTTATTCTTTAATTCATTAATTTATTATTTAATTCTTTAATTCATTCAATCATTCTTTATTTAATTAATTAATTCATTCATTATTTAATTCATTAATTCACTCAATCACTAATAAATTCATTAATTTCTATATTTATTCCTTTATTTATTTATTTGTTTATTTATTCATCACCATGAACTTCACAGATTAAGGGTCCATTGAGCTTGTTTCTGTCTTTCTCAAGATAAATATTCTTGATCAAACCAGCGCTCCTCAGGTCGTCCTGGATCTCAAATTTAATTATGATAATAAATAATAATTTCCTTGCTGCCTGACATATTTTACGATACTGTCTTCTCGAAAGACATGATTTACAAATTGTAAGAGTCGTATCAAAAACCGAAAACAAATGAAAGATTGTCATTCTTTTGTCTCTAGATGTTCGTGCATGTCGCTAGTTACCATGACGACACTTCGTTTGTCGCACTCAATTTAGTTTCATGATCGCTATTAGCCCGCTGTTCACATCGCATTCCGCAATACGACTGTCGTCTGTTTTAAACTTCAAGGTGGGAACAATGTCTGCCAGACAACGTCGATAGAGTTATATAGTGCCACGAACAATGGAATTTGAAGCAGTTAAAAACAGTGAACTTGAAAGGTAAAGAATTTCAAGTCATGAGTCTGGAATTTGCGTAGTAATTGTGCGGTGATCTCCTTTCAACTATTTGCAAAGCTTTCAGTTTCAGCTTGCAGTCCGCAATTTATAATTCCACAATTAAATCTTCAGCCCAGTCTGTGCCTTTCACTTGTTGCTAGAATTGAGCGCCAGGAATGTCTGACCTGAAATCCTATCCGTTTCAGTGCCTCCAACTCTGTGTTGCAAAAGGAAGCAAAGCAGTGTATTATGATAATAAATGATTGAAAGAATTTTAGTTTTGTCCTTTAAATGTGCAGAAATTTTGGCCGAACAAATATAGGCCCTAACACTTAGTTCTGTAAAGAAATTTTAAAACGTTACGTTTTGTTCGCATCAAATTTCTGCACTTTTAAAGGACAAAACTAAAATTCGTTCAATCATTTATTATCACAATACACTCTTAAATTGACTGAGCATATTGGGAATTAAATCAATGACTTTCCTAAAGCACGCTGTGTAATGTTTCATATAAAACAATTTTTATCTCGAAAGGAAACAAAAACAAGCAATATTGCATTGAACTGTTTTGTACGAAATACCTCAAAGAATAACCCTCTGACGTTAATGACATTATGTACGGTTCACCCTGTGTACACAGGATGATTCACGAGGAGTTACCGCCGCTTACGGAGCTTATTTCCGAAGACATTTTGATCAGAAACTGTCATATAAACATGAGTCCTATTCTGAATATTTTCAGAGTTACACTAATTTGAAGTTGTTAGTAAAATGCCTTTATTATTTAGTTTTAAGAGTAAAACAATGTTACAAATAGAGAGTGAATTATTCAGAAGTGTAATTGATTTAATTGGCTAGTGTTCTGAAACTAAAAAATTCCTTAGTTACTTTGTATAGATTTTTTTCTTCTTTTCCCAATTTTAACTAAAAATTAAATTATTTTTACACACTAATCACAAGAATTGTTTCAAATCATACCACTTCTAGCAACTTGATTCTTTACAGTTCAATTTTGCATCTTAATGTACAGTCTTAAATAGTTTACAAGTAACAATTATTGTGATAAATGCGTAAGAAAAATGTAAATTTGTAGTTAAAAATTGAAAGAAATTTCTGTACAAAGCTACTATGGAATTCACAACACATTTTTAACTTCAAAGTACTAGCGAATTAAAGAAAGTATAGTTCTGAATATTTCATTCGCTATATATTACTCTTAAAACTGAATAAAAAAGGGTATTTTTAACAACTTCAAATTAGTGTAACAATTATTTATATGACAATTTTTGCTCAGAGTGTCTTTGACAATATGCTCCGTAAGTGGCGGTAACTCGTCATGAATCAGCCTGTACATACATCTGCTGTGTGTTGTGTAGTTTATGAATTTATGATAACAGAGCAATATACAATGTGTGTTCAGTACAGACTGTGGCTAATTATATACAATTTTATTGCAAAAAGGGAGTAGCTCCATTATTTGTTTGTATTTTACCCTCCTAAATTGCTGAATTCAATAAATGAGCGAGTCATAAAATGAAACTCCTGGATACCTAGAACATACTATGAAAAAGGAATGAAGGTCCGTTAAAAGTTGAATTTTTTTAGAATGCTTTCATCGTTTCCCGCAACTTCGTAAAAATGGAGCTGCCTCCTTTTTGCAGGGAGCCCTTCAATCATTATTAAAAGCATAGTGTTCCCTTACACAAAATTATCTTGCGTTTCGTCTGACATTTAGAAGAAAATTACCCCAATCACGAAAATAATTATTAATTGTAGCATTTTGAGAACAGAGTAATATACCTTTTCATTTTGGACAGTTACAATAAAATTCCATAAAATGGAATATAACATCTGCCTCATAATTCAGATTGTTGAGTTGAACACATGCGCAATACACCTACTGTATGTAATCTGTATCTAGAGTCTTTCATTATAAATCTTCAATCTTCGCCGACCACAATTCTGATTTAATTTACTACTTGAGAAATTGCAGATGTTTTGCAGTATGATGCTATGTTGCAATCATAGCGGTGTTGATAATGTCATTAATAACCCAGCAGTGAACGTTTGGCCGCACACAATATTTCTCGCTAATTTCCCTCGCGCCTTCACATTACAAAACGAGCCGTGCAACAATAGGCAACGATAAAATTAATCAGCCTTCGTCTTTGTGAACATAGGCCAGCAGACATTGATAATAATTGCTATCGATATGATAGCTAGATACGAGATCGGAAACGTGTTAAAATCTACTGGGGATATTTTATATTTTCACATTACATGTTATGAGGGTCGGCTGAGATCCCCCAGAGATAAGAATATCGTAATTGTCGTGACATACTGTTATTAGGTCTCTTGCGCATATAGGTCATGACACTGAAATGTGACGTAACAATAACAAGCTGTAGGAAGGGAACGTAATATATTACAATACAGTTCATTAATATTTTTACATGGGAAGTTCCTGATTGCGAAACTCGGCAACTTAGGTTCGAATCCAGGGTTGTGCGATCGTTCCGGTCAAACAATGAGTTCAAGAATTGCACAATCTATCTTAAAATATCTCAATTTATTTTAATATCTTTATTTTTTCAAGCTAATTAGGACTTATAACCAATCAGTGACAGATGTCGCTGGATAAGTTAAATCAGATCTGTAGGACACACAATTGTTAAGGGAAGGCGATGGTAGAGGTATCGTGGAAAGCCAGAGAAATAACAAATGTTTTAAAATACACTTAGATATGACGTTAAAAATATATTAGATACAATTTAATAAGCATTTATGTCCTCCACAGCTGCTGTGACGTCATTTTTAAAGCTTTGCTGCACAGGGTTATTAAATTAAACTAAACCTTGATCACAATTTCCCGTAACTTTAATTTTTTTATTTATTCCATACAAAATTCTCTAACACAGTTTAAACACAAAAATTAAACAGTATATCATCTGTATTTCTTTCTTACGAGTTTAAAAGCAATGTACGTGGCAATGAACTTCAACTTCCCTGTTCATGACAAACCAGATGAAGAAGTTGTTGAGAGCAACTCAGCCTTATGTGCACTCCCTGCCGATTACACAGCGTTGCACGATCTCGTAATTAATTAAGTTCAAAACGCACATTTTGTTGAAAACTATTCAAAATGCAGCAAAATGCTATTTGACTTTATTTGTTGCCCTTTACTAAAGGAATCATCCACCAGAATTAATGACATTACTTACGGCTCACCCTATACAAAATACTTTCGTTGAAGAGAAGACAAAAGTTCTCATAAAATAACCAAATTCCATATAAGTACCGATTTAAAGATTAGTGAAAAAATGCTGTGAAATTGGTTCAGAGCTGTAAAAATGAGGTGAAATGCTCTCATAGTAGGCCTAACGTACTAGAGATTTAATTTAATTTTAATTGGTATTACTTTCAACCGAATGAACAATTCGTCAACAGACTACCATTTTGTTCGTAATATTTTCCGTAATGACTTCTATCTCTCGTTTACTAACCTGCAGTGAAAAATAATCCCTATAATAAATTCTTCGAAGACTTAACAGTAATGCAAATTATGTAAAGTTATAATCATAGCTGAAAAACAACAATAAATACCTACCACTGAACTATCCAGTACATTCATAATTCTACTGAAATGCTAATACAACGCTTACAAATAACAAAACGAAATTCAGAAACAAGTGAATGCACTCACCAAAGGTGCGAGTCTGGCATCACCTGAAACAGAAGAGCAGCGGTTGCAGTTACCAAGGCAACGTAAGAAATAGACAATACAATATAGAATTTTTTTATCTAATGTCACCAGGTTGTCTTATGACATTTCTGGTCTTCTCTCGTGGCAGTGGCTTAAATGTAACCCACATCTGAGGTTGGGGCGCCCCGATGATATGATATGATGATCGTGATTATGTGGCGCCAGGAGGGGTCTTAAATCTAAACTTAACCTAAATTCCAGACCATAGAAGAACAAAGGAATAATTCCCTTTAAGGAAACATTCCTCTGCTCTAACCGGGAATCGAACCCGGGAGCTCATGAACTACAGCTAGAAGCTCTGACCACTGGACCATGAGGCTGGACTGTAGGAAATTTAATGAATATTGTAAATTTTAATATTTCAACAGATCTCGCAATTTAGGAAAACGGAATTGGATTATGGATGAAAATTTTATTGTTTATTTTTTTAATCAATATATTATTCCGGTTTCCCTGTTTAAAATGGTATATCACATAATATGACTTTACTCAAATTTTACCCATTTTAATTTTTCGATTTTCTGAGTAGAGGTGTCCAAGTATTAATTTTAACATTCATTCTTATAAAAAAAATGCGAATTTTGGATTTCTTATATTTTTTTTTCAATTAAATCTTTAACTTTTCCTCTTTAAAATGGTATATCACATTTATACTAAAATTATATCAATGTTAACTTTCCGTTTTTCTCGTGAGAAGGCGTGGTATATGTATATACAGTATATCTTATTTTAACGCTCTTTCAATGTATCTTTCAAAATGGCCGAGATATAAAAATTTTAGTGAATTACTGCATGCTGGTATTTCTTTTCTTAATTTGGACCGCAAATATGTTTTTTTTAACCAACCTCGAATTTGAATTTTTTGCAGCAATGATATTTTATACATACAATAAATGAAAAACATGCATCAATTAACAAAAGTTAAAAAAGAAAATACCACCCTCTTCACTTAAAGAGAAAAGGAAAAAAGGAATGACGAAAGAAAGAAATTACTGAAAGATAGAAACGAACACGCATTTTGTGACAGGGTGTGGAGACGAGCCAGCGTCTGGCGACCAGCTGGTATGTCCACATCGATGAGCGACCTGCTTGTTGGCGTGCACGGGTTGAGCAGAGAAAGAAAATTCTACAGTTTAATAAAATAATAAAATAACTCGTAATGAAATAAATGAATAACTGCTTTAGCAGGCCTAATTGTTATCGTTATTACATTAATGACGTCATAATTTTTATATTTTATTATATAATCAACAAACAATTAGAATTTTGTTTTTATATCACAGATTATAATTTGTTATTAAAGTTTTTATTTTGTATAAATTAATCATTCTGGACTTTCTTTTTCTACTGTTCTTTATTATGATTCAATTTATTACTTAATAGATCGCCGTCTATCATGAAAACATCACATCAACAACAAACTTAAATTGGCGTACTCAAGACTCGCTAAATTATATCCGCTCCTCAACAAGAAATCATCTCTAAAGCTACCAAATTGCATGCTACTTTACACATCTCTATTACGACCTCTACTGCTTTACGCCTGTCCTGTCTGGGGAGGAGCTGCAATAAGTGAAATTAAACACATCCAGTCATTTCAAAATAAAGTCCTACGAATTTCACTCAATTCTCCTTGGTTTGTCCGTAACACAGAGAAACTGGTATTGACACAATCAAACAGTTTATTCATTCACAAGCTAAGAAGTTCTATGACAACCTAGAAAATGTTCCAGGCGCCATCCACTACACTCCGGAAGGAAGTCCACATTTCCCACTAGAATCAAGAGCCGACTTCCAATGGACCTCATATTATAATAAAAATTTATCATCACACCAACCTATGTAAATAATTATTTAGTAACAATTATTTTTGTTCATTGAGGAGCCCAATCTAGGTTGCCCTCAATTCAGTGTCATGTATTGTATTATATTTTACTTAGAAATGATCTGTATAGCGCTAAATGCGCTGATCGATCAATAAATTATAAAAAAAAAATTATTACTGTTTTGATTCTTGTCTCTGTGCTGGACTTTTATTGGTCAAATAATTAAATAAATATGTAAATAAACTACTAAAATTTCGGAATATGTATAAGACTTTGTGTTAAATTTTAACGTACCTTGTTTACATGTTTCGACCTATTTATGGGTCATCTTCAGAACTGGTCGTTAAAATTTAACACAAGAAAGTATTATCATACATATTCCGAAGTGATACAGTGTTAAAAGTTGTGTAATCAAGATGTATACTAAAATTTATTTAAAATCATCCGTCCGCAAGTGAGGTTGACCATTGAGATACAGAATTACAAATATGTAAAAATAAAGGGAAATGAAACGAGTAAAATAATTATTCCATTTGTATATTAAAATAAAAATTTATGTGATGACATATAAATGATAGTGCAGAATTTGAAGACAGGTCTTCAGAATTTTCATCACAATCTTCTGAACCTCATAAAAAGGAATTTTAAAGGATTTAAGGATATTACATATAAATTTTGGTAAACAACCCATCGGTCCAAATAGTAAGTCTGTAACATCCCAGTTATAAACAAACAAACAAACAGATGAGTAAATAAAGAAATAAACAAATAAATAAATACGTAAATAAATAAATAACTAGATAACTAAATAAATATATTATTATTATTATTATTATTATTATTATTATTATTACATGTGTAATTTTCATTTTCTTTCCATTCACGTTCTGTTTGTCTTCTTACCCAGACTCAAACCCATCATAGATTAACACAAAGCTTTACTTACATACCAGTAAACTGTCAGTAACAGTTGACAGTCATTTTACTGGTTATGATTACTTTTCTGTATTTTGAGACATTCTTGGCACATAAATCGTAATTTTTACACTACGAAATCCGCAGGTTTATAACATCTGCAGAATGAAAAAAGATTCCTCAATGTCTGGAAAGTTCCTTGCAATGAAATTCCTACTGTAGGAACAGTACATAAATCAGCATTGTTAAAAATGTTTCGTAGTAAGTACGTATGAAAGTAACCTATTGTTGTAGCTTCAGAAATATGAGAAAACCACGATAACATGAATTTAACAATTGAAGACCTAGCAACAATATAAGTAGATATTGTTTGCAAGATTGAAGATTTATGACGTTGCCATGGACACTAAGTCTCACCATTGAATTGATCGAATTCGCAGCCATGCATGGTGGCATTTTAATGCACATGGACGGACACATTTTGAATTTCTAATATAGAAAAGTTTTTAAGCTCTGATATCTTTCATCGGAATACGAAAGCTGACATTGTTCGTGAAAGAGTTACAAGTTCACCTTCAAGGACCTTACGTAAGAACAGAAATTTAAGTTCATGTCGTCTAACATATAAGCTTCGACAATGAATCACATTTTAGCTCATAGCTACTGTATATACTCGGAGTTATCAGGCACAAATCTGAACGAACATAACGATGTAAATTTTCTTTCATTATTTTCGAATTTAGCTGAATCAGTATTTGTAATACAGTTCCAAGCTACAGATGCACATTCAAGTTTCGATGGCTTTAATAGACTCTATATTGTATAGTATTAAAGGCGAAACAAGCGTAGAAACAGAATAAGTTTTGACCATATTATTCCTAACTTTCTTAATGCATGACTAATTTATACTGTATGTAACCAGTGCAGTGTGACTGAAATTACAGTTTGCTGTCCATGAGTATTCTTTACGTCTTTTACGCAATCCGTTCTGTTCATTATAACATCATTCAGACAATGATAATAAAATTTTGGTGAAGAAGTTTTTTCGAAAAGTTAATTAGGCCTACAATAGTTTTGGGGACGTTAATTTTCATACCAGTATCTTCCGGCCATTTTGCGAATGTGTTAATAATAATAATAATAATAATAATAATAATAATAATAATAATAATAATAATAATAATAATAATAATTCTCGTATATTTGGGGCTAAGAGGGATGAAGTTACAGGGGAATGGAGAAAGTTACACAATGCAGAGCTGCACGCATTGTATTCTTCACCTGACATAATTAGGAACATTAAATCCAGACGTTTGAGATGGGCAGGACATGTAGCACGTATAGGCGAATCCAGAAGAAATGCATATAAAATGTTAGTTGGGAGACCGGAGGGGAAAAAGACCTTTGGGGAGGTCGGGACGTAGATGGGAGGATAATATTAAAATGGATTTGAGGGAGGTGGGATATGATGATAGATTCTAGAGCCATAATACAATCAATAGTATCAAACAAACCAATCAAAAATGAAAAAAAATATAAAGAGTTCATCCAATAATAAAAACAAATTCAAAATTTAATTAAAATCATAGTTCTTCAGTGGATTCCTGAACATTGTGGTATAAGCCGTAATGACAGAAAGGAACTAAAATTGAAGAAAAACAAAACTATAATTTTTCGTATTATTGAATAAAACAGGTTATCAAAAATTAAATTCAAAATAATTTTAATGTCCGAATACCAAATACTATAGAAAATTTCCACATGAAAAATTTATTAAAATGACCTTATTCAATTTCTGACCTACCACGTAAATCTGCTGAGGCCATGTTCAGGCTCCTTACAGGTCATGATTGTGTGGTTAAACATTTACATAGGATTGGCATTCTGTCTACTCTAAATTGTGTATTGTATTCTCAATAAGAAGAAATGGATATGAATCATTTAACACACTGTGAAGCACTTCAAAGAAATACAAGTCTTACTGGGAAGCAAGAGAGAAAATAACTAGATTGTTAAATCAAGAACATTAGACACGTACCTACAAAATTAATAACAGTAATAATAATAATAATAATAATAATAATAATAATAATAATAATAATAATAATAATAATAATAAAATTGCTCGATGTCGGTTTCTTTTCTTGCACAAGTTAAAGGACTATCATTGGAAATGTCCAATTACAATATGAAATGAAATGTAATAAAGAGGTACGTGGCGTCACAGCAGATGGAAGGCTAAGATCTAACAACCTACTGCTGACCTCTAGTTCAAGTACCTCAGTACGATTGTTCAGCAGTTACACTTGGGTTACGAAACCGGAATTCTCTACTCATTGTAGCTCCCCATATTCATCACGGTGTTAAGTGGGCACCGATCCATTACATCATTACGTCATTCGGCATTTCTAGTCGAAGGCATGGCGCCTTAGATCACGCGGGTACGAGGAGCGATAAATGAAAGGAAAACAAGCAGAAACAACAATCTCATTAAAGACTTACCTTTTGTACAGCTTTGGATCCAACGCTGCTTCTTTGGCCGCCACTGAACGCAACACGCGTCTATCCTTGTATGACAATTGAATACTATAAGCGCTTTCATGTTTATGCAACGCGAGTGTTAAATCCTTGACACTGCTAAGCGATATAAAATCCAGACAACAATTAAATAAGAAATATTGGTCAAGGTAGAGCATCCAACGACCACTGAACGAATACTGTATACTTTTACCACTGCCAATGTAGC
The DNA here is from genome assembly GCF_040183065.1 of Periplaneta americana. Lineage (NCBI taxonomy): Eukaryota > Metazoa > Arthropoda > Insecta > Blattodea > Blattidae > Periplaneta > Periplaneta americana. Next base: position 163,697 of record NW_027185509.1, read on the forward strand.
GCTATAAACCAATTTTCAATACTTTTATCACAACCAGAAGAACTGAGGAAGAGAAGGAAAACTCAAATAAAACCACTTCAAGTTGGGCTGATCACCCACTCGAAGGTTAGAGCGATTCAAAGAAACAATAATAGCCACGGATCGGACGGACTAAATAATAATAATAATAATAATAATAATAATAATAATAATAATAATAATAATAATAATAATAACAGTTTACAATCTTTGTAAATTGTAAACTTTGCTTGTAAAATTGTAAACTTCTGTTTCACAATCTTTGTTTGTAATGTTGAACTTTACAAAGGAAATCACATCTTTACAAATTAAATTTTGCTCACTTTACAAGTATTCTGTTTCACAATGAAGGGTAATTTTACAAACGTGTAAATTGTACTTGCAAAATTAGCACATTTTCTACAATACCTCTGAGATGTGTAAAGTTTGATATTGCAACAAATTATGAATAAATGCAATAAAGAAATACTTATTAAATTAATTTTTTAATAACTGGATAATATTAAGAATTAAACTAAAGCAGTTTTGATGTTATTAAGGACTTCTAATGACTCAGACGAAGATATTGAATTTAGACTTAATCAAACGAAGACGTATACCTAAAATTCTCCGGGCAAGAATTAATAACTCGTTCGTATCATTGTATAAATTTAATGAAAGGTTTCGAACGAGTCCCGTTCTATACTTAAGAATACCGCGTAAGTATTTATATACGAAGACTGTATTTAATAAATACTCGCACGTAATAAAGAAGTTCCCTGCACCAAAAATAAATAATTCAATAATGCAATAGCCACACTACTTACGCGGTATTCTAAAGTCGTTTCGAGTCCCGTTCCGCTGGAATCTCTCCTACAAGATATGGGACATCATATCCAAAAGAGAAAAGTGATGCCGTAGCCCCTAACCTCAAAGCGAGAACTGTGTTGTTTTTCATTGAATGCATACTAGCTGTCAGTTCCGTGGGTTAGCAGATAAGCACGGAATTGCTAAGATATCAGTGTGCAAAAGTGCCCACAGGGTAGTTGATGTTGTTAAAAGAGTTAAATTCGGGCACATTTTTATCACCAAAATGTTATTTACAGAATTTTTATGCTGCTGATGGGATCACTAATGTTTGTGAGGTTATGGATGCAACATTAATAAATACTGATGGATCAACAAAAAAAAAATGAACCTGAATTTGTGATAGACATCGTAATTATTTTATCAATTGCATATTTGTACGTGGACCAAATCTGTTATTTACTTATTTGACTGAATTTTGTGCTAACTTTGGTCATTTAAGTAATAGATGTATTGGTATACTCGACCAATCACATCACATCCATTGTCGCCAATATATAAAAATCTAAATACTTTTAATTTTTTTTTAACAATACTTTATATTTTCTGTTGGTGAAATATGAATCAGCAAGCTTAGAATAATCTATTTTAGTGCAAAATATAAACATATATATCGATAGTAGTAAAAATACAGCGACTTCAGCTCTGCTCCTTAGCGATTTTTGTAAACTGTCGTTGGCGATATTGTGTAACCAATAATGCGTATTTGTAAATTTCTATAGCTGATTTTGTAAAGTTCGTCAGACTTTACAAACTAATAAAATAGCATTGTGAAACACAATTTATAAGCATTTGTAAACTTTTACTTGTTATTTGTAAATTGTTAATTTGTAATTTGTAAGGATTGTGAAACGGGCCCCTGATAGAGGGGCAGAGAAGGCCTGACGGCCTTATCTCTACCAGGTTAAATAAATAAATACTACTAATACTAAATACAAAACAAACATCAAATGATGATGAGAATGAATGATAGAAAATGGCAGTGAGATGAAATAATAATAATAATAATAATAATAATAGTAGTAGTAGTAGTAGTAGTAGGCCTAATAGTAATAATAATAATAATATTAATAGTAAGCTCAGTAATAATAATAATAATAATAATAATAATATTAATAGTAAGCTCAGTAATAATAATAATAATAATAATAATAATAATAATAATAATAATAATAATAATAACAATAATAGTAGTAGTAGGCCTAGGATAATTATGCAGAACAACTACAAAAGCGATTTTAAATTTTATTCTTTCCCAAAACCCTACATTTTTACCCATTTAAAAAAAACTTAAAAACAAAAGTAGGAAAACAACGTAAACCGCAAGAATTTAATTTAATTTTTTTCATCTAAACCCTTAATTTTCACCCCTTTTTCAAGAGGAAAAATATAAATAGAAATAACAAACTAACCTAACCTAATCAAAATATCCACACAAAGACTGAATCAATCTCACAAATTCGTCAATCAATATAAGTAGTAATAACCTAAACTAACCCAACCTAGCCAAAATATCCACACAAAGACTGAATCAATTTCACAAATTCGTCAATCAATATAAGTAGTAATAACCTAAACTAACCCAACCTAGCCAAAATATCCACACAAAGACTGAATCAATTTCACAAATTCGTCAATCAATATAAGTAGTAATAACCTAAACTAACCCAACCTAGCCAAAATATCCACACAAAGACTGAATCAATTTCACAAATTCGTCAATCAATATAAGTAGTAATAACCTAAACTAGCCCAACCTAGCCAAAATATCCACACAAAGACTGAATCAATTTCACAAATTCGTCAATCAATATAAGTAGTAATAACCTAAACTAACCCAACCTAGCCAAAATATCCACACAAAGACTGAATCAATTTCACAAATTCGTCAATATAAGTAGTAATAACCTAAACTAACCCAACCTAGCCAAAATATCCACACAAAGACTGAATCAATTTCACAAATTCGTCAATCAATATAAGTAGTAATAACCTAAACTAATCCAACCTAGCCAAAATATCCACACAAAGACTGAATCAATTTTACAAATTCGTCAATCAATATTAGTAGTAATAACCTAAAGTAACCCAACCTAGCCAAAATATCCACACAAAGACTGAATCAATTTCACAAATTCGTCAATCAATATAAGTAGTAATAACCTAAACTAGCCCAACCTAGCCAAAATATCCACACAAAGACTGAATCAATTTCACAAATTCGTCAATCAATGTCAAACATGATGAACCTAACCTTAATAATTCGGAGGAAACAGGGCTGCAGCTGCCGCTCAATAAGCTGTTCCATTTTGCATACTTGCAGTATAATCTCCCAGAACGGAAGTCCAAACTGTAAACTCATGGCAACACACTTCGCAAATCATGCAATCCTTAATAATACCGTGATTCACGAAAAAGTCTACAATATTCTCCTCTCTCAACTCTATACAGTCAAAAAACGAAATTCTACATCCATTACAACTCATAGCGATAGACCACCTACAAGAGGAGAATGATAAAAAGGTAAAGGTAAAGGTATCCCCGTAACATGCCATGAAGGCACTTGGGGGGCATGTAGGTAGAGCCCCATGCTTTCCATGACCTCGGCACTAGAATGAGGTGTTTTGGTCGGCACCACGCTCTGACCGCCTTTTACCCCCGGGAAAGGCCCGGTACTCAATTTTATAGGAGGCTGAGTAAACCTCGGGGCCGTTCTGAAAGTTTTGCAACGAGAAAAAATCCTGTCACCACCTGGGATCGAACCCCGGACCTTCCAGTCCGTAACCAGCTGCTCTACCCGGAATAGGAGAATGATACACGCACCAACTACGACAAACTACAATCACACAGCCAATGACTTGGAGAAACTCTAGCTGGTAACATACAGCTATCACTTAACCACAACCATCCAATCATATTGGAAGACACATCACCCAATAAGAACGCACAACACGTCAGCCAATCAAATCACAATACATTAAAAGTTATGCACTCAACAACATAGTTTTCTAAACACGAAGAAAAAAAATTCTTCATATTTAAAAAATCTACTCTAACTCAACCATAACTGACCTACGCATAATATACACGTATTAATAAACGAAATTCAATACTAAACATTACCAAACCACCACAAATAACAAAATCGCTTCTGTGGTTGTTCTGCATAATTACCAGGCCTAGTATTAATAATAATAATATTAGGCTAATAGTAAGCCCAGTAATAATAATAATAACAAATAATAATAATAATAATAATAATAATAATAATAATAACCAATAATAATAATAATAATAATAATAATAATAATAATATTCACTAATAATAATAATACTAACCAATAATAATAATAATAATAATAATAATAATAATAATAATAATAATAATAATAATAATAATAATACACTTCCTCGATGTCAGTTTTTCTTGCACAAGCCTAGGTTTTAATACACTAACATTATCTATTTGTAATATAATATTTCAGTTTCATAAATCTAAATTTCAAACGCGTGTCCCTAAAATAGAACGAAACACAGATTCACACGACACTGGGCAACATGATGTCGTACCACTTTCGACATGTTGTCAAATACATTTAATTTAAATTCAGAGAATTAAAACTCCCGTACAAAATTAACAATTTTATCGAACTGGAGCTATTCGTATTCACAGTACGCGTGAAATATTTTCTGTTTCCACACGATATGGCGCATATTCAAACCGGTTTCGAATGTCTTCCGAACACGAGACAAGGGATGACTGCTTAGCATACAAAAACTGAACGCTACTGACGCTATTAGTTGTTCACTTGTTTATGTTATGTTATTGTAAACTGTGACGTATTTTAGTAGCTGTGAAGCGTTCTGTTTCTTTTTAATGCAGTAATGAAATATTTTTAATCAATTAACATTATATTGGAGCAATAGTAATAACACGTATTTATATATAGGCTATCTACGAGGAACTAAATCTGTCTTTCGTCTTATGATATTCAACTGTTCTATCATCGGGCTTCTTGGGGGGGGGGGAGAAAGGAAGTCCATACGCAAAAATATATTCGAGAATCATAACATGGCGGATGAAAGTTAATTTCTTATCTTAACTTTATCAGATATTGATTGAAATTTAGGTTCTTCAGATTCGTGTTTTATATTTTTCGGTGTTACAAATTATCTTGCAAGTGAATCTGTTTTTACAGCTGTGCAGGAATTATATAACAAATATTTGTTGTGTAAACAGTGTTTGAAGGACAAAATAAGGTCATACCAAGAAGGAAGACATCTTTGGCACTGAGCGTTCACCAATATGGAGTTATGGTAAGTGTATTTATTAAAATTAATTTCCAGTGTTTTAAACTTACCTTTTCTTTGAAAAATTTCAGGGTTTCTTCGAAGGATCCATTCAAGCGTTCACTGCTGTAAGTTACCTGGTTGTTGCATTGTATTCCATAGATCTTACATTGGCAATGAAGCTTTAAGATGTGGAACAAGTCAACATTTTATAAGATTACAAATTACAATTTTTACATTTCTACAATTTTTTACAATTTTCTACAATTTTTTTAATTTTTTTAGCGAGATGTGATATGAGGTGAGATCGAAAATTCGCTAAAATATTACCTGACATTTGCCTTATGGTTGGGGGAAATCTCGGAAAAACCCAACCTGGTAATCAGACCGAACGGAGGATCGATCAGATATACTTAATGCTGGTAACTATCGGCAGTGAACCCCGGACTCATTTCGCTGGGATCATCGCCTTCATTTCATTCAGACTCTAGATAACCATCGCAGTTGATAAAGTGTCATAAAATAAATAAACGAAAACCATTTCAATCGCATTTCTCTTGCGTTAATCGCTTTAATAGCGTTATAAAACAAGTCTAGAATGCTACACTACTTTTATTAGGTTATTTTACGACGCTGTATCAACATCTCACGTTATTTAGCGTCTGAATGAGATGAAGGTGATAATGCCGGTGAAATGAGTCCGGGGTCCAGCAGCGACCATTTGTTCATATGCAGTTGAGGAAAAATCCCGGACAAAACCTCAACCAGATAATTTGCCCCGACCGGGATTAGAATCCGGGCCATCTGGTTTCGCGGTCAGACGCTCTAACCGTTACTCCACAGGTGTGGACGCTATACTGTGAGTCAATGTATAGAAACAAGCGAACTGCAAAAGCCCACAGAAAAAATTAGGACATGTCGACGGTCCCTAGGAAGAACATTGTAACCGACATTTTGAAGAATTTGAGTTTTAATCGTAGAGCTGAAGGTTTCATAACAGACCATCTGTGGAATAAATATGATTAAGATCGGCTGGATATTTGGGCAGTAATCGCGCAATATTGAAATATTGTAACCAACATTCATACATTTTATACGTAGAATAGTGTTGTATCTACTTAAGAATTGTCGACTGCCTCCTGTCGCAATAATGTCCCGTTAAAACTACTGTAAGCGACCCAGTTACCATAGTCTTCTCCGAATGAATAATTGAATCAGTGTATGGAACTTACAAGTATTGTATCTGCATTTTGCAACAACATGCAGATCTATAATAATCCGAGGCACGACAGCCCATGAAGGACCATGACCAACGAGACCAGCCGACTGCTGGCCTCACGTCCACATGCCGAAGGAGATTTGGACGATCATCCAACCGGAATGCAGGTATCGTGTGGTTAACATGATGATCCTCCGAGCCGTTATATCTGGCTTTCATAACCAGAGTTCGCTACCTATCGTAGCTCCCCAAGTGCATCACGATGCTGGGTGGGCACCGGTTCTATACACTGGCCGAAATTTCATGAGAAAATTTCTTCCCCCATGGGGATTCGAACCAGCGCGCATTCCGTAACGTGAGTCCTAGGCAGGATGGTTGCGAAGGAGGTTATCTATAAAAATGCAGAAGAGATATTTCTGGTAAGTTTGATTTTGCTATATTTTGTTGTTACTTACTATATAGTGTGTTTTGAAAACTTTAGCTTAAGAATGAAATATCCAAATTCACATTCATAACTAAAAATAGAGAAGTTCTCCTTGCACCAACAATATAGGACGTCCATAGATTCTATATAATCCAGCATATGATCCATGTGGCTGTGGTTTGTTGCAGTATTAAAGCACGGTTATTACAAACCTATCTGCAGTTTACTTGTATTCTAGATTTGTTAGTAACTGCAAGCTTGCACCTCAGTCTTGACATTTTATTTTGAAGCTCAGTTAGCTCTGTAATGGTTTTAAGGTATAATTAAATATATTCTTATAAAAGAGTTCTATATTTTAAAATAATTTTTAAATGAGAAAGGTGAGTTTTTAACTTCTTCTCCACCATCTGAAATTTCCAGAGTAGCCTATTATAAAACATTTTCCATGCTTGGGTCTGAGGGCGAATATTTCGATCTGCTATCAGTGTGACGAAATATTCCTGGCATTTATCAGGCAGTGATTAATAACATTCAATTCAGTGGCATTGTAAAACAAATTACTATACTTTTTGTAAATATTTATGTACATTCCTGTTTGTAGTTATGTAGTTACAATTCTGTCAAGTGTAAACTGTGACATTATCGCTCCTTTCACAAGCAATACTATGGTATGTCACATAGGACAATGTTCTTACCGGGAATTTATTTTAACTTTCTAATAACAATACGCATATAAAGAATGATTTCAGAGAATGTGTTATCACTACAATGGAGTAAAACATCAATTTCAATCATGGTAATGCAAAGAAAAAAGGCCTAATGGAAAATCACAGCCATCCGAAGTTGTTTTTAATTCTACTGCAAAAGTTCATTTTGTCAGTTACAATGTTCTTCCTTGGGACCGTCGATGTGCCACTTTTGCTCTCATCACCTTGAAGAGAAATCTGTAACTACAAATTGTGTTGTATCCAACGCTACATGATTAAAAAATCAAACGTATTTTAGAACTTTATTTCCACATTTGTCGAATCTTCAAGAAGATAATGAGAGCAAGACTGGCACAAATCCTAACTTGTTCTGTACCTAAAACTAAACGTTTCCATTGTTATAAACACATGAAAATGTGACAGAATTTAACTAAAAAAGCCTAAATAAACCAAACATAACCGGTCACTGATCCTGGATCTTACTAAACTCGCTTTCCATAAAAAACAGTACAGTGCAAGACTCGCTTTCTGTGAAAAAGCTGATGCAAGGCATTGCAAAAGCCTAAACAAACCAAACCTAACCTGTCACTCATTCCAGCCCATACGGAAACCGCGATGTAAGGCATGCCATGAACAAAACTAACCTGTCACCAATCCTGCACCGTACAAAAATTCGCCTTCTATAAAGAAACGGTACATGCAATACATAACCAAAAGACCGAACAAACCTAACCTCACCTGATATTCGACCTTACGAAAACTCTCTCCATTTATCATCATGAAGTAATGCAACACAAATCAGACGTGTGTGCTGCGTAGCGAGATGAAAGTGGAAATATATATTTTTTAATTTACGTTTTAATGATGCATTGACGGATACAACACTCTGGTGAAGGCGTCTGGAAGCCAGTACAGCAGGCTCCAACGTGAACTCTGACAAATAAACGCATCGGCGCACAAGCCAAACAAATTTCTGCTGCAGACCTCGACATCCAGTACAAGTTCTGAAAACATCCTACCTGCTACAAGCCCTACTACAAGCATGTTGTTGTTCTTCTTCTTTAAAAACTTCTTATCCAACCACTACAAGTCTAACTAATGCAAGGATAAAAAATTACACAACTTGAGTCATTTCGATCACATCACCCTCTATCTAAAACATTAAATTTATGTACTAATGTTATTGTAAAAAGGACATATGTGCAAAACTGCTTGTGTTCTGTGACCTGGTGCAGTGCAACAGCATGCTATGGCTTTAACTCGTAAATAAGCAGACAGATTATTAATAATTTAATAAGTAAACAATAATTAATAGGTTAATAAAATTAAATAATTGAAATAAATAGATAATTACAGTATAAATGATTGACTGATAGAATAAATAAATAGATAAATAAATAATAAGTTAATAAAATTTAATAAATTTAAATAAATATCAATAAATACATATAGTTAAATAATTTAATGAATAAATAAATAAATAAATATACCTGAATAAATAAATAAAGAAATAAATAATTATAAATGATTGAGTGAATGAATGCATGAATAAATAAATAAATATAAAGAAATAAATAATTATAAATGAATGAATAAATAAATATACCTGAATGAATAAATAAATAAAGAAATAAATAATTATAAATGATTGAGTGAATGAATGCATGAATAAATAAATAAATAAATATAAAGAAATAAATAATTATAAATGAATGAATGAATAAATAAATATACCTGAATAAATAAATAAAGAAATAGATAATTATAAATGATTGAGTGAATGAATGCATGAATAAATAAATAAATATAAAGAAATAAATAATTATAAATGAATAAATAAATAAAAATAAATATACATAAATAAATAGGCTAAATAAAGAAATAAATAATTATAAATGAATAAATAAATAAAAAAATAAATATACATAAATAAATAGGCTAAATAAAGAAATAAATAATTATAAATGATTGAATGAATGAATGAATAAATAAATAAATATACATGAATAAATAAGCTAAGTAAAGAAATAAATAATTATATTTGATTTAGTGAATGAATGTATGAAAACTTAAATAAATATAAATAAATAAATAATTATAAATTAATAAATAAATAAATAAATATAGCCTACATGAATAAATAGGCTAAATAATTATAAATAATTGAGTGAATGAATAAATAAATAAATATACATGAATAAATAAATAAATAAATAAATAAATATAAATGAGTGAATGAATGCAACAATGAATAAATAATTATGAATGAATAAATAAATAAATATACATGAATAAATAAATAAAGAAATAAATAATTATAAATGAGTGAATGAATGCAACAATGAATAAATAATTATGAATGAATAAATAAATAAATATACAACAATAAATAGGCTAAATAAAAAATAAATAATTATAAATGATTGAGTGAATGAATGCATGAATAAATAAATAAATATAAAGAAATTAATAATTATAAATGATTGAATGAATGAATGAATGAATGAATGAATGAATGAATGAATGAATGAATAAATGAATAAATAATTAGGTTAATAAATAATTATAAATGATTGAATGAATAAATAAATAAACAAATAAGTAATTGTAAAAGATTGAAAGAATAAAAAATAAATAAATAAAATTGATTAAATAAATAAATAAATAAGTAAATAAATAAATAAATAAACCAGTAAATAAACTAGATTAATACGAGTAAATACATCTCTGTAAAAAATAAATGAATTATACTGCACACAAATTAATATTCAAATCTATTTATTTCTAAATACATAGAAATAAGAAATAACTCTTCGCCAATAATTACAGATTAATTTTAGTTAAGTTTTGATCATTTGGCCAAATAATTAAACCATGAATTCTGCAACTGAAAATAAAGTCGTAATATTATGCTGCAGCTCTGAATGAGGAAAAGGTATTCTTCTGAATAATTATGTAAAATATGTCTCTTACCTCTTGAGGATTATTGTAAAGAAGTAAGTAGCAATTTACGTTCAGGGAGTTTGAAACGTATCGGGAGCAAATTTTGAAATTGGTAGGAGGGGCAATGATTTTTTCAAAATAAAATCAAAATTTGAAAAGGATAAGTAAATTTCCTATAATTTTGGATCATATGAGATGAAACTTTCTACAAAGGCTATTTAGGCCTATAAGCAGCATGATATATGTGCAAATGTTCAAGTATACAGCTCAACGGTTAAGAAAATTCAAATTTCACTCTAAGGCATTGCAGTGTATCCTTAAATTCTTCATAGTTTTTATACTTTGATTTATTCCAATTTTAATGTTTTCCAAATTGAACAAATAATATACATTATTAGAATATTGTCATAAAAATCGTCTGAAATATAAAGAAGAATAACATGTTTATCCCACCAGAAGAAATCTGGCACGTCCTTCAGCTGAAGCTAAATACTACACAACTGCTGGACTAAATCATAGTCAAAGTTATACGACTCTATTTTGATAATAAATCCTGAACAAGGTTATCTTGAGTTTAATAACTTTTAGAAAAAACTAAACAAATTCTTTACTATTCATGTCTCTTTTCCTCTTTTCTTTTCTTAATTCCAATACACTATTTATCATTCCAACTCATATTCTGTTCTTGACTCATTCTCTAATCTTATCTTCGTAGTTATCCCCGTTTTGTAATAACTGTATTGGTTTTGTAATTTTATTGAATCTTTGTTATGTTCTTAGTGCCTACAAAATAGGTCTTACCGAGTGACTTCGGACAGACGGTAGCGTTTGTGACTCGTATTAAGGAGGTCCCGGATTCAAATCCCGTAATTGGCCAATCTGAGTGGGGTTTTTTTAGAGTTTCCCTCAGTCACAAAGGCAAATGCCGATTGTAAAATTTATATACCATGATTCGTCACCAATATCATGAACATTAATTAAAACCTGAAATTAGTTACATAAACAGTACGTATAAAAACAAAGTTATCTATAGCAACCGCCCCGAACACGAGCTTGCTCAAAGGGGTGTGCGCTATGTCATCAATAATATGTACAGTATTTATTTTGTATTTAATATAGCAATTTTTATTTACAAGAGCTTCCTCAAATCAGACGCTGCCATTGGACAAAGCATGCAAAACGAAAAAGGAACAAGCAAACAGACAATGAAAGATAACATAATTCAATTTAAATCATTTTAATATCTACTTATATTACTTTAAAGTAAAAGCCTTATTTATATATAAGGCTGAAACTTATGTACAAATCAACATCAAAACAATAAAAAAAAAGAGTCATCTTGATTATACCACAGTCTATTGTATACAGCCACCAAGCTCAATACGTAGGGAATGCATCCATAGATAGTTGCTAACCACTAGGATCGCTACTATCGCCTCATTACAGACAATGCGAAGTAGTACCGGCACAGTCTATTGTTCCTAGTACCCTCAACAACTCAAGCTTCGTGACTGTATATTCTAGACTGATTATACTGCTATGTTCACCCATTTTGATTTAGCGAGTTTGTGTGCCATACTTTTGTTTTATGTTTCAGTCTCAGCGTGCATTTTTACTCTGTCAGATCTGTCTGCGTTGTGTTCTCCACAAATAACAACACATAACGTCAATATCAAGAGCACATAATAATACACGTGTGCAGTAAAATTCCTATTTTGAAGATTTTTAAGCAAAAAATTTCAGGTTATGACATGCTTATGTTTGCTTTGTCATGTCTGATACCTGTCAGATTTGTTACTCCATCTCATGTCTGTTGCATTATTCAACCCGCAAACTCGGGCACAAAAGAACAGCAATATACCGACTGCGCCACCCAGAATGACTCCTTTTTTTACTATTAGTCTCTTAAAGATGATAGAAGAAATGATAGGAAGTGGAAAGTGTTAGTGGAATGAAAGAGGTAAATGGGAGTACGCCGAGAAATACTGTGCAATGTGTATTTTTTTCCACCACAAATTCCACCCAGACCGGAACAGCATAGAAGGCCAGCCGGCAGTACTGCAGCATGTGAAGTCTGTGGGTGGAGATCACGTAAACTAATATACAGTGACAAATGAAAGCAATTTCTTTCAATAATATTCATGTTTAAAAAATTGAAGATGAAATCTGGATTTACACTAAAGCTCCTAATCTCGTAGTTCACCTGCAACATCTGGCATTATTCTTCAACAGTGAAATAATAATAATAATAATAATAATAATAATAATAATAATTATTATTATTATTATTATTATTATTATTATTATTATTATTATTATTACGAGGATAAAATACAATCTGTGTGGCAACATAGTTAATCACTTTCAATACAATTTTCAACTTTCTGTCATCCACCAGATTTTAGACCATCCTGCCCTTATACACTGTGCTAATATTCTGGGCATTAAACACAATCGGAATTATTATTATTATTATTATTATTATTATTATTATTATTATTATTATTATTATTACTAACAAGGCTGCATTACATTTTGGCATTTCCCTGTTCCTAGCCTTCAGGATTCACATAAATGTTTCAACATCGCTTTGCACTATCCCATACAGTTACGAAGCTCGGGTCACTTCAACCAGTCAGACAGCCATGTCGTCTACAAAGCATAGGCTATCTGCTACTCAGCCTGTGGCACGGCCTATAATAACAATGAAAAGCAAGCTACGATTTTTTCTTCGATTATGCATTATCTTACTTCGAGTCTAATAGACTTCGTGGAACATCAATATGCAAATACAATTTATGGCATTCTCAACCGTAGCCTTCAGCAGATTTTCTCAACTCTATGTTGCAAGGATAAACCACGGGTCACCTGCGACGAGCGTCAACACTACGTCTTTCCTTCATCTAAGACAACACGTGACATTAGGGTGGCATAAACATCCTAGCCCAGTGAGATCTGAAGTTAGCGAATTCCATTCCAGCGGCGTGCACCGCGACTAGCCCGGAGAATAAAGCAACTTCATTAAAAACAATATTTTGTACATTCTTACTACAGATTTGACCCTTAAGACGCATGTAGCATTCGACAATAAACCTATCTTAAAAAACTAGTCCACACCTGTGGAGTAACGGTTAGTGCGTCTGGCCGCGAAACCAGGTGGACCGGGTTCGATTCTCGGTCGGGGCAAGTTACCTGGTTGAGGTTTTTTCCGGAGTTTTCCCTCAACCCAATATGAGCAAATGCTGCGTAACTTTCGGTGCTGGACCCCGGACTCATTTCACCAGCATTATCACTTTCATATCATTCAGACGCTAAATAACCTAAGATGTTGATAAAGCGTTGTAAAATAACATAAAAAGAAACTATTCAATGAATAGCACATAAAATATTATTGCATGACTGTTATTCAGTCGCATGGGAAAACGCAAATACTAGATAACGCCGCACTCTAGCCAGTACTTGGGACATCGCTTCACAACAGTACGTAGAGACAGCAAAATGATCTGTGAAACAAGGGAGAGTAAAACCGTTTTCGATCCTTCATTTTCCAAGAGTATAAAAGATGGCTCTGTCTGTCTCCCTCAGTCTTTCTACTCTTCCTTACATTTATGTCAGCAACGAAAAAAAAAAAGTGTACTGAAAATATTGAAGCATTACAGTAGTAGTCTAAACATCAGAAGACAAGGAGGAAGTTACTTCGCTGTTAAATTGTGACCATTAAATTTAATGCCAGGCAGCGGCGTAGCTCAGGCAGTAGCGCGTTTGTCTCGCGTCGGGCGTGGGTTCGATCCCAGCATTGGACCGATTACCTCGTTCGGCTTTTTCCTCCAACCGTAAGGCGAATTTCGGTGATCCTCGGCCTCACACCATCTCGCCAGCACCAAGTCCATCGACGACAAATAACCCAGTAGTTTATACACCGTCGTTAAACAACCAAATAAAAAATTAATAGGCTATTGCACATTCGAAAAGCATTGTAACGAAAACTAAAAATGAATTTTAATTTTAAATGAAACTCTAAATGTAGACTCCACCAATAGTGTATTTCTAAACAAAAAAGTTCCCTGGCTCTGAAATTTAGGTTTTAGGTAGTAGGCCTACCTACAGGCAGTAGTTGTCTTCGTCGTCGACTTCATTATCAACATCGTCAGCATTATCATAACAATAACTATCACCACCACCATAAATTCCCCAGGAATACCTGTGAAATATCAGACGGAAATGCACGGGTTCAAATTTAGATAAAGTGGCAGTTCACATTACTATGAAACTATATATGAATAAAACATGACTTTTTAATATAACTGCAAAATCTAACGTTAATATGAAATTCCGAAAAGTGTTCCGGCGCTGCCCTACCTTGAAAAATAGTACCTTGGCGCCGTCAGGGCTCACTACAACTGAAATATATCCCAGCTCTCTATTCACTCTGTTTTAAGTTAATTTTCTTGTTTTATTGTTTTATCATAACTATCGATCCAACTATGTTACAATTTATTTTTCTTAATTTTTATTTTATTGAAATCTCGGAAATAGACTATATTTCTGTAAACACTCAGCAACTTACCAAACAGACGTTATCAATAATAAATACGATGAAACTTGAATATGTGTAAGCACCAACGTGCCACATGAAAAATAAGAAGCCGTCCCACGACAAATTGTTCCAAGAATATTTCGCCCCGAATCTACGACGTACCTCGATATATTGTCCCAAGGCGAAAATTTAAAACAAGATCAAAATTCGTTGTACAAACTGGTTAAGAATCATGGAACCTCCACATCTTACCGTATCTCAGGAAGGCAAAACCAAATTAATTTGGAAAGGATATTTGTACACCAAGCATAGGGAAGGAAGGGAGAAAACAGGATGGAGATGTGAAAGAAGAGGAGAATGTTCTGCTAAGTTCATTAGAAGTGGAGTCACATCAAGGTCTAAAAGAAAGTGATCGTACGCATGCTCCTGATTGGGGCAAGTGCAGAGCAATCGAAGTTTTAGCAGAGATCAAAGAGTCAGCGCAGTCGTCGAACGAAGCAACATCTTCAGTAGTGAATCGTCCAGTCAGTGCGGTGTCCAGTGAGCCGCACTTAAAACTTCCAAAAAATCAACGATAAATCGTTTGGTGCAAAGGCTTCGTAAAGAAAATTTACCTTCCGATCCTAAATCCCTGGACGATTTGGAAATCATACCAGAACGTTTCCAAATTGATAAGGACGGCAGACAGTGGTTCCTCTCTTTCAATGCGGATAGTAAACTGACGATATCTATGACTCACTTGGCACAAACATGGGATTAAAACATGTTGTGGCAAATACTTTGCAACGATATGTCACGGTACAAGTCTTGTATCGGTATCAAAACGCGTTTTGACAAATAGTTTGGAACGAATTGTCGCGGTACGATTCTTCCGGGACGCATAGTCGTAGATTCTGAAAAATACTCTTTAATCACTACCCATGAAAATAATAACCAATGAAAGGCGCTATGTGACGATTCTTCCGCCCAAATTATTTCGTTTCTTAAATAGGAAAAATTCCTACAGCATACACAGAGCTACGCGATAACAAAGTTCGGACATATTAGGCCGCCTTTCTAACTCTGCCGACCTATATCCACTACTGGAACAGGCCCGCGAATTACACGGAACTGGTGTGTTTTGAATAATAACAGAGTATGAGTGAATACTAATATAGTACACAGTGTGCAGACAATATAGCCTATAGTATAAATTGTAATCAAGAATACATGCTAATAAATTTACAGTTACATAAGGAAAGATGCACCTCACATCAGCTAATACTGTCTCGTGTAGAAGTGTTAGGCCCGCATCAATCAGAATGTCGCACAGTGTGGTGATCAGCACAGAAAAATACTGGTCCGTGTGGTTTACCTGAGCTAGGGATTTCAGACATTAGTATCAGTAGGTCTAATAATGACAAGAAATCAGGCCTACTTCAGTTTATCCTGACGACGTATATGTGGCAAAAGATGATAGTGATGCTATTTCTGACGATTCTACAAGATCATCATCATCATCATCATCATCATCATCAACAACTTTCAGGTTTAGGCCTTCAGACCTGTTCCGTCCTCAGGGAATATCGTCAGTCCATCTTGTTCTTGGGCGCCCAACATCTCTACGTCCTTTGGTCTTATAATTTAGCATTATTTTGGGAAGTCGCGTTTCATCCATTCTCATTATGTGGTCGTGCCAATTTCTCTTCTGTTGTTCATGTTAAATATGTTCAGCTCTGTTCTGATATCAGTGTTCTTTCTGTGGTCTAGGAGGGTAGTCCCTGCAACTGCTCTTTGGAATTTCATTTCCGAAGTCTCTATTTTCCTCTTATCTTTCCTATTTAAGATCCAATTTTCGCATGCATACATTAGGACTGGTGTGGCTACTACTTTATAAAGTTTCAGTTGCGTTTTTTTTTTTTGTAGTTTTCTGTCGTAAGTGTCTCCTGATGGTTCCGCATGTTCTCCCAAATTTCTGAACTTTCATATTTATATCTTCGTTTTAGTTATATGTCACATTAGACCCTAAATATTGGAAGTTGGATACTTGTTCGATTATTTTATTATTTATAATAATTTTGCATCTAAGTGCATTTTTGCCTATAAAGGCCATTGATTTTGTCTTCGTAGTAGATATATTCAAGTTATATTCTGTCATTATGTTCTGTAGTTTGAAGGATGCTATTTGTAGTCCATCTTCTGTTTCTTCTATGATAGCCTGATCATCAGCGAATAAAATTGTGTTTAAAACTGTATTTCCTAGTTTTATACCCCCCGTTATAGTATCTTGCCATCTCTTAATGGCCTCGTCAATATATATACTAAAAAGTGCTGGAGACATCGGGCAGCCTTGTTTAACACCTTGGTTTACTTCAGCTGTTGTGCCTATTCCATTGGATTCTACAAGATGGATAATAAAATTAATCCCTTCGCGATCACGTTACCAAATAAAATTACGTTATTAAAAATAAGGAGAATGATTTTAAAATTTCACGCAGGTAATAAATTTATCTTCCGAGGTATAATTAATTACGAAAGCCAGCTATAACGGCTAGGGGATCATCGTACTAACAACACGATACCTCCATTCTGGTTGGATGATCGTCCACCTCTGCTTCGGCATGCGGACGTGAGGCCAGCAGCCGGCTGGTCGGTCATGGCTCTTCATGGGCTGTCGTGCCTCGGATCATTATTGTAATTAAGTAAAAGTTTGTTCCGTGAAACTGCCGTTGACTGAGGGAGCACAAGCTTGCTGCCTTGCACGTCTTATAAATCCCGAACACTATGAATCGCGTTAGAAATACACAGCTAAATGAAATTTAAAACTAGGCTCAAAATAATTCTACCTCCATCAACACAAAATAAGAATAGCCGTGACAGAACACCAATACTACCACAGTAACGATGATTCGCTTCTTCCGTACAAAACAGCTGGTTATCATGTGCTGACGTGAAAAAGTCGCGACTTGTCAGCATGGACTCTGTTTGGGTGGCTGGTTTCAGCGGTTGCCATGGTGACGTCTTCAAGCCGCTTAACTGCCAATACCTTCTGTAGACTGTATGTATGAAAACCTGGTATCTATTCATAAAAACTTTAGGTTTACAACGTGCATCGAAACACTTGCCTACCGTCAAATGAACGCCGGACACTTAGGCTCGAGAGCAGTCCTACTTCTCTACGGACATATGGCAGCCTGAATGGAGCTTTATTAAGAGTAACTATCTCATAACAAACACTCGAGCACCAAATCTAAGTGAAAATGTTCTGCATAACGAGTATAAAATACTAACCAAAAGATATAATTATATATTTAAATAGGCCATCCCGCTTTTGTAAATAATTAATTAATAGACAGGTCAATAGCCAATTGAAAACTGTGAGTAGGCCCAGTATAGGATGAAGATAAATGCAAATAAGACGAAGACCATGGTCAAAGGAAGAACAATAAAGAAGTTAATCATGCAATTTCTAAATGAGACAGTCAGTAGAGCAAATGATAGCTTCAAATACTTGGGATGTATTAAGCCTATAAGCTGTGTTGGAAAGAGTGGATGAAGAAAGAATGATGCTGAAACTGATCAGGAAGAGTAAAAGGAAATGGTTGTGACACTGGCTGAGAAGAAACTGCCTACTGAAGGATGCACTGAAAGGAATGGTGAACAGGAGAAGAGTTCGGGGCAGAAGGAGATATCAAATAATATACGACATTAAGATACATGGATCATATGAGGAGACAAAGAGGAAGGCAGAAAATAGGAGAGATTGGAAAAAGCTGGGTTTGCAGTGAAAGACCTGCCCTTGGGCACAACACTAAATGAATGAAACAGTTCAATATGAAATAAACCTTGCATTTCGAGGTATGACGCCTAGTACTGTTGAACGAAATACTTCACTACGACTGGTTAAACTCTGATGAACCAGTTTTGATGGTAAGAATAAACAATATTTTTTCACGATACATAATGAAAAGGAATTTCGAATAACTATTGCATTATAGGCTATTTTACAACTGGAATGTTGACTATAAACACGAGTATAGGCCAAAACCACGAAAGTTATAATAAACTCGTTTGAATTAATGAGTAACTTTAAAAAATGTAACAAGATGAAAGCTGGTACAAAATAGGCCTAATTTTATTATGGCTCCTCTATTTTCATGATCGAAGAAGATTCCATCATAACTTATCTGAGAAAGCCAAATTGGAAAAATAAACTGGCCAATTAACTGGTACTCCATAATACCGCAGTCTAGTGCATACAGTCATGAAGCGCAATGCGTAGGAAATATGCATCCAATTACAGTTTAAATTTATTTGCTAGCCACTAGGATCGCTACTATCGCACAGTCTATTGTTCTTACTACTCTCAGTTACTAACCGCTTGGAGAATTGTACCGCGAGAAATTAAAAAAAATCACCTCAAGCTTCGTGACTATTATCATCTCTTTCACAAACGCAAAACGAAAGTTCTTAAACACTACATTGTGTGGTATGACATTCCGAATATAGTTCCCAGGCAACAACTGTATGCACCCAATGCAGTCCTACTTATCTTTGGTTCTGGAAATAACCCTATCATACCGCGTTGCATTTTACCATACACACGCATACATACACAAGCACACGTAGACATGTCTCCATGCATAAAAACTAGAACTAGTATAAGATCGCAGGTAAATAAATTAAAGGAATATATTATATCCCGGCAATGGTAAAATGCAGCGGTCCCTGCTTAGGGCGTTATTGCACGCATGCCTGTACAACGGGATTCAAAAGGACTGCCATACCCTTCATTGAACTTCAAACCGCTATATTTTTTAACGATTGTATTACATGCAAAGTAATGCAATACATGATACTGAAACTAACTTTACCATTCTATCATGTCATAGTTTTAAATTACCAACGGAAAATTTTAAGAAAATTCATTTTCAGAAAACGTCAAAATAAAATATAGTCTACAATAAAATGTGTAACTAACCTTCCAACCCGCGAAGACATTCTCAGGCCGTTCATTTATCCGTATGCCCAATATCCAACACAAAAATTAATCCGCGCACACAACACTTCACTGCCGCGAACTGCACATCTGCGATTCTCCCTCGAATTTAAAATAAGGGGCGTTCGGTGTAACATCATTCAGCAGTACCAATAGTGTCATGCTTCTAATAAAATAATAAAATATCACTGCCCTGCACTAAGAAAATTCATATGAAGTAAATTAGTATAATTAGCACAGTGAATTCCATTTACGTATGTTCCTATTCCTTTATTTATTTAAACATCCAAGAAATCTTGAAAATTTACTTCATTATCTGAGTTGTTTTCAAATATATTAAGTTGGCCATATCGTTGCACTCCCTCTACTGCATTCCATCATCCAATGAGGTGCAACTTTATACTAGCTCTGCGTTCTGCTTTTTTGCAAGTAAAAACATACGCAATAGCGCACAGTCAATATTTTAAGAAGTGAAACTTACGCAAATCATTAATAGATTAACACAATAAATACACAAATTTTAAATGAAAATGTAATAGCTGGGCATTAATTTGTTACATTAATTTTATAAGTTTAAAATTAAATTGTTTCGTAGATACACTGCGGGAGCAATTAATGAAACAGAAGTGGCTACCACAGCCACGATTGTTACGAGCGTCAAATCATAGCATGGGAGAGAGCAGGATAAGCTGTAGCGTGCAGCATTTAACCTGTTCGCAGCTTCTAAATATCAAATGATAGACCAATCATATAATAAGCAGTACATTTATATGCTATTTAATTTAACTTTCAAGGCTACAACTATGAACGTTTAATTCTATGTATTTATTCGTTCAAATCGAGCTTAAATAATACAAATCTTTCTTATCGCTAAGTGTCTGCCGTTGTGCCTATAGGGATAGCGCATGTGCTGTCTTGCCTTCTGATTGTTCTGCGATATCTCTGCGGTGGTGGCCCTGCGTCACGCCGATACCGTTTTCAGGAAGGTTCGAATTTGTGAATCTAACCGCAGTGGTGTGTAAGTCGGATAAAAGGGAGGTTTAGCAGAATAAGAAATAAGTTTATGTAGGTGAAGATATTCCGCGAATTGCGATAGGCGATTTCTTTACACCAAATCACGACAGCAGGACTGCGGGTAGACTAAAAGGTGAAAACCCGCCTGTCTGTTAGTCTTGTTTCAGTGCAGAATGCAATTATGGCACAATATTATGCTTGGTACGTGAAACAAAATTCTTGTAGTTTAAATATTATGATATATCAGTATTGTTACGTACAGTGTATACAGTAACTAATATAATATAAGTAACTATAAAATAAATATGACCTGGGCCGTCTTTAAGCCGTTTGGACCAATTTGTCTGAATTGGGCCCCACACCTATGGAGGTCTCGCACCTAAGAATAATGATTCTTATTTTCAGAACCAATCTATGGAAATTTAAATTATGGTTTAGGCTATTTAACAGAGGTCTGCATCGGACGTTTTCGCTCGAGCGCCAAGTAATTCATAGCATAATCCGATAGGTAGCGCATATGCATGATGCGTAAAATTGTCACGACCGATAAAACCTCGAACGGTATAAGCCGAGCGTTAGACATTCGTTCTTGTTACAGTGATGAACTGTGTAGTAACATCATAGATGTTTATCATTTCAAAACTTTGCAGTGTTTAACTAATCTCTCCATAGTACAACTACAAAACTCGCTTTAAAATATAATATTAATGTTGTAGGTAAATGTTTTTTTCCCCCACACAGGAGTGATTTTCTTTTTGCCACATCTGATAGATGTTATTGGATGTAGCCTAAATGTAATTATTATAAACGGAGAACACAATCACGATAATACAAGAACCGTATCAAATTTTCTAGTAATAATAATAATAATAATAATAATAATGATAATAATAATGATAATAATAATAATGATAATAATAATAATAATAATAATAATAATAATAATAATAATAATAATAATAATAATAATAATAATCTCTAATAATTAGTGTATCAATCTTTCCGTCTGTAACAGTTCTGCAGCATGATTATTCGTTATGTTATATTTTCTGTGACGTTATCTCTGTAATAATATTGTTATTAATCTACTGCTATATCAATAATATTTTG
This sequence comes from Periplaneta americana, assembly GCF_040183065.1. Lineage (NCBI taxonomy): Eukaryota > Metazoa > Arthropoda > Insecta > Blattodea > Blattidae > Periplaneta > Periplaneta americana. The sequence continues at coordinate 185,783 of NW_027185509.1, forward strand.
TAAAACGTTTCTACATTGTCGCAGTATATAGGCGGAACACTATGTATGGACCTATCATATTATAAAATGTTAAATGTTATGTTTTATTTAACGACGCTCGCAGCTGCAGATGTTATATCAGCGTCGCCGGATGTGCCGGAATTTTGTCCCGCAGGAGTTCTTTTACATGCCAGTAAATCTACTGACATCTACTGACTGTCGCAATTAAGCACACTTAAATGCCATCGACCTGGCCCGGGATCGAACCCGCAACCTTGGGCATAGAAGGCCAGCGCTATACCAACTCGCCAACCAGGTCGACATCATATTATATATGTGGTAAATCAAATATTGAATAATTTAATTAGACATAATAACTGCATATCGAAGTTTTTCATACTATTTTATTTATAACTTCATGTTCCTGTTTTGGTACGTTCCATTGACTGTTGTCATAAACGCAGAAAACAAAGCCTTATTTTTACCGTGTTAGCAAAACATATGTGTATCTTATCTGTCGCCTTCCATACAAGATAAGACATGCCGGTGAGATGACCTTGTACTGTGCTTCTATTTATTACGAGCGTATCACGACCGATCGTATCTCACTCGAGGGTGCGACACTCGACCGAGTTGAAGCGAGCGATTTAACTCCAATGCAGCACTCTGCTATTTAACGACGCTCGCAACTGCAGAGGTTTTATCAGCGTCGCCGATGTGCTGGAATTTTGTCCCGCATGCCAGTAAATCTACTGATATGAGCCTGTCGCATTTAAACACACTTAAACGCCATCGAACCCCCAACCTCGAGCACAGAAGCCAGCGCTATCCCGCTACGCTACCCAGGCCAATGCAATCTATGTATGTATTTATTCAGACTACAAATGGGTATATACCCGGTGGCAGTGGTAACTAATTACACTTAATAATGACAATAATAAACACAACTAATAAAAAACATTAATAATTAATAATAATGATAAATTATTATTATTACTATTATTATTATTATTATTATTATTATTATTATTATTATTATTATTATTATTATTATTATTATTATTATTATTATAACAAGGAGCATCCTAAATTAAATGAAGCATGATCACTTAAAATAACATTTAAAGTAAATCTAATTTGTATCTTAAACCTAAGTTCGAACTAAGACCAACGTGTATGATAGGTTCATACCTGCACAAGTACCTTTAGGCACCACTTATTTCACTGTCAACTCACTCACTGCACTGATTCTATCCTGATTTCACTAACACTTAAAAAGCATTTCACTGTTCAAATACTTTGCATAGCCACTTGAACTATAGAACTTCACTGACACAAACACACTTCACTTACACAATGGACTTCACTGACACAACACACTTCCTCACTGATACAACATTTCAATAACAAAATATCAATTACACCCTTTAAATAGTGTGTATAATATACTACCGTCTATTAGTAAAGTCCTTAAGCCATTTTTTGAATAAGTACATTTTTGGTTATTGGTAAAGTCTGCAGGTAAACCATTCCAGTCCCTGATAGTACGATACTCCGTCCTCTGTCTTCTTTCCCTCAATTTATATTAGTGGTCGTTCCTCGAAGAATAATTTGACGGCTGATACCTATTTCTTATTTCTCTCCAGGCAGGCTCACCTCTGTATGTTTTAACAGTGCGCATAATCGAATTCTCGTTCTCCGATCAGTGAGTGTGTCCCATTTTAATGGTGAATTATTACGACAACACTTGAGAGCCCTTTTTTTTTAATCTTTTCCAGTGTCTTAATATGTTCTAATCTGTAAGGATCCCAACATGCAGCACCATATTCCATTACTGGACGAACTAGTGATTTATATGCAATCTCTTTCGATTTATCAGAGCCTTTTCTTAGTACCCTCATCACAAAGTGTAACGCCCTCCATTCCTTTCTCGCTGTGTCAGTAACGTGTTCCCCCCAGCCGAGATCGGATCTATGGATACTATAGGAAAATGCGTAGCAGATCTGGAAGTGACAATGAGAGATGTGAGAGCACAACAGACACAAGAGTAAGTGAATACCATAAAGTTGCTAATTTAAATGGTTACAGGCTTGTGGAGTAAGGTACTGAAGACAATTCTTCCAGCAGAAATTAAAGCTCGCATGAAAATACTTGAGTTTCTCGCTTGCAATAGGATCTGGTACTAAATTTCCAAATGTTTTCACTCCCCTTCGGATCTTCCTGACAATCCTAGTGATTGTTGCGTCAGAAGAAATGCTTTTCCAAGCTTAAATAGACCAAAACTTATTTGCCATCAAAGAAAAAAACCACAATCCAACAAATGTATAATTTTGATATATCGTATTATTGAGCAAAATTATTAATAAAGAAAAGTTATAAATATACAATATTAAGTAATAATAATAATAATAATAATAATAATAATAATAATAACATTAATAATAAACTTAGTAAAAATAAATTTTGGTGCTAAATTTAAAAAATTCAAATCGTGATACATAGTTCTCCAAGAACAGCAACGGATATATTCAGACTAGTAACTGGACGTAAGTCTTTGGCAGCGTATCTCTTCAGAATTGGGGTTTATGCTGTACTTCACCAAAATGTGTTCTATGTAGGGAAGAAGATTTAACTATGAACTTACATTACAGCACATTCTAAACTGCACAACTCTCAACATTTCAGAAAATAAAAGTTGGTAATAAAATCGGAGATTTTTACTGACATATTTGAAAAGTAATGAAGAAAATCCAATGTTACGAGATTTGAATAAAATTATTTGAAATCAGTAATGCAGCAAGAAGGTTTGAACAGTTTGATAATTTCATTCTGCCCATTGGATATTAAATTACCGTACCTGGAACTTGTTAAACTCAGACAAAATCCTAAACGTCTTTGTAGGGTAAAAAGCAAGAAAGACAACTTTTCCACGTTAAAGCCCTGATCACACATACAGACTGTAAGGGGCATGAGTTCCGTCCTGTTCACAGTCGTCGGGGACGGTCTACAGCAGTCTTGCGATGGATACTAATAATTGCGGGCGAGAGCTATTTTCTGCCCGCTGCGAGCGCGCGGAGCTCTTTTACTTGTAAACATTGCTAAAGGATGTACAGATATTAGAACACAGCGCATCATGACGGAACGGAAGCGCTTGAAGCTTTCAAGGAAGAGTGGAAGATACAATATTTATGCTTCGAACACGGTGATAAAGTCCAATGTTTGTTGTGCAAAAAAAATATATATATATCATTTGCAAAAAAAGCAACATAAAACGGCATTATGAGACGCAAAATGAAAAAAATATATAGGCATTATTCAGGAGAAGAGAGAAATAAATTCATTTCGGAATTGACATCGAAGGTAAATTAATTTACATTTGGGTCAGTAGATAGTATCTAACTTAGATTCCTTTTATTTCTTTATTTTAAATGTATTGTTGATTTTTATTTTAGTAGGTTATTTTACGACGCTTTATCAACATCTTAGGTTATTTAGCGTCCGAATGAGATGAAGGTGATAATGCCGATGAAATGAGTCCGGACCGAAAGTTACGCAGCATTTGCTCATATTGGGTTGAGGGAAAACCCCGGAAAAACCTCAACCACGTAACTTGCCCCGACTGGGAATCTAACCCGGGCCACCTGGTTTCGCGGCCAGACGCGCTAGCCATTACTCCACAGGTGTGGACTGTATTGTTGATGTTTTATTTATTGCTTGTTTCTGGATATTTACTTTTATTGGACTACGTGTATCTTTAATTTAGAAATAATATTTTATCTTTGATTGCACTTTAACTTATACTATTACTAAGCTCAAAATGCTAATTCACTTTCATTCCAATAACTATTTTCAGGATTTTTAGCAAATATGAACGAAAAAACATTTTGAAAACTTTGATGCAAGGAGCTTTTTTAGTAACGTCAATATAAAATATACTTAAAAATATAATTTCAAAACTATTAGACCTAATTGCACCAAATTTTGTACAGATGATATTATCATAGATCTGTTTATATAGTTTAAATTTCACAAATTTTGGCCGAAATTGAGGAAGTTTTAATTTTTTATTATTGGGTTATTTTACGACGCTGCATCAACATCTAGATTATTTAGCGACTGAATGATATGAAGGTGATAATGCCAGTGAAATGAGTCCAAGGTCCAGCACCGAAAGTTACCCAGCATTTGATCGTATTGGGTTGAGGGAAAACCCCGGAAAAAAACCTCAACCAGGTAACTTGCCCCGACCGTGTTTCGAACCCGGGCTACCTGGTTTCGCGGCCAGACGCGCTGACCGTTACTCCACAGGTGTGGGCTGGAAGTTTTAAAAGTCATACATATCCCCTGAAATGACTGACCCCAAAAATTACGAAAGCTCTCAATATCTTAATTTAATCAATTTCTTTTTTTCGTGTTACGTGCATCTCACAAATCACTCTAAGAAAACTCATTACATAATCACGACTGGAGAGTAAGGACTACATTTCACAATCACATGATCAATATACTCTATTTCAATCAATATTGTCATTATTATTTTTTTTAACAAATAATCAAGTAGTTAGAGATCACACACGTGGAGCAGGTAGACCCCATTCGTTTCTCCTAACCAATGAAGTGAATTATTTACATAATAAATAATTGCTTTTAAAAAGAAAATGGTTTACATACAATTAACTTTTCCTATTTCTCTTTTTGTTCCTAAAAACCCTACCCTTTGCGATTTGTTTATATATGTACAGTTATAAAAAAAAAAGTGGCCGCACTCGTGAACAGCGAATATTTTCAAAGTCCACTTCGGGTCGCGGCGATGTTACACGGTGCATGTGCTTGCACAAGCAGTTCCGGAACTATGAAAGTGTTCCATATCTGCGCCTCATAGACCAGCGGTAGAGTGCTTGTTTAGTGATTCAAAGGTTGTGGGTTCGGGCCTTCTTCAAGTTTTCATTTTATTTTTTAATCGTTCTTAGCGATGTAAATGATATTCAAATTATCATTTATATCCAGTTATCGTTCTTGATGGATATCACGTTATTTATATTTTGTTATCGTTCTTTAGAGATATGAATAAAATTCAAGTCATCATTTGTATTCTGTTATCGTTTTATAACGATATGAATAATAATAATAATTATTATTGTATCTCCAATGGGGGTTAGCCCTATTTTACATATGTATGTTAGGGCTATAGTTTTATACACAAAAAACATAAGCATAAAGAGAAATGCAAAAGAAAATTAAATTAGCTTACGCGATGTAAACAAAACATAAACAATCCGTAAATTAGGCATTGCGATTGCAAAACAAATATTAGCTATCAATTTGAAACATACAAAAACATTAACAACACACGTACGTAACACTTCTATAACACAAATATGCAGCTTTCCGTACCATACATCATAAATTAATACACAATAGTCACACAAACACAATCAAACTATAATTACGACATTGCGACGACATCAAGCATCCCATAACTGACTCACATACATAACAAATCAAGCATCCCTTGCAACACATACACTTCAACATAGTAACCACACTTTTAAAAGTTACAAATTTGGCTCCAAAATGAATAAATAGGACACTGTTACTAATTACTATTCTTCCACAATTTCTTAAATACAACTGTAATAAATCTGTGAAATTCCGATATGAATAATATTCACGTTTTTTATATTGTTATCTTTCTTTAGCGATATAAATAATATTCAAGTTATCATTTATATTCTGTTTTCCTTCATTAGTATTATAAAATAATATTCAATTTATTTATATTGTTATTGTTCTTTCGCAATGTAAATAATCTGTATTTTATGTAATTATTATAACACAAATAACCATCTTTCTTTGTAAAATAGGTTATTTTATTTAGATAATTAAATACGTATTATATAATATCTTATATTAATTAAACAAACCAATATTTATCATTTATATTCTGTTATCGTTCTTTAGTGAAACTGTATAAATAATATTCAAGTTATTTATGTTGTAATCGTTCTTCAGCGATATAAATAACATAAATTTAATATTAGGTTTGGAAAAATCCAGTTGCATAATACTGGTATTAGTTTTTCTTTTTGTATTATTACATTATACTATCTTGAACCAGAATAAAATGAAAAGGAGTAACGAGGAATTGAACCTGAGACGTTGACATCTCAATTCCGACGTTCGTCCGCTGAGCTACGAGGGCAAAAGTGTGGAAACATTTTCGGAAAAATTGGCCCAATCACACTCTAAGATTTTCTGATGATTCGTAGAAGCTAGTCCAGGATGCGGGGGGCAAAGGCTAATTCAGATTTCCCGGTCTCTGATCGGGTCAAACATCCTGATAGAATTAATATTTAGCCCTTGCCGTGACTTTCGGTGAAGTCCGGAGGGCCCAATTAGTCAAATCCACTCTCCTCATCTCCACGCTTGGGCCCCCTGGAATTTAATAAGATGCGAAAGAGATAGTGGTGTGCGGAATGCAACGGGATGTTACCGCATTTAGGCCTATCCTTCCCAAGAAAAACTGCAAACATGAACAAAGGAAGCTTTTAATATAAGAAGAAGGATATTCTGCGGACCTCTGGAAAAAGAACTAAGGAAGAGACTAGTGAAGTGCTTTGTGTGGAGTGTGGCATTGTATGGGGAAGGAACATGGACATTACGACGAAATGAAGAGAAATGAATTGAAGCATTTGAAATGTGGATGTGGAGAAGAACGGTGCGTGTGAAGTGGACAGACAGAATAAGAAATAAAATTGTGTTTGAAAAAGTGAGTGAAGAAAGAATGATGCTGAAACTGATTAGAAAGAGAAAAAGGAATTGGTTGGGTCTCTGGTTGAAAAGAATAATAGACGACATTAGGATATGTGGATCATATGCGGAGACTAAGAGGAAGGCAGAAAATAGGAAAGATTGGAGATTGCTGGGTTTGCAATGAAAGACCTGACCATGGACGGAACATTTATGTGTGTATGTTCAGAATGCCTGGAATATCGTGTCTAAGAACAGTCGTTATTTGCAAAGACTAGTCAGTTCCATGCCCACTCGACTACAAGATGATCGAGATAAGAGGAAGATAGACTAAATATTGAATTGTAGTTTTTTGTTTTCTTTTCTGAACGCTTAATTGTTTGAATGTTTTAAGGCCGACGCCAGTAAATTTGTTTTGTTTATGCCACGAAAGATATTTTTATTGAGAATAAAATCTTTTTTCTTTCCATTTGCAGCCACAATATCATAATGATAAAGTCATGGCATAATATATTAATGAACCTGATGTTAATTACTAAAATAATTGTAAAAGAGAAAGGAGCCATTATGTATGGTTTGCCTCTCTCAAAAACAGAACAAAAAGAACATAAAAAGCACGAGGTTGTAGTCGAACGCAGGACCTCATGAATAAGAGGCCTGAACGATACCATTACGCTATCGAATAATATACAAAATACTTCAGTTATAACTGTAGATATCAGGCAACGTGGTCCAACAACATGTAACATCGCCTGTCTCCGAATTGTAGCGAAGATACCCGAAGGGAACTTTGTTTCAGGAGAGCGGCCACCTTTTCTTTTTACAGCTGTACAATATTCTACAGTGCGATAATATGCACATTAGAACTGAAGCCTGTATCGAAATGAATGGCCACCATTTTAAAAAATGTGTTTAAATATCCATATTATGATTATTTTTCAATTTAAATTCATTCTCTAAATTGTACGCTAATGTGTTGTAGACAGTATAATATACACTGCATAATGAATACGTCCGCATGGTTAACTCAATTCGTGAGTAAAAACACTCATTGTTAATATAGTACTGCATTTTGATTAAACAAAAACCTAATGAAAATTATCGAACTCAAAATCGCGATATTTCCTAGTTTACGTATATGGTGGAAGTACTTTTCTTCCCTCCTATACCTAGTAAAGTGATTTGTTTGTGTTTTACGCCAGTATATCGAACTCCAGTAGTGGAAGGGCGTAGCGAACGGTGTTTCCGGTTCTCTAAAGGTATAGCCAGATTAATATTAAAAATGTTAGTAAAAATAAAATGATGTCCCTGTATATAGATTTGTTATGCTTCGTGTGTACCTTCTTATTAATATTTTAAGATTAATTTTATTTATCCTTGGTGCAATCTGTATTACGTTATGGCATGTTGGTTGGAGCAGTGTTTCTAAGTCCATAAGAAAGTCGATGGATTTACTACAAAAGAGAATAATCAAAATTTGTCTGAAAAAAACTACTTGATTACCCTACTAAACTTCATTATTTGGATTTTTACGTTTTCAAATTTGAGCTGATATATAAATATACATTACTGAATTTCTTTCATAAGAAAAAGAAAATTTTCAACAAATATTTGCATGATTATAATGCGAGAAGAAACATATTATTTCATTTTACCAGAATCCAAAAGTTCAGCGGCTGCTGATATTAAACATGGCTTCAATTGCGGCTTAAAACTTTACAGCAAATTAAGTTCTCAGTACCCTATTTCAATTAACATAAGTATGATTAAATTTAAATTTAAAATTAAAGAAATTATTAAGAGAACTTAACATAAGGTTAGATAATTAATTGTTAATATTAGTCTTATATTATTATACTAGTAAATATTGGTTATGAACGTTTTCAATTGTGAATACTCTTTATCATATAGGCTCTTGTTTGTGTAATCTGTGCTATTTTATTGCTTATATTAATTTGTTTATTTTGTCTTCTTCTTTCTGCTTATCTGCAGCTCGGATTTGAACTTCCGACCATGAGCGTTTCTTCATACGGGGATAAATTCTTTAACTCATATTTCTGTTTTATGTATCTAATAGTTTTAATGTGTCTTTGTGTCTGTTACATTTTATACGTATTTTTGTGGTTTTCTTATTTTACTAACTGTAATTGTAATAAATTAATAAATGTATATTTAAATTAAATATTAACTTAAGAATACATTGAAGTGTAGTTTCAATTTCCTAAAATTTTCAAACTAAAGACCTGAATATTTTTACAGTTATAATGCTGTATAAATATTCTCTGTAGAAAGTTTAATCGAATCTGGTTAAGAAATATAAGAATTACTAACGTTTTTGTAAATTTAAATGGCATCTTGGAAAATCGCTACTCTTTCCACAAATTTCAAAATTTTTGTCTAAAATTTTGTCTGCCTTTGAGATTCTCATTACATGAAGAGAATTTTATGATATGAAGCACTTCTTTTAACCACATGTTTGATAAATATTTCTACTGATAGGATCTCGGTTTTATAATTGGAATTTGTGAGACGATTGAGTTGCAAGAGAACCTTGACACATCATGATAAATTGTAATTTACAAGTTAGGCCTATTATGTTCGGAACAAGAGAAGGAAGAAAAATAATTTGAGTGTATGTACTGTAAGTTCTGGAATCTTGCCAAGAATAGCGAAGTACAGCTTCCTTAAGTTTGGCAGAAACTTTTGTTTCACGCATTTTATCCTCAAACTCAGCTGAAGTTGGCATGAAAGGAAAAAGCTTAAAGTGTCGCTGCGCTCACAGAGATAGGATAGTTAGGAGTGACTAGAGTATTCGAAAAGTAGGACACACGTGAAACCTTATCAACAAAAACTTCCTTTAATTTAGGAAGAATTCCGGGAAAAGACTAAAGCTTCGAAAGAAGCCGAAGAAAAGTAATAACAGAACTTTACTGTAGAGTTTAAATAGAATGTGTACTAGCATAATAAAGAGTGAGGTTCTGAGAATCAACCCAGCCTCACATAATAGCTGTGTTAAATCAGTAAGACCCTTGTCCATCTGTCCACTACATACACATACACGCATATACAGTGTGTTAACAAATATGTGCAAAAATTTTGAGGAATGTGTAGAGGACTTAAAATCGAGCAAAAATGTTCAATTCGCAGGCGGAGAGTTTCTACATCGTTCACAGGAGTCGAATACACAAGCAACTTCAAGTGTCCCCACAAGTAGAAGTCCAGTGAGTTGAGATCTGGTGAGCGTGGAGGCCAAGCAGTTCCACCTCGCCCTATCCATCGGCCAGGGAATGTTGCATTAAGATGTCTACGTACATCCAAACTGAAATGTGTGCTAATGGAGCAACACTGTCGGACAATACGTGCTACGCCAGGAATTTGGGAGCAGGTCCAGATGTCAATGCGACGAACTAGTGCCTGTATTCAGGCAGGAGGTGACATATTGAACAGTTCCTGTAAACAAATATACAGAAACTGAAACTAATACATCAGTTTTGTAGTTCGAAATAATCCTCCTTGTAACCCCTATAGAGCGGCATTTCCGGACTTATGTTTATATAACCTTTTTTTCTTCTCTACATATGAGGAAGCGTTACCTGAAGTTTTACCCACTATTTTCGCTACATTCTGTATATATTATATTAAACACCCGAAAACAACTTTCCAAGTTCTTAAACTTACTTTATCATCATCATCATCATCATCATCATCATCATCATCATCATCATCATCATCATCATCCAATTCAAGCACTAGATCTATACTGGGATCTATACTGTTCCATAAATTGCTATTCTCTCGTTAAATAAATGACCTTTAAACTATTTCAGTCTTTAAAGTATAGGTAATTGCAAATGTGATATTTAACGATCTGTTAGCTATTTCATCTTTAAACGGAAAAAAATCAAAACGACAGAGCCATCGTAGCCGGTGCAAATAATTCCCTTATTATACGTGCGTGTCGCTATGGTAATATCACAGTCTACTACTGTCCGTTACTCAGGAGAAGACGAGCGGAAAGAATGTGACCTTCTTGATTATCGCTGTTGATTATTATACACATCTCTCAGATAAGCATCCCAGTAGCCAGGTTATTACTCGTGCAGGAAACATGAGTAACAATGCGTATGGAAATTATAGCTAAGTTGAACAGAAGGAGACCTAATGTTTCCGCTTACTGCAATACAAATATTGCACGTGTTGTCATACGTTATCTGTTCACATCCCTTCCTCCTCAGTCCGCTCTTGTCTTCTCCCGAGTCACCGACAGTATATACAGTCACGAAGCTTGAGTTTATGAGGGTACTAGGAACAATAGACTGTGCAGATACTATTTCGCATTGTCTGTAATGAGGCGATAGTAGCGATCCTAGTAGTTAGCAACTATCTATGGATGCATATTTACTTCGTATTGAGCTTCGTGACTGTATATACTAAACTGTGGTAATATTGTGTTTTTGGATATTCATTGTTTCCAAACTTCGCAAGTAGAAGACAGGCTTCAAATACTGACCCAGGCCAACTTGCAACGATTCTTAGTACAGATTGATAGAGAAATAACCCTTCCTGTTTCGGTACATCTCATTCAAGTGTCCATTAGGGCTTTGAATTTTCATATGGCTACAGTCTATGCACCAATAACTTGGGAAAATTGCAAATTGAGAAGAAATTCTGTTTTACTGTTTGTACAGAATTTCCTTGAGGCATAGTAGTGTATTGTTCTCTGATTCTTCAATGCAATCACACATCTTATTATTCTACAAACTGTAGATTTATAAACGTGAATATGATCCACTTTCGCATTCTGAAACGCTCCTATTGCGTAATAGCGCAAGGCACTCAACAGCTGTTACTTACTGATACTGTCTTACTGCGTGCGCTTTGTTTTCCAATATGATGCCCTATTTCATTCAAGAGAGTCATGAATGTGTCTTTCGATAATCTAAATGTAACCTTAAAATCTATATTATCGTATTCTTCTAGAGGATTCGATCTGTCTCTCAGTATTCTTGGTTTTGTTAGATGTTGTACCATATCAAACATAACCTATACGTCAGACGATTCTATAATAGTAATACAATTGTTTTATTCACAAAACTTTTCCTATACACACATGAATCTCGGGTTCATTGTGATATGTAAGTTATATTACATTTTACTTACCTGTTTCTGATGATTTCCACGAATTTACTTAATACTGTCAGATACAAAAACAAGAAATATAGGCCTACGTACAATATGGCGGCTAACGATTCACTAACAGTTTACAGCTCCGATTTTCGACCTATAGTTTACAGAGTGCTTTAACGAACCAATAGCTTTAAAGATCATTCTTGCATCGCTTACTGACGCTAAATGAACAGTTAGAACCGATAGTGTTTAACGAACCTATAAATGCTTTCTTGCAACCCAGCATAGTTCACTGCGGTCTCAATGGTCTCATGCAATACTTTTAATGGTCTTCTAACAGATCGTCGTCCAGAAGGGCGGTAATGTAGCACTACCGCCTTTGGCCATCTTTCTGTTGGCACTCTCTCGACATGCTATTTCCAATTAATTCTGTAGTTTTGAATACAGTTTTATAAAGCAGATCTAGTCTTTCAGGTAAAGCTCCCTGAATAGCAGATTTGAATAATTTCAAGGGAAAAATTGTTCCGGGGCCGGGTATCGATCCCGGGACCTCTGGTTGAACGTACCAGCGCTCTACCAACTGAGTTACCCGGGAACTCCACCCGACACCTTTTCCCTTGAAATTATTCAAATCTGCTTTACAGGGAGCTTTACCTGAAAGACTAGATTTGCATAATATATACGTCACTGTGTACGTTAACAGAAAACCACAATTCCAAGTCACACAGAGATTGTGTGCACTCGATGTGGGTCTCTGGCGTTTCGTCAGCCCACGCGAGTTGTGTGGATATAAAGGGAAAAGTTGAGACGGTGTTGGGTGGAGTTCCCGGTTAGCTCAGTTGGTAGAGCGCTGGTACGTTCAACCAGAGGTCCCGGGATCGATACCCGGCCCCGGAAAAATTTTTCCCTTGAAATTATTGAAATTATTCATTACAATTTTATAAAGTTGGACGTTCAATTCTTCCAAAATTTCTGTATTTCGTTTTATATCGCAAAGTGTTTATCCCACCATTTTCCTATGAATCTCCCCCCCCCCCCACGGGTTCAAGTTTCTGATCTATAAGTCGTGCTAAAATGTTCTACACCTTTAATCTTGTATGTTTCTGTACAAAATTAGATTTCAAAACTGAATTTATAAGTTAATGCCGATAACTTTTACAAAATTAGTAATTTTAGTATCAACATCCTTTTTTTTTTTTTTTTCGTATGAAAGGTGGTACCCTAAACAGTTAAATGTGTTCACTTTTTGTAGGATTCTGTTTTCAATACAAATTTTACTTCTTGTTGGATATTTAACTTTATAAGGCATAACTTTGTACTTTTCTACAGAAACTTACTTATTATAAGTTAATATATTGAAAAAATAATGCTCATTTAGTGCTGATTGCCTTACAATGAAATTAATTACGATGAGTTACAATATATTGTTGTATTAAAAGTATCCTATTATCCCTTAAACACTGTATCGAGAAGAACTTCTCTCTATATCACATGACGGTACTGGTACATATCGGAAATAAGGAATATCGCACAGAGTTGCATTGCCAACATTTTCTTCAAAATATTTTCGACTTTCATTCTCGATCTTGTAATAGCAGCACGATAAGGTGACAATATACACATTATAAGATTTGGGATAAGTATGGCACAAACAACTTCCGTTTTATTCATAGAAATCCAAATTTTACCGTCTCCCCCTACAGCCGCACACAAGTTATTTAGAGTGTCGTCATAGCAAGCGGGTAAACACGTTTTTCCATATTGTTGACTCTCGAAATTTTCAAGAAATTCTTTTAAATGTTTTTTCTCCACCTTATTGAACGGAATATTAGCATGTACCATCATATCGCACAAGTCTTTCTGACTAAGCGAAACTGCTTGAGAAAGTGATCCTGTGTCTTCATATTTGGATCTTCACGGTGTCTTTCACTGTAAGAAAGTCTCTGAATACAATATTTATGTCTATCATATGATACAATTTGCAGTATATACGTACTGTTTCCTCTATTTATAGAAAGTATCCATACCTAATTTCTTAATATACTGGGTGAACAGTATAGAGCAGAACAGATTTCACGACTGGCCATCATTATGAATTTTGAAAAAAAAAATATATATGTATATATATATATATATTTAAATCGCAAAAATAATTTTTAATATAGCAGAAGGACAGTTTTTTACACATACAAATTTTCATTGTTATACGAGATACAGTAATGGAGGGAAAAACTGTTGAATATTTCCAAAATTTTTTCTGGTGTGTGGTTAAGGGCAAGGGGTGGAAATGGAAGATAGCGAATATTTTTATAACAGGTTGAAACAAATACGACAGATCTCCTCCTCCTGCAGAGTGAACATCGGCGAATATCGAACTTTACCGTACTCGACAAACTTGAAACGAACATAGCGCCAGTAACGCACGATACTAGACGAACCCATTAGCTTAATAAATTTAGCGCACTTCTCTAATATACTATGTTCGATTACATTTTGTAATCATTCAATTAAATTTCTTGTTTGTGTTGGGGTTACTATTATTTGTGATAAATACTCAATATATTAAGAATATAATCATCATTCCATACAACGTGACTCCGCATGTAAACAAATGTTTGAATAGAATCCTCTTGGCTGCAGAGCCAAAAAAAATCTCTCTATGGCACACAGAACGCTAAGTTAATTAGTTCCCAATATTTTTATGAAGACCTAATAGGAAACGTACTGTTTTTCTAAACAAGGGAAATTAAATATAATATATGAAAACCCGAAAACTAATTAATATGTCTGTGAAGAAAGAATATAATTTGCAGGTTGGGCAAGAACGAACTGTTGTTGGAAATGAGGTATGATGACATGACATGCAGCTGCGACACCACTCACAATATAACTCAAACACAGGAGATGGGAACATAGGAACCAATCAGTGGTCGGGGCGCGAAAGTATTTTGTGTTGTGTTCGTTGATATACTGAGTCACCTTATATGAAATGAAGATTTGGCCTATTAATATTGTATCACTATTGTTTTGTTCGTATAATCATAGCTGAGTTTCAAGAACTGTGTAATTTTCTTGAACCTAATTTCATAAAACAATTTACCAAATTTCGTCATAAAAATGAATATTTCTCCACGAGATTAATGAGTTTTTCACAATACATTTTAATTCTTAACTTACAGGTTAATAAACAAAGATTCATAGATACCATATAAAAGGAAAGCTGACTGTTGTTATTTCAACAATAAATTGAGCCCCAAACGGAAAAATCCGAGCGCCTACCCGACTATACTGTGTCTATATTGTGGTCAGCGCGTAATATATCTTTTATAAATACAGCATCACATTTAGATTTTACATTAATCAACTGTAAACCTCCTTCCTTGATCGACAATCTGCACTGAGGTCGGGCGATACGAAATACGAAAACTTTCCATAAATAGAATCCTAAAATCTTTTCAATTTGTTGAGCTGTATGTTCGGATATCGGAAGAACTTGTCCAAGGTACCATATTTTGGATAAAATAAACGTGTTTATATGCCACACTTTTTGAATAACATTTAAATTTCGACTGAGATATCTTTGGATTCCATATCTGACTTTTCTAACAATATCCTTCCAGTTTATCTGTATAACATCCATGACATTGGATGTAAATACCATCCCTAAAATTTTCATTTTATTGACATTAGTAAATCTAGTTGGTACCGATTGTCCTCTTCGAGTTAGGACCATGAAAGTAGTTTTCGTATAATTAATGATAGAGCTTGCCAGAACTATTGGGTTAAAACTGGATGAGTGTTGCTAGAAATAGGGATGAATGGCGGAAACTCCTATGGACAGCCAGGACCCATGATGGGTTGTCGAGCTAAGGATGATGATGATGATGATGATGATGATGATAGAGCTTTATGTATTCTCCAAGGAAATTGTTAATAGAAAAAGGAACATCTTCTGCGGACCTCTGAAAAAAAAACTCAGGAAGAGACTTGTAAAGTGTTTCGTATGGAGTGTGGCATTGTATAGGGCAGAAACATGGACATTACGACGAAGTGAAGAGAA
Organism: Periplaneta americana; assembly: GCF_040183065.1. NCBI lineage: Eukaryota > Metazoa > Arthropoda > Insecta > Blattodea > Blattidae > Periplaneta > Periplaneta americana. Next base: position 201,699 of record NW_027185509.1, read on the forward strand.
AAGTATTTGAAATATGTATATGGAGAAGAATGGAAAGTGTGAATTGGACAGGCAGAATAAGAAATGAAGCTGTGTTGGAAAGAGTGGACGAAGAAAGAATGATGCTGAAACTGATCATGAAGAGAAAAAGAAATTGGTTGGGTCACTGGCTGAGAAGAAACTGTCTACTGAAAGATGCGCTGGAAGAAATGGTGAACGGATGAAGAGTTCAGGGCAGAAGAAGATATCAGATGGTAGACGACATTAAGATATACGGATCATATGAGGAAATAAAGTGGAAGGCAGGAAATAGGAAAGATTGGAGAACACACTAGTTTTGCAGTGAAATACCTGGCCTTGGGCAGAACATTGAATGAATGAATGAATGAATGAATGAATGAATGAATGAATAGGGACATTGCAATCAAAATAAAAATCTTAATCACTTGTTATTTATTTTTACATACAGGCTAATTAAATAATAAACTAAATTGAAGGTTTTCTAGAGTATTTGTTACACAATACTACCAAACAGAAAGAAAAAAAAACAAGGGACAAAAGTTGGGATGTATCTGTGTTAAGTATTTATTACAATAAGAACCAGATTGACAGGTCTTTTGTCACATTATTAACTAGTTTGATTTACTCGGGCATTTGCAACAGCTTGACATCTCTTTGGCATGCTTCGAATGCAATTATCAATCTGGTCTTATGACATTTCATTGAATGCTATGGGTAGTATCTCTGATGATAGCTGCGTGTGGTAGATGGTTGTCAAGTTGCCTCTGAAGCAAATTCTCAGACATGTTCAATTGCATTTAGGTCTGGGCGAGGTGGAAGTAGAAGATGATTGATCTGAAGAGTCGACCTGGGTAGCGCAGTTAGTATAGCGCTGGCCTTCTGTACTCGAAGTTGCGGGTTCGATCCAGGCCCAGGTCGATGGCATTTAAGTGTGTTTAAATGCGACAGGCCCATATCAGTAAATTTACTGCATGTAAAAGAACCCCTGCGGGACAAAATTCCGGCACATCGGCGACGCTGGTATAAACTCGGCAGTTGCGAGCGTCTTTAAATAAATCATAATTTAATTTATTTTGATCTGAAAATCTTCCAGGGCTTCCATAACTACTGCAGCTCGATGTGCACGTGCATCATCATCAAGAAATATAAATCTCTCTTGACCAACGGCATCACGCCTGTTCAAAATGCACTCCCTCACCATCTCTTCTGCGTACTTTGACCTCTCAGTGCTCCATCGTTTATATGAAGTTCAGTTCGACAGCCTAAGGACAAACCTGCCCAAACCATAACACCTTCTCCACCATAAGAAACTACTCGTTGGACATATTGCGGTTAACTGCGATTGCCAGCAGACCTGTATACTCTCTGACGTCTGTTGTCATTAAAGAGGCAATATCTGGACTCGCCAGTATAAAGGACATTTCCCCTAAGAATACCTTCTTCGATCCTCTGATTGACCCATGCTAATTTTTGTCTGCGATGTATTGGTTCAAGTGATAGACATCTTAGCGGTCTATAGGACGTCAAACCTTCTTCCCAGAATCTATTTCTTAATCTTTTGATCAGATACCAAAAGGCCAGTGACGTTCTGAAGGTCTTGTTGTATATGTCTAGCTGTAGCAAATTGTGTTCTTCTTGCTGGTCCTGTCGAGGCGTAGCCTTACGATTTTATCCACTGCCAGGTCTTCTGGTTACCAAACCTGTCCCCCGAAAACGAGAAAGTAGGCCTACTCTAGAAATCACACTCTGGGATGTACCTATCAAATCTGCTATATCAACCTGACGTTCACCTCGCTGCTCTAATCGAACTACCATTTCTATCTGATCGCTTGACAAATGATGCCTCTGCATGTTCATTCAAAGCATATTAATGAAAAACAGCAATCTTGATGTTAAAACACAATTTAAAATTAAATTAGAACTTGGATGTGTGAAATCTGATGGCACAAATTGTGATTATTTACAAATAAACAATTGAATTAGGCTTCAAATTCTTGTTGATATGCAACATTCAGTTGTTTTCATATCCAAACACCACAGTCTAGTATAGGCTATACAGTCACGAAGCTTAATACGTAGGGAATATTTAGCAAATAACAGTTGTACTTTAGTTGCTAGCCACTAGGGTCGATACTATCGCCTCATCACAGACAATACGAAATAGTACCGGCGGAGTCTATTGTTCCTAGTACTCTCAGTTGCTAACCGCTTGGAGCGTTGTATCGAGAGAAATGCAAAAATTCACCTCAAGCTTCGTGACTGTATGATATTAGACTATGATAATACCATAATTATTTCGAGAAAATATTTGGAAGTAATTGATATTGCAATATCCCTATTTTTAGTAGTTTATATATTATTATTATTATTATTATTATTATTATTATTAGGGAAGGCTTCTCACGTGATAGTCAAATTACGTCGCTGGTTCAGGATCTAGCTGAAGGGGTAGATAGAGGCGGAAGAATCGATGCAGTTGTGATTGATTTTTCGAAAGCATTTGATTTGGTGCCACATGACATATTAATAGATAAGTTAAGTAGGCTAGGAATAGATAAAAGAGTGGTGCTATGGATCCAAGAATTCTTAAAAGGTAGAACCCAGAGAGTTAGAGTAGGTCATGAAATATCGGAAATTGGAAATATAAGTTCAGGGGTGCCACAGGGCAGCGTTCTGGGTCCATTACTCTTTATAATATACGTAAATGACCTATGCCAGAATATTACATCAAATGTGAGGCTATTTGCAGATGACTGCATTATCTATAGAAAGATTAGAAATAATTCAGATGTAGATGCTATTCAAACAGACTTGAATAAAATTTATAACTGGGCGTTAATGCATAAGATGAAAATAAATGGTTCTAAAAGTAAATCTATAACATTTTGTAAAACCCGAGGGGAAACTAGTCTTAATTACGAATTCAGTGGTGTTGTAATTCCGCAAGTACAATGTTGTAAATACCTAGGAGTGTATTTAAACTCCAAACTTTCTTGGGGAGAGCATGTTGATAATGTTACGGGTAAGGCATGGAGGGCACTTCACTTTATTATGAAAATCTTGAGAAAGGCTAGCCCCAAATCGAGGGAAATAGCATATCTAACGTTAATGCGACCGTTAATGGAATACGGAACTACATGTTGGGATCCCTATAGAATATATCAGATAAATTCCTTAGAAAGAATCCAGTATAGGGCAGCTAAATTTGTTAAAGGTAAAAGAGAAGATGGAAACGATACGATAAAAGAACTTAAATGGGAAACTTTGGAAAACAGACGTAGGAAAACTAGAATAACAGCATTGTATAGAGCACATCTAGGTCAGAAAGCATGGGTAGACATAATGGCTCGGTTAGAAAAGCCAACGTACTATGGTAGAAACGATCATGATTTTAAAATCAAATGTAGGAAACAGAAAACGGATGTAGGTAAATTCTCATTTTTAAATAGAACTATAAATGATTGGAATGACCTACCTGCATCGGTCTTTGAGGGCTGTCCTTCCTTAAGGAGTTTCAAGAATAATTTAAAAAGTTGTGTATCAAGTGCAAATTAAAATTAAGGTGACATTTAACATTAATTTTTTAAGGTGACATGTATTTATTTAGCCTGACGAGTTACTTCCTTGGTTTGAATTGTAAATTATTTAAAAAAAAAGCGTGTAAGAGGGCCTTAGACTAGAAATGTTTAGTTTAAATGTAGTTCTGTTTATATGTACAGTATGCATAAGGGTGTAATTATTTGACTTATTTGAACTGTTGTATCAGTGAAGCGAGGTGAGTCAGTGAAGTTATGGTTTTATAATGCAGTGAATAGTTCCTATCAGTGATAATTTATAGCGTCAATGAAATGTGTTCTATAGTGTCAGTGAAATGTGTTATAGTGTGTCAGTGAAATGTGCCCTAAAGTGTCAGTGAAATGTGTCAAAGTGCCACTACAGTGAGTGAGATGAGAATAAAGTGAAAGACTATTGAAACTTATGTAGGGCCTATACATTATTATGTAGGTTGTAATGTAAAATTAGGTATTTTATTTATGTTTTATTATTATTGTGTTAAATTATATTGCGTATTCTTATTGTATTGTGTATTGTAAATTTATTGTGTATTGCTTATCATTTTTTTTGTGTATTGTTTATATTGTGTATATCACTGCCACCGGGTGCTTGCCCACTTGCAGTGTAAATAAATACACACGTACATACATTATTATTATTATTATTATTATTACTATTACTATTATTATTATTATTATTTTGTTTCGGTAAAGGGCCGCAGATTATGCAGAGAGAGCTATTGCATATCTGGCGGGATAAAGTGATTTTGTGCATTAATCGATGCAATTGCCCACTTTCTTTTATTTTCTATTTCATCTTTAATTTTTTATTGTAAAAATCGGAGATATGCTTCTGGTTTATCATTTTTGATATCCTCAACCCATTTTAGTATACTTCATTTTCTCTTCTGCCTAGAATATTTTAGGCCAATACTTTCAACTGCAGCCTTTTTTTAAATATCTGTTAAGTTCTTCCATTCTTTTTCTATATTTTCTGAAATTTTGATTTGTTGAAGTTGTTTCTTTATTCTACAAGTATAAAGACATTGAATACTACTATCTCTCAATAAAGCTACTTTAAAAATAAGTCAATTATTTTCTTGCTTGGAATTTTTTTATTGTTTCTTTTATTCCATAGTGATGGTATTCTAATAGGGATACTTCATTTACTCCAAACAGTTTAATACACACAATTGAATGCTTTGTTGAAGTGAAGACATTTCGTGGTATACAAATAGCTTCTAGCCACATAACTTATCCTTTTCATTTGGAAATTTGAGAACTGTGACATGACAGTCTCACAGTACGCTCTGTAATTGCTGGTACACACAAGCACACAACATTTAGGAGTCATCTGTAAATAAAAGAATATGGATAAATTAATTTCATTTTTTAAATAAAAGTCTAAACTTCCTTTATTTCAGTTCCCTGAATGTATTTTTCTTTTAGGTTATACTGTACCTATACTAGAAGTGACCGTTATTGTGTGATTCATCTTTTGATTCCTTTTCAGACTTTACTTTTATGATTCACTTATTGTTAACAGTTTGGTGACGTACATGTTGTCATACTACTGTCCGTCCGAGTGTTTATGTCGCAGGGTCGTCCAAACAGGGGAAATCACATGTCAGTTACTTCCTTAACCGGGCCTTTTGTTTTAAACACATTTACGTCTATATAACACTTTTAAGTTGCAACAAAATAATTTTTCATAATGGTTTTGTTACATTTATGGCTTAAAAGCCCTGTTAACTTAAAAATAAAGAGGTGTTCAAAATAAAGGTTTCGTTTAGAGAAATATAACAGTGAAAATCGCAAGTTTCTACGACTTTCCGTTCTCTTAAAACTGCGTGTATAATGATACACAGACTATAGTCGTGACGTCACAACTCCAGGTAGTTCACTGCGATTCTTGAGCTTCACTCAATAGCGTTTTGTACGGTGAAGCAACTAGTGTCTTATTATTTTATATATAAGTTTGTGTGCTATTCTATCGGAAATGCCTCATTGTCTTATTTTTGGGTGTTCAAATATTACGAACACATTCATGTATTTCCTAATCGCCAAAGATCACCGATTAGATTCAAAGCGTGTGTGAATCGAATAAATCGGTGTAATTTCGAACCCACCCGGAATTCTGTCGTTTATTCTGAACACTTCACACCAGAAGATTTTGAAATTACATCTCGGCTTAGAAATGAACTTCTGCGTATCAAAATAAGTAGATCGGTTTAAAAAAAGTGCAATTCCTTCTTTCAAAATTGAAACTGGATGAAATTAATGGACCTCATCAATGCCAGAGAAAGACTGGTGCATATGTAAGGAAGAAGATTATAAAACAAGCAATAGACTAGTCATTTACAAGTTCATGCAGCGAACTTTGTGAGGCAGTGAACGAAGAAGCAGGGACCAACAAGTGATGATACCAATTTAAACACACATACAAATTGCAATGAATTAGGTGTGCAGTGTGGGCTGGGGAGTGAAATTTTTAGGGGTATTTCAAACTGTGAAAGTGAGGAAGTAAATGATATCGATGTATCCTTCTGTGAAACAACTAGTAGCAGTAGTGACGAGTGCACTGACTCCATAGGAGAAGAGGTTTTACCGAAATATAACAATTTAAAAATAGACAAGAGTGCCATATTTTTTATTGTGTAGAAATGTTTATTCTCTCTATTCGGCCTTTGTCCAATAAAAATTTCGATGTGTATATTGATACAAATTTATCAGTTAAAACTTTGAATTTGCTTTAAAAAATGCAGGTTGTAACAAGTTTTTGAAATTGATTACTTTTTTCTGATAGAGTTAACACTAACATTGAAACAATTATTATAAATGGCCAACAATATGTTTATAGGAGGTAAAGTTATTAAAACCTTATAAATGGAAGGAGCAATTTATTGGTTAAAAATGTATCAATTAAGGTGATTTTTTAATGTTCTGAGTGTTGGTTGCAAAATATAATAAATTATGGTGATTTTTTTTAATTAAGAACAATTTCTAATTAATGAAAATTCTAAATTTCCCTTCTATCGGCAGTTTGAAAGTTTCTCTACTCATTGTCAGGTCGGGGTATTCGTGACGAATTTATTTTATTACACATGAAGGTATGACTTTTCTGTTTCCTATTCCGAGGGGATTCCAAGAATTAATCCAGTAAACAGTTTGTAAGCTACATATCGTATGTTCCTGTTATTTACCTCCTGTAAATCTTCCCTTTCAAAATTAAGACTTCGTCCTCACCATCATAACATGCCTAGTAGTATTCAACGTGTCTCTGTTTAGTACAACAGCGTGAAATGCATTATGAAAATTATGTACTCATAATACTCGTACACTCAACACTTTCCTTTACATACCTTACCATTGCACTTCCACAGCAACAGAAACACTCTCGATAAGTTGCTGAAGAAACACCAGTCCGCTCTATATTCTCACTGCTTTCTTTCCATATTCTTACAATTTTATATTTCCTGGGCTCAAATTGATATGGCCTGATTCCAGCCGTGATTCATGGAAATAACTATTTCATGTAAGACATGACACCAGACACCAGAAATTTACACTAATAATAGGAAGAGACTGATGCGGGAAGAAGCTTACAATTACCGTTTGCTGCTACTCAGGGCCTGGCATACTCGGCATAGTGGAGTTGTGACGTCACTTCTGTAACTCCGGGGTTTTAACTGTGGATTGTCGCTGTACTATTAATAGTACGACGCTCGGGTTTTCACAGAAACTAATCTCTACACCTACTCTGTTAGAATCATTTTCTACCTAAAAGTGCATTTTTTTTAAGTTGACAAGGCCTTTAAGAGTAACTATTTTAATACTTTCATTAATAATAATTCAGTTTAAGTAATGAATAGTTTGCAACGCTGTTACAAGATGCGTACTTCACCCTAAGCCAGAGTACCGCGGGGACAGAGTGTAATGGCAGTCTCCTCATCACTGCCATCAATGCTGCAGGGAAGATTGTTTCCGTCTAGTGGCAAGTGCTACTGAATTCACTGCCATGTAGCAGTTTTTTCTATAAACCAGTGGCTGCTGATTAACTGAGGCAAGTGAGGCCAGGCCTCAGTCAATTGGCTTAACTGAAATGAAATTTTGTGTTTTTATATAATATTCTGTATTAGTCATTTGAATGAAGCATATATTGCTGCAGAAGTATTTGAAAACTTTGTGATGTATATAGACCTGTTTTGCAGTAAAAATTTGTTCCTGCGGCCAGAATCGGTCGTGTCGACTCTGACTTCTGCATTTCATAAGTTTTCGCGGGCTTTGTGGTTGAAATTGAAACGTTGTATCTGAGAAACAATTCGTCTGGCCTCGTGGCCTGGTCAGCTTTCCCTCCTCCCATCCATGGACTGTCTCAAGGGTGGAATGGATTGGGTATAGCAGTGATGACTTGTCTTCCTAAATAGGCCATAAAGAACATAAAAATTTCCGCTTTTAGCAGGCAGAGACCCACATTGTTCTCACCCGTTATGTCTTAGTTTATGACTTAAGCGAGGGTGTTTTACTATTGTATTTCATAGTACAGTAGTGAGGTGGTTCAATGTTGTTATGTGTTTCGGAAAATATAAACAGAAATAGACGCTAGGAATAATGATGATGTATTTAATCCATTGTTAGAGTGTCCTTTTTCGATAAGAAATTATATTGAAAGAAAGGAAGTTTTAAATAAAGATATAGCTTACCGAGATACCTACAGCATCGCTGACAATTTTCTTGACAGATAATCTTAAAATGCGAGTTTCTATTGCATCCTGATATGTGCAACATAAATGCTTAAGTAGTAATGTGGTGCAAAACAAATTTAAATAAAAATAAACCTTGTTTGTTGTTGTTGAAGGAAAAAGATAAAAAGGAAAGAAAGGAAGAATACTGCTAGAAACAAAATCGATTTCGTAGTAAATAAAAAAAGAACACATATTGGCGAAGGAAGATCCTATTCCTCTTATCTTAAGGAATTAGTGTGAGAAGTTACTGTTATTGAACACCTTCCACTCTGCATGAATTTTCGTACCACCATTCACAGAAGAGATGCAGCTCTTTGCTTGTTTCATTCTCTTGAACTGAAACAACCCAGAACTCACCACGTGGAGGTGGCTGCATGTCGAGTCCCGCCCTGCCCATCCCAACCTCCCTACCATGTGGGCAAGTGCATTCCATCATTCCTTCTTTGTCATTTTCAATTAATGTTCGACTTGAATCAGTATTTAGGTTTCCATTTCATATCTTTTTTGTTTCAATTTATAAAAGTCACATGATTAAGGTACTATAATCAAGCACTGCATGTCAGTACAACGAAAAATATGAAGAAATGCTTGATGTCATGCTTTTAGTCTGTCATATATTTGTTTCCCTTCTGTAGGACCGTGCATATAAATGTATACACCATAGTTAAATGTAAGGTAACTTTCGGTACGATGGACAATATTTTTTACATGAATTTAGGTAAGTTTAATTCCTTTTATTACTGATCCAGGTTGTCGTACTGTACAAGATGGTCCTAATCACAATACCATCAGGAGTTACTTTCAGAGTATGTTATATTGAGACGATGAAGATGTTTTCCATGTAGTTCACACTATATTTTGTCATTATGAATAAAACGACGAAGTCTCTCCTTGTTTTACAACAATCTTTCATCCAGAGTTCATTTGTTCTCTTTCGTAAGTCACATTTCCGTTGAACATTTTAGCAGTTCAGTCCAAATTCAGAATTAGTTACACGTTTAATAAATTCTTGTGATTTTTCTGTTTCAGCAGAAGAATCGTAATTTTCGATTGCAAGTATAAAATTTCGAACAAATCTTCAATGTTAGATATTCTAACTTTCTTGATGATGCAAATGATACTGATTAAAAAAATTAATATTCTTAAATCCATAGGCATTTTACATAATCATTTATATAATATTTAATTTTTAAACTTTCTAAATTGCATATTGTGGGCTACTATGATAACCACCTATTGTACTGATATATCCCTTATTTGTCTCCATTCCATATATGTATTTTTCTGGCATTGTTTTCCGGACCTATATCGTCACCTATCATGGTAGACGGATGTATTAATAATTATTATTTGTATCTAAAATTTCTGCATTCTTGTAGCATAAAAGATTATTGATTATTGCAGACAATAGTAAAATTTATTGTAATTTTAGAAATTACGATTATGTCCTTTATTATGGTGTTGCAATATCAAAGTTTAAAGTTTGCATTGCGATGGTGTAGGTCGATAAATGATCAACTGTTTAATATTTCAAGTTGTATACACTGTGAATTGTATGTCTCTGTTGGGTACAATTTTAGTTCTGTTTCTTATTCCAATTTCCGTTATTACGTCCATATATTTCTTCAGTAAAATAAGTGTTCTCGAATACAAGATTAATACATTTGTATAACATGTAATGAGATTTCTTGAAGTCATTCCTCAAAATTTAGGTAAACAAATTTTTTTGTTACAAAATTGCAGTGACAGTGACTATTCAGTGAATACTCGATGAAATAATTTAGAGAGCGGAATTGTAAACCATTATCTGAAGTTAACTCTGCAGTTTACTATTACTCGTCCATGTGAAAACAAAAGCATTACACTCTTTCCTTTATCGATCGTACAGTCGTATCCAAAGAAACTAGACACTATAAAAGAGTCAGTTATATTATTAACAGCTTACCATCAAGTACATATTGTAAACTTAAATAGTACATACTTCAACTGAAGTATTGTAGCTAATGTAGATGTAAATGTAACGCATTCGCATTAGGTACCAACCACTTTCACTATAACGATCGCTATCGATCAACATATTTGAAGAGAATTATACCAGGTGTCCCATCTGCGCCGTTTTGAAAACGGTTATAGAAAACCTATCAACAAGAGAGCACAAAGGATTTTCTAAATTTCAGGGACAATGCTTTCATTAAATCAATGTGATAGCGATTGTTGCTGGTTTAGATCCATGGCTAAATATACCGAAAAAGAATTGTAGTTTGTAATTATTATTATTATTATTATTATTATTATTATTAATGTTATTATTATTATGTTTATTATTATAATCATCATTATTATTATTATTGTTATTATTATCATTATTATTATTATTATTATTATTATTATTATTATTTATTAACATCACTTTCAAGCTACTGCCGGTAAAGCCTTCGAGTTGCAGTTGCATTTTGCTTTGTTTCACCGTAGAGCAGAACAAAGTCAGTGTCCTCATCATTCGTAAACGCACCAGGATCTTCGTTTTTATCATTTATTAGTAACAAAACAGGAACAAAGTAAATGGACCGGGCTCATAATCCTGTTACTAGTTGTACTTGACATTTCAACCAGTAGGACAGTCGAGTCAATCCGTTCCCTAAGCCTCAGAACTAGGCAGCTATTTAGCGTTTTATGTACGAAAGGAAGTCACGTTCAACAAAAGAGGACGCAGATGGGCCACCTGGTAGCTATGCTCTACATTAGGGTTGCAGTAAACAATGGTGTCTGTACAAATGAAAATAGCCGAAATTTAAATGAAGTGATCACTTAAATAGTGCTTACACTGCAAGGAACTTCTTTGAATGTCGAAAAATGTGGTAGATGAGTAAGAATAACATGAAATATCACTGATTATTTTTCATGACGAAATCGTCGTGTCACAAAGTGGATGGCCATTGTATGTTTTAATTTCAAATTAGAATTGATTTATTCTTGATAAAAATTGTGTCGTGTGTATCATTTTGGGGTAAATTGACTGGGCAACAAAATATTCAGCTGACGCTTCATAAACCGAAGATTCCTTATAATAATTATTTTTAAGGAGCTATTACTATTAAACTGTTACAAAAAATAAACGACACATTTTTTTAAGAATTTGAAATATAATTTATTTCACTTTAATGTAATTAGTGTCAGCGAGATGATATTTGGCGAAGTTGATTCTGAGATTTGTCATTTTATTACCTGACAATCGTTTTATAGTTAGTATAAACCTCTGGAAAATAGTAAACAGATAATCAACTCAAGTAGTAATCGAACCCACGCCTGAGCACACCTCCGATTTTCAAATTTAGTTTATCAAAACATTCAATTAATATGATGTAATTTTTGTTACTTACATAATCTTACTTCATGAGCTGCGTAATATTAATATGAATTGGCGATATCTGATTATCACAGTTACACGTCCAGTAAAAGCTCTCTGCACTTTTGTCCACTCAGTAATCACTGTAGTAAAGTCAACTTCAACTTGAAGAACTTAGAACAGATGATGCCCAGTACCTTTGCTGCCACAACTTGAAATGTTTACAACTTTAATAAAGGAAACGTGCAGTGGAATAAAAATATCTCATAAAGATCCAGTTATTGAAAAGACTACAATTTATTTTTAAATCGACAAAAATGATTGTGTAATGATACATTACCGGATTGTAGAAATTTAAAATTAATATAGGGCAGATCAGATCAGATCAGATCAGACACTAAGGTTTTGGTGCAAAAATAAGGTTCAGATTAAAATAAAGGGTGTATTTAATGTACGTAAATTATTAGATATCACGAAGTTACATGTCAGCATTTTTACCACAAATAAATTTATACAGAAGTTACAAACAAGCAATACATAAAAACAAACAAATAGAAAAAAAGACAGATATAGAAATGAAGCTCAGATTAAGAGTAGGGGAAGGCCAGAAATCTGCGATAACTAAGGATTTGGATATTAAAATTGCAAAGGATGCGATAAAAGAAATGTAGGGATGTGATCAAGAAATGCAACTAAAGTGGAACTGTATAAAGATTGATAAGTTTGAGAGAGAGAGAGAGAGAGAGAGAGAGAGAGAGGAAGTGTAGAATCAAATGAATAGAGAAAAAATATAAGTAGGCCTATTTATTGGAAGTGAGAATAATGAGAAAGAAAACTTATGTGTAGGTGGAGTAGTGAAAAACTGAAAATGAGCGCAAATAGCAAGAGTGAATAATAATAGCGAAAAAGTGTTAAGAGAATTGAATAAGTGACAACAAGAAAGTGGTGCTAAAATTTGAACTTTGTAACAGTAAAATAATATAAAAGAAAAATAGGAGAAAAGGTCAATGAAAAAAATAGGGTAAATGACACAATATGATAATGTATAGACAAAGTGAAATTAAGATTTTAGTGAATATTAGAGAAAAAATGGTGTTGAAAGAAGTAGCCTATGTATTATCTCTGGTCCTGGTCCTGGTCCTTGTCTGGGTCCGGGTCCTGGTCCTGGTCCTGGTCCTGGTCCGGGTCCTGGTCCTGGTCCGAGTCCTGGTCCTGGTCCTGGTCCGGGTCCTGGTCCTGGTCCTGGTCCGGGTCCGGATCCTGGTTCTGGTCCTGGTCCTGGCCCTGGTCCTGGTCCGGGTCCTGGTCCTGGTCCCGGTCCGGGTCCTGGTCCTGGTCCTGGTCCTGGTCCGGGTCCTGGTCCGGATCCTGGTCCTGGTCCTGGTCCGGGTCCGGATCCTGGTTCTGGTCCTGGTCCTGGTCCGGGTCCTGGTCCGGGTCCTGGTCCGAGTCCTGGTCCTGGTCCCGGTCCTGGTCCTGGTCCTGGTCCGGGTCCGGATCCTGGTTCTGGTTCTGGTCCTGGCCCTGGTCCGGGTCCTGGCCCTGGTCCCGGTCCGGGTCCTGGTCCTGGCCCTGGTCCTGGTCCGGGTCCTGGTCCTGGTCCGGGTCCTGGTCCTGGTTCTGGTCCGGGTCCTGGTCCGGATCCTGGTCCTGGTCCTGGTCCTGGTCCGGGTCCGGATCCTGGTTCTGGTCCTGGTCCTGGTCCTGGTCCGGGTCCTGGTCCTGGTCCGGGTCCGGGTCCTAGTTCTGGTCCTGGTCCTGGTCCTGGTCCTGGTCCGGGTCCTGGTCCTGGTCCGGCGGGTCCGGGTCCTGGTCCTGGTCCTGGTCCTGATCCGAGTCCTGGTCCTGGTCGGGTCCTGGTCCTGGTCCTGGTCCTGGATACAGCAGTTTTCCTTTGTTCAAACATATTAAATTGCCCTTTCATATCATTTTTGTTGTATCTCTTTCTACGTTTTACCCTGATTACCTGTAATTTGTAAGTACGTTTCATGCAGTTTTTATTTCTTCCACCAGACAGTATTGTTATACCATAAATAAATTTAAAGAAAAAAAAATGGTCTTGTGGAATGAGAAAAACGCTAAGAAAATAACATCCCAAGATAATACTGCTACATAATCAGTGCATTGATAAGCATATATTTTTCACGAAGAAGTATACAATGGTAATACTTATCATTTAAAATTATTTGGACCACAAAAAGCAGCAAATATTCTTCATTTAACAAAGGAAATCGGATGTTGTATTCACTCACAAATTCAAAGCTACAAATCTCTTGAAGTAATTTCCAAAAGAACCGCTCATGTTATTGCAAGAGCGCAGTGAACAAAATCTATTTTATAGTACAACTTCTGTCACTCATATATGTCACCAAAGTTACACTTATTTCTAGTTTAATTTCATGGTAAATTTAAAAATAAATACCAGGAAATTATCCGTGTATCGAAATTAGCCGAGTTTTCCCTATTGATTAGGAATTATATAGCAATAAGTTTTTCGAGAAATAATACTAAGAGATTAATTATCAAGGAAGTACAGTAATTTAGAGTAAGGTAAATAAAAATTACAAATTTTACTGAATAGAAGCTTGTGTGGAATTGAGGGCAATTTTAGCTACAGAACTACGACGGCACGAGAAGGCAATAGCAGAATGCAGTTAATTCTCAGTTAGCAAGATGCAGTGTTCACAACAGTAATTCAGAAAACGGGAAACTTCTATAACACTATGATATGCCAAAGCATTTAATATTATCTGGAAAATGAAATTATGATTTAACAACATTCAAACATTATACTAATTTTATAATATTATAAAACTATTTTATCTTCCTGTATTTAAGGTGCGATTACAATTGTAGCTGTAGATTTAATTTTTCTAGAATTTGTCTTTATTAAATTGGTCTTTTCAAAATTATTTCACACATATGTACAGTACATATGCACTCATGTAGGCCTAATGGATACGAATAGGAAACTACATTGTGTAGCTGATAATAATTTATTTAACTGTTCTAATGTTGTTATGTTAATGCCGATTATTGTATATTATTTCAGGCACCTACCATCTGCCCAAAGCCATTTCGTATGTTTTTTTTTTTATTTATGTAGTAAATTTTAGACGTATAATGAAATAAATTGCAAGAAAACTCAATATTTTGTGTACGATGTAAATTTAATATCGGTAACATTAAGTAACATCCAGTGTTATACTTAAAATATTGGTACAGTAACCATTTAGATTATATAAACGCAAGTAATTTATTTTTATTAGCGTTTCTCGAAAGGATACATGCTTCAGTTGCCTTTGATATAACATTGTTAGTCCGAAATTACATTTATGACTATTAATCGCTCTTTAATTGTTCCCTTTAATTTACATTTCCAAAAAAAAAAAAAAAGAACATGACAAAGAGATTTATCAACTTACTTTAAATGATTTTTAATCCAAATAGGCCTAATATTCAAAGAAAATTCTGGACGCTGTTTTCTTCTCACAATTATGTAAATAATTTATATTTAACTATATATCTAATTGTTTTTGTAACGGCTGCTCAGAGTTCGCTGTGGTGCTCCATGGATGGGTAATTTTTTAAAACATTGATCTGCGAGTATTGCATGATATTTCGTAAATTATAAAATACTACGGAACTCATGTTCAATAAAAATGATTTGTAAGTTTTCTGAAACTAGTTATGATAGTAAAGGGAAGTTGACAGAGTCCCTTTTCTTTATTCTTTGTAACTTATTTAATTTGCAAAAATAAACTGTACGAACTGTATGCTTTCAACGGTTTCACTACATCTAATACAGTTACTTAACCTTTATTTTAAAAAACATCTTTGTAGAGTGGAATAGATTGTACAACTAATTTCATCTTCGGAATATGTATGATAAGAACTTCCTTGTGTTAAATATTAACGTACCTTGTTAACATGTTTCGACCTATTTTCAGTAATCTTCGGAACTGGTCGTTGTTGATCTTGGCGCCTCTTGTTTCCTGTGTTGGTGCGTTCGTAGTGTAGAGTCAAAGAGTGTATGTATTTTGAAATTGAGTTGTGTGTTGACTGTACACTACGAACGCACCAACACAGGAAACAAGAGGCGCCAAGACCAACAACGACCAGTTCCGAAGATTACTGAAAATAGGTCGAAACATGTTAACAAGGTACGTTAATATTTAACACAAAGTTCTTATCATACATATTCCGAAGTGATACAGTGTTAAAAGTTGTGTAATCAAGATGTATAACTAATTTCAGTTGGCTCTAAATACATTGATACAAATGGTGCGAACTTGAGAAAGAGCCTAAACTATGTTTTTCCTTGGTATCACTAAATTTAAATGTACTTATTATCTGTTTCTATGTAGAACGGGAACATTGATATATTTTCTTAGAAATTGTCCTTTTACTTTTCAAAAATCCCTGTTTTTCAGATGTCATTCATTAAAATCCTTTGCTCTAATATAAATTTCAGTGGTGTAATTTGAGCGAGCTAATCTAGAGAACTGAAATGTGAGGATTCGATCGCTAAGTGTAACTGAAGTGGAGCTGAGGAAAAGATCTAGGAATAATTAGTTAAGTGTTAAGGAGAAGACGCATAGAATAAACCAGTGAAAGGGAAATTAGTAAAGAGAGTTAAAATAAGTCATAAATGGTAAATAACCAACACTGAGTGTTTTATGTAGTACAGAGAGGAAGAATCTGGGAAGTGCAGTAGACAATAAATGAAAGTGAGTGCAAGTAGGGAGAAGATATACCAATGAAACAGAAAGAGATATAAGTGAATTGAAGAAGACTACTAAGGAAGTTACTACAAACATTCGAATTTTGTAACATTGAATGAATGCAAGAGTAAAATTCTGAGAAAATGTCAGTGAAAAATAGGGAAAATAATGTAGTACAGTAAAACGTAGAATATAGATACGTAAAAATTAGTGAATTTTAGTCAGAGATAAATATGCTTGAAGATAAAAAATTAGGGATAATAGTAATAGAAGATAGCAATGACAGTAGAAGAGGATTAGTTGGATTGTAGCTGAGAGTGTTTCTAAACAAGAATAATGTACACAAGTATTGCATAGTTATCAGGAATAGGATAGACAGAAGATAAAGAGTATTACAACTACTACTACTACTGCTGCTGCTGCTGCTGCTGCTGCTGCTGCTGCTGCTGCTGCTGCTACTACTACTACTATTGCAACTACTACTGCTATTGCTGCTAATATAAATTGTTGTTTTCTATTTGTTTTTACAATGAAACGACTTAAGAGCCATAATCAGATAGTTCACCCTTTTCAATGTACCAAAATAAAAAGAAAATAATTGTTATTAAAAATGAATTTTGCTGCACTCATCTCAAAGTTTAAGTGTGCTGTGATTTCCGAAAACGGTTAACAGCTACTCACTAACGTGTGCTTAATAGTAATATATTTTTTAATTTCTGTAGTGACTCTTGTCTTCGTCTCCCTCTGGAACTGAATTGATATTCTCACTGAATCAGTTATACTGGCTTAAATATTTAATACTGGGTTGCAAGGGACAGTGAAGTGCATTCCATAACCTCTCCTATCCAAAACCCAACCTCAACCTGCTCGTGGTGCAACCTGCTTTTACAGATGAGGCTCTGGGGACCGAGTATTGGCGGTATAACCACACCATCAGGAATAGAGGAAATGCTATTTCATCTCTTACGCTGGCCTGCCACTGCGTAGAAATGTTCCACAAGTGGTACTTGTGAGAAAGGTCGGTGGACTCTAAAACTCCTCCCGGCCAGGTCCGATGGACCCATTAACCAACGACAGGTGTGGCCTTCCAGTCATACTGGGGGTTTACGTGAGTGGGTGATGTAACCACCATTACAAACAAAAAATTGGTGCCCACTTAAAAAACGGTTACACTTATGCTAATCTGTGAAGTTCTACCTGATGGATCCACCACAGAGAAATATTGGAGAGCAAGAACGCTAATGGCTTCGTTGCCAAAGCCCGGCATTAGATAACAACAACAACATATTTAATACTTTAATTTAGACGTGTAGTTGCAAAATCAGATACATCACTTTTTTTCCGAAATGAGTTAATGTTGTATTTCATATCTTCATATGATTCTACAACTGTTATAGCACTGTTATGCTCCAAAGCCAGATACATAACATGGATTTGTATAATGAAAAAGAGAATTGGTTGCAAATCCTTAGTTCCTTGCAAACGTTTTTCCTTCGTACTGAAAAATTATGTTTTGATTTTGCAACTATACGCCTCAATTCACTAATGGAACGGGTTTTATAATCTTCACATAACCGATACACACTCTTACCCACCCATGCACACGACAGACACAAGCTGTCACTGGCCTTCATAGATTATTTCCGATACATGTAAATCTTATTTTTAAGGGGAGATGTTGTATAAATTGAATTCTTACCTATTTTATGATAATTTCTTCATTTTTGTATATATAAATATCATTGCTGCAACAACTTAAATTTGAGATTACTTACTTACTTATGACTTTTAAGGAACCCAGAGATTCATGGCCGCCGTCACATACGCTCATCATTGGCCTCTATCCTCATCAAGATAATCCAATTTCTACCATCATATCCCACATCACTCAAGTCCATTTTAATATTATCCTCTAATCTATGTCTCGGCCTTCCCAAAGGTCTATTTCTCTCAAGCCTCTCAACTAACAATCTATATTCATTTTGGAGTCGCCCATTTGAGTTTAGTAAAAATAATTGGGCAGAAATGTTGGGGGGGGGGGAGTATCAAGGCACTGTAGGTCACGATAGTGAATATATCTGAGCCATTTTTAAGATAAGTTCAAAACCTCTTTGTCATTTTACTCCTAAAAGAACATTCTTTAAAATGGTTGTATCATAAATTTGATATTCGTTTTCAAAATGTGAAAATAAAGAATACATCTTAAGAATCAATTTTGGAGATACCATTAGAGAAACATGTGAGGATATTATTTTATCAAATGCAACAAAATAACAAATCTCTGTTTCACAGAAAGTTTCCTAATTATCTAAGAATGTGTGTTTCAAATAAAATCCATGTATTAATAGTTCGAAGATATAAAAATATTCACTCTTTGTATGAGAATGAAGCAAAAAATTAAAGTTACCAGAAATTGCAATTAAAATTTAGTGTAATTTAAAAACTCTGTGCTTTAAAAATGACAGCCTAAAGGGTTATATAAATGTGCATTAAATTTTGTGCGATGAAATTTTGAAATTTCAAAGATTATTTTAAACAAAGAATTTTTCTTTTTAAAAATTCACTCGTTTTCCACCACATTTTAACCATTCTTGTTCTTTGAAAACCCTATGCATCATAGTTTTAAAGATAGCGCTGCAGTAGTTGACAAGGGCATATATCCTCATTAAATTTCATGCCATATATATTTCTCACATATTAAAGTGTATTTTACAGCAAAAACATTATTTTTCATTCAATGGTTTTCCACCATATTAAAGCCATCCTCCCTCCTCAACATCGCAAGTAGCATTTGCAATGAATTTTCCTATTGCTTTTCTTTTTGTATTAAAGTTTTATTTTCTCATTGCTTATCTATTTTTATTTAATTAACATTAAGCAGGAATCTGAATGTTTATAGAATAATCCATTAACTGTACGTAAAAAAAAGAAAATATGACGCCCGAAGTTAATTTCACCTCTGTCCATTTCAAGTGGTGGATAGTGGTGAGAGTTGCTGGGAAATATACGAATATATTCCCGCATTATTGGCAATTAGTTCGGTTTGGTTAAGTGGTCATAATTTTACCTTAAAACATTGGCGATGAAAGAGTAATGGAACAGAGGAAAAATTCTCTCCGGCGCCGGGTTTTCAGCTCTTGTGGATAAAGCATCAGCACGTAGAGCTGAAAACCCGGGTTCAAATCCAGGCGCCGGAGAGAATTTTTCTCCATTCCTTTACTCTTTCATCGTATTATGATGCAGAATATCTGCATGGAAATATCATATGTACTTCGGTACATTAGAATAATATATATGATATGCTTCGTGATTTAAGACGGCGATTATTCCATCGGATCCCTACCAACTAGTCACTCATAACGAGTGCACCTCAGCACATGTGTGGACTTCAGTCCTACGTTCATAGACGTCTATGACGTAGTGCAGAGGGCGGCCACTAGAGGGAACCCAAGAGTTGGAACTTAAACTGAGACGATTCTGTCCAACGCCGGGTTGGGTATCCGGTGTGGCTTAGCGGATAAAGCATCAGCACGTAGAGCTGAAAACCCGGGTTCAAATCCCGGCGCCGGAGAGAATCTTTCTCCGTTCCATTACTCTTTCATCGTATGATGACGCAGAATATCTGCATGGAAATATCATATGTACTTCGGTACATTAAAATAATATATATTAAAACATTGAGTTTAGAAAAAAATATTTCAAAATTTTTACCATGTTTCCTTATTAAACTGAAAGCTAGGATGGAGTTTTTAATGTTGCTGTTGTTTTCTAATACCAGGCGTTTGACAATAAAATCACTTGACCTCCTGCACTCCAATATTTTTCAAAGATATTGTCATGGTCAGCCACTGAAGCACAGATTTTGAGGGAGTTGTTAATGTAGTTTCAGACAAAATATCACATAATTTTAAAAACTGCTAGCCATTCATAATTACTAACTACATTCAAGAAAACAAAGCAAATGTATGAACTTACCTTACAGTAAGTCCATTGCCATCCAAACATTAATTTCAGTGCACTCTAGTGACAGCAAGAGAAAAAAGGATTTCTTAGGACTGAGGTTAAAAAAAAAGAACTAAGAAAAAACGTAAATCTCTTTCCTATTGTATGGCCATAAAGATATAATTAATTCATAATGTACAGGTCCAAACGTTTCTAAGCGTGATGTGCCTATCAGGAAACAAAATATTTAAATGGAAAATGCGACCACAAGTGTCTATTTATCGCTATATTGAGTGGAACCAAGGGACGGAGCGTGATATTCAGACATATTGTTAGAACATAAAGAAACAGGTCGCCAAATAAAATGAAAGGTTTGATGATAGGTAACATTAAGGAGTATATATAAATTACTATTACTCTAACAGAAGCTTTACTATGAACAAGTGGGGAGAGAAACATGGGAACACTCGGAGGGCAATCTATCTGAAAATGGCTCTTAGAAGTACAATATTTATACTACTTACGCCTCAAACGACAACAAAGCAAACAAAATATATACCTTAAACAAGACCAACACGTCGTTGTTGTTTCCTCATCTTCATCTTCCGTTGCTAAGTGCTCCAATGATGGTCCAGGCATGGAACCTGGCAAGGATTCAGGCATGGGATCTTCCATCGATGATGCTAGCAGAGGAGTTATCAAGGGATCTCGCATAGGCGCTGGTAAAGGATTTTGGATGGGATCTAGCATGGGCGTTAACAAGGCATTTGACATGGGATCTAGCTTGGTTTCTGGCATGGGAACTGGCAAGGAATCTTGTATCGGAGTTGGCTTGGGTGTTACCATTGGAGCTAATATTGGTAATGGCAAGGAATCTGACATGGAAGCAGGCATGGAATCTAATATGGGTGCTGGTATGGGATGTTGCTTGGTTGGTGACATGGGAGCCGGCACGGGATATGGCCTGGGTGATGGCAAGGCATCTGACATGGGTGATGACAAGGAATCTTGCATGAAAGCAAGCATGGAAAATGATGTGGATGTTGGTATGCGATCTGGCTTAGTTGGTGGTATAGGAGATGGCATGGGTTCTGGCAAAGCATCTCGCATGAGTGATGGTAAGGAATCCGGCATGGAAGCAGGCATGGGATCTGGTATGGGGTCTGGCTTGGTTGGTGGCATCGAATCTGACAAGGCATCTAGCATGGGTGATGGCAAGGAATCCGGCATGGGATCTGGTATGAGGTCTGGCTTGGTTGGTGCCATGGAATCTGACAAGGCATCTAGCATGGGTGATGCCAAGGAATCCGGCATGGAAGCAGGCATGGGATCCGGTATGGTGTCTGGCTTAGTTGGTGGCACGGAATCTGACAAGGCATCTAGCATGGGTGATGACAAGGAATCCGGCATGGAAGTAGGCATGGAATCTGGTATGGGGTCTGGCTTGGTTGGCGAGATGGAATCTGACAAGGCATCTATCATGGGTGATGGCAAGGAATCCGACATGGGAGCCGGCATGGCATCAGACACTGGAGCTAGCATGGGTTCTCGCAAGGAATCTGGAATGGGTGATGGCATGGAAGCTTGTATAGGATCTGGCAGGGGTGCTGTTATTGAATCTGATATGAGTGTTGCCATTGGAGCTGGAATGGGGTATGGCAAGGAATCTGACATGGGATCTAATATAGGTGCTTGTATGGGGTCTGGCTTGGTTGGTGGCATGGAAGCTGGCATAGGGACTTCTATGGGTACTGGCATGGGATCTGAATAGGTTGCTGACAAGGAATTCGCCATGGAATCAGACATGGGAACCAGCATGGGGTCTAGCATGGATCCTGGCATAGGCGCTGACATGGAATCTTGCACTGGTAGTGGTATTGGATCTGGCATGGGAGCTGTCATGGGTCCTGGTATATCATCTGGAATGGCTGCTGGTCTGGGTACTGGCATGGGATCTGGCAAGGATGATGTCACAGAAGTTGGCATAGGTGCCGGCGTGTAATATGTCTCGTCGTCATCTAGTACGGGACGTGGCCCAAAAAATATATATCTTACACAAGACCACCAGGCATTCCTTATTCGGTGCCTACGTTCTGCTGGCATGGAAACTGGCATGGGTAATGGCATAGGACCTGGCATAGGCGCTGACATGGAATCTTGCACTGGTAGTGATATTGGATCTGGCATGGGAGCTGTCATGGGTCCTGGCATATGATCTGGAATTGGTGCTGGTCTGGGTACTGGCATGGGATCTGCCAAGGATGCTGTCACAGAAGTTGGCGTAGGTGCTGGCGTGTAATATGTCTCGTCGTCATCTAGTACGGGACGTGGCCCAAAAAATATATATCTTAAACAAGACCACCAGGAATTCCTTCTTCGGTGCCTATCTTCTGCTGGCATGGAAGCTGGCATGGGTAATGGCATAGGACCTGGCATAGGCGCTGACATGGAATCTTGCACTGGTAGTGGTATTGGATCTGGCATGGGAGCTGTCATGGGTCCAGGCATATCATCTGGAATTGGTGCTGGTCTAGGTACTGGCATGGGATCTGGCAAGGATGCTGTCACAGAAGTTGGCATAGGTGCCGGCGTGTAATATGTCTCGTCATCTAGTACGGGACGTGACCCAAAAAATATATATCTTAAACAAGACCACCAGGCATTCCTTCTTCGGTGCCTATCTTCTGCTGGCATGGAAGCTGGCATGGGTAATGGCATAGGACCTGGCATAGGCACCGATATGGAATCTTGCACAGGTACTGGTATTGGATCTGGCATGGGAGCTGTCATGGGTCCAGGCATATCATCTGGAATTGGTGCTGGTCTGGGTACTGGCATGGGATCTGGCAAGGATGCTGTCACAGAAGTTGGCATAGGTGCCGGCGTGTAATATGTCTCGTCGTCATCTAGTACGGGACGTGGCCCAAAAAATATGTATCTTAAACAAGACCACCAGGCATTCCTTCTTCGGTGCCTATCTTCTGCTGGCATCGAAGCTGGCATGGGTAATGGCATAGGACCTGGCATAGGCACCGATATGGAATCTTGCACAGGTACTGGTATTGGATCTGGCATGGGAGCTGTCATGGGTCCTGGAATATCATCTGGAATTGGTGCTGGTCTAGGTACTGGCATGGGATCTGGCAAGGATGCTGTCACAGAAGTTGGCATAGTTGCCGGCGTGTAATATGTCTCGTCATCTAGTACGGGACGTGGCCCAAAAAATATATATCTTAAACAAGACCACCAGGCATTCCTTCTTCGGTGCCTATCTTCTGCTGGCATGGAAGCTGGCATGGGTAATGGCATAGGACCTGGCATAGGCACTGATATGGAATCTTGCACTGGTAGTGGTATTGGATCTGGCATGGGAGCTGTCATGGATCCTGGCATATAATCTGGAATTGGTGCTGGTCTGGGTACTGGCATGGGATCTGGCAAGGATGCTGTCACAGAAGTTGGCATAGCCGGCGTGTAATATGTCTCGTCGTCATCTAGTACGGGACGTGGCCCAAAAAATATATATCTTAAACAAGACCACCAGGCATTCCTTCTTCGGTGCCTATCTTCGGCTGGCATGGAAGCTGGCATGGGTAATGGCATAGGACCTGGCATAGGCACTGATATGGAATCTTGCACAGGTACTGGTATTGGATCTGGCATGGGAGCTGTCATGGGTCCAGGCATATCATCTGGAATTGGTGCTGGTCTGGGTACTGGCATAGGATCTGGCAAGGATGCTGTCACAGAAGTTGGCATAGTTGCCGGCGTGTAATATGTCTCGTCGTCTAGTACGGGACGTGGCCCAAAAAATATATATCTTAAACAAGACCACCAGGCATTCCTTCTTCGGTGCCTATCTTCTGCTGGCATGGAAGCTGGCATGGGTAATGGCATAGGACCTGGCATAGGCACCGATATGGAATCTTGCACTGGTAGTGGTATTGGATCTGGCATGGGAGCTGTCATGGATCCTGGCATATAATCTGGAATTGGTGCTGGTCTGGGTACTGGCATGGGATCTGGCAAGGATGCTGTCACAGAAGTTGGCATAGGTGCCGGCGTGTAATATGTCTCGTCGTCATCTAGTACGGGACGTGGCCCAAAAAATATATATCTTATACAAGACCACCAGGCATTCCTTCTTCGGTGCCTATCTTCTGCTGGCATGGAAGCTGGCATGGGTAATGGCATAGGACCTGGCATAGGCGCTGACATGGAATCTTGCACTGGTAGTGGTATTGGATCTGGCATGGGAGCTGTCATGGGTCCAGGCATATCATCTGGAATTGGTGCTGGTCTGGGTACTGGCATGGGATCTGACAAGGATGCTGTCACAGAAGTTGGCATAGTTGCCGGCGTGTAATATGTCTCGTCATCTAGTACGGGACGTGGCCCAAAAAATATATATCTTACACAAGACCACCGGGCATTCCTTCTTCGGTGCCTATCTTCTGCTGGCATGGAAGCTGGCGTGGGTAATGGCATAGGACCTGGCATAGGCACCGATATGGAATCTTGCACTGGTAGTGGTATTGGATCTGGCATGGGAGCTGTCATGGATCCTGGCATATAATCTGGAATTGGTGCTGGTCTGGGTACTGGCATGGGATCTGGCAAGGATGCTGTCACAGAAGTTGGCATAGGTGCCGGCGTGTAATATGTCTCGTCGTCATCTAGTACGGGACGTGGCCCAAAAAATATATATCTTAAACAAGACCACCAGGCATTCCTTATTCGGTGCCTATCTTCTGCTGGTAGGCAATTGGAATATGGTGGTGACATGCGATCTGGCATGGGAGATGGCATGCGGGCTGGCCTGCGAAATGGCATGTCAAATGAAATGGGAGCTGGCCCACGAAACCTATATCTTAAACGAGACCAGAGGCTCATTGCTCTTGGCGTGGGAGCTGGCATTCCAGTTGGCATGGGGGCTGGCACGGGATCTAGTATGTGACTTGACATGGGAGCTGGAATGATATCTTGCATTGAAGCTCGCATGGGGTCTGGGATTGATTCTGGCATGGGAGCTGACATGGTTTCTGGAATAGGTACTGATATGGTATCTTGCATGGGAGCTGGCATTGAATCTATCATGAGAGATGACATAGGCGCTGGCATGGGTGCTGGCCTGCGATTCAACATGTGAAGTAGCCAAAGAAATAAATACCTTAAACAACGCCAGCAGCAACTCTTCGTTCTCCTGTCATCTTCTTCTTCTGGTGGGTTCTGTAATGATGGTGCTGGCACGGGTGATGGCACGGGTGATGGCACGGGTGGTGGCACGGAATGTGGCACGGGATCTAACATGTGAGTTGGGATTGGTTCTGTCATGGTAGCTGGCGTGGTTTGTGGTATTGTACCTGGCTTGTCTTCCATGTATCCTGGTAAGTCTGCAAGAAGCAAAATAAACTTTATTGTTATGCATGTGTCACTGCATTCACTTACTTTCAGTGAATGACATAGACCTAGTAGTAAGGCGAGGATACGTATTCAACTGCATAATTTACTCTCCATTTTCAAGTCATACAAAATCATTTTGTACATGTTTTGAACGACAGTAGTAACGAATATACAAAATTAACTGTACCTTTTTTTCATATTTCAGGCGTTCCTGTGTATATTAACTATTGAGCATGCTATGCAGCATATTTTCAGGACTTCATGGCATAAAGCTTCAAATTAGCATACTTGGTAAAAACAATAATAATCTTAATTGTCAGCACATAATATTTTTCTCTTAACTGTACTCGATGGCGGAAATTCCTTGCATATGCATTGTGGATTGGCAAAACCAAAACAATCACACTATGCATTTGTTCCATTGCACTACTGCGCAACAAGAACCATTTCCAAAGACATCTATCTACCTGACTTCATCATCATCCATACAAGTTTTAGGTCATGTGGTCTATTAGATCTCATAATAAAGAGTAATTTTCTCTCAAACTCTTTATGGGGCTTTCCAGAAATCTTTTCCCCTAAGATAGATAGTGAAGCATAGCTTTTGGGATTCTGTGGGATCTCATACATCGCAAACGTCTCATGCAATTGTTCTCATATTTTGTATGAAATTGAGTATTGATTACAGGCCGAGTTCTTCCATTACTTCATCGCTGCACTTATGGTCTCATTTTTATATAATACTGTTCTTCGCATAAATCTTATTTCATTAGCTGTTCTTTCCCCTTAATATATTTGCCTCACTACCATAAGTCCATTCCTGTGGAGTAACGGTCACCTCGTTTGGCCGCGAAACCAAGTGGTCCGAGTTCGAATCCCGATCGGGGCAAGTTACCTGGTTGAGGTATTTCCGGAGTTTTCCCTTAAGGGAATAAGAGCAAATGCTGGGTAACTTTCGGTGCTGGGCCCCGGACTCATTTCACCTGGATTATCACCTCCATTTCATTCAGACGCTAAGTAACGTGAGATGTTGATACAACGTCGTAAAATAACTCAATAAAATAAAAAGAACTGCCATAACTGAGTACAGGGTTTGTTGAAGTCGTATTCTAGTGCTTTTCTGTACCAGGGAAGGTTTCATTACTCTATTGATCATTTCCATAGTCTTGGAGTGTTTTACAGTTTTGCTCATTATTCTAAATAATTATCAAATGTTAATTTGTAGCCAATATATGTAATATCATTTGCTC
Source organism: Periplaneta americana (assembly GCF_040183065.1). Lineage (NCBI taxonomy): Eukaryota > Metazoa > Arthropoda > Insecta > Blattodea > Blattidae > Periplaneta > Periplaneta americana. Next base: position 228,663 of record NW_027185509.1, read on the forward strand.
TTTCTAAAATTTTGTCTTCCAAACATATTTTACTAGGGACAAGCTATTTTCGCCAGAAGGCGAAACTTTCTTTTTCTGTATTATTTCCATGTTATATTTTGCAATGATATTTTACTAATGTACTGAGTATTGTAGATCATTTTCTGTAGGTGCTATTAAAACTAGGTTATCCACAAATATTAATTAACATATTTTTAAATATCTGTTTATCTCTAACTCTTTATATCGCATGGCTCTCCATTCCTGAATAATTTTTTTCGTTTGCATTATAAACAGAAAAAGAGAAACACCGCAAATCCGTTTCACTCCTATGTTAATTTCGAGCCATTCTGAGGTCGTGTTATTCATTTTGTCTAAAATTAAATTTATCCTACCTGACTTAAAAATCCCATAACCACCTTCTCCTGTTTCACTTATTCTCAGTTGGCATCTCTTTTGATAAGTTTATTCATACACACTAACATCTATGATCGTATCACGTGTGTAGGATCTTTGGGTATATCTGTAGGCCATGGACTTTTGTTCTGACTCTGTTTTTATTGTCGTGTGTTATAAATGGCTTGTGTTCATGTAATTGATTTAGATTTTATTTTAATGTTCATGATATTGGTGATTAAGGGTGTTATGAATCATGATATGCAAATTTCCAATCCAGTATATGCCTTCGTGACTGAGGGAAACCATGAAAAACATGAGTCAAATTGGCTGGGCACGGAGTTTTAACCCAGAATTTTTCGAATATGGGCCTAAAACATTACCAGTTTTCTTTATTGCTTATCCATTTTTGTAATTTTATTGTTAGTTACAATTATAACAATAAACGTTACATTACAATAGACTATTAGGTCATGCTGTGTTGTGCAATACTGTCCAGTTGTGCAATTAAACGGTCTTCGGAGTAAACTTTGTTACTTAATCTTTCATCCAGTGTTCGCACTATGTAAGTTTTCGGGGCACTGTACTGGAATGTGACGCTTTTTAGATTGTAATAATGGTGAGGGTATACCTTGCACCAAAATATATGACGGTCTTTCTTCCTGGAATTGTAAACCCTCGTAAATCCCTATCTTCTTAACCCTTAGGCGCGTGGCATAAATACAATGTGATAATGACTTCAGGAATTGGCAACTCAGCTAAATTTTATATAAGTGTCTATCTGTAGCATACAAGAGACGTCTAATTTGGGTCGGATGAGATCGGTCGAGATCGGTCGCGCTGTGAGGAGTAGAAATTTTCAGGTGTAGCTAGCTATATTGTATGTCGAGTTCTTATTGGCTACCATCGACTAATGTGTGATTCGGAGACAAATAGAAATGTCGCTCTCAAACATTCCATGTGACGTCATAGAGAGGTCGGGCTTCGCGATCAGCTGTATGCTCTGTGCTATTGAAGAGAGATAAACGTTTCAATTTCGATTATAAAGTAATTCATTTCACTTATAGAATTAGTTACAAAACACTTTGACATTTCGACGGCTTAGTGTCAAAGGACACTATCGCCAAAAATCGACTTTCTGAATTATTTGTAGTATCATGTTGTACAAAGTAGCCTTTATAATAGTGTGAAAGTAATATGTCTCTACAAGTAATAGTTTTTTTTTTTTTTTTTTTTTTTAGATAGTGTTGTGTTAATTTAGACAGATGCTGAGTGTCAAACAACACTATCTAGACTTAGTTTTCTTTGACAATAATAAAATATAAACTAGAAGAACACTGAGTTGAGATAGTGTTCTTTGTCTCTAAATTATTTAACATTTCTAAGATTTTATTGGTGACACTTCCTCAGAACATACAACCAAGAATGTAATACAATCACCATACTGTTTATTGTTAAAGATTTGATAATTTTTTTATTAATAGAACACGCATTCTTAAATCAATTCAGTTTGTAAGAAGTTTACAGTTTGTAATAAACGTTCTATATCTGGACTGTACACCTTAATCAAGGTAACAGGGTTGATGAATTGGTATTAAATGATAAAACATAGGTAGCACAGTAAGCCTAAGGTTGCGGTGCATCCGGATCAATGATGAGCCCAAATGTTGGGGGAAGGGAAATTCAGGAATGCTAATGTTCAGACAGAAAACCTTTCATATTAACGTCATATTTTCAAAAATAATTTTAATATAGCTTTTCATAATCCCAGAAAGCATCAATGCAATAAATGTTATAAATATGATCACATGTTTGAACTTAAGAAGATAGAAACGGAGGCAGTTCGTCAGTCCCACATTGAAAGAAAGGAAGCAGCTCAAGTAAAAGAAAATTACAAAATTACGGCATCAGTGAACGTTCTTTACTTTTTTTAATTTTATTTCGAAGCTGTGCGCTACAATCCAAGTTTTAAAATGGAATGAGTGTTTTATAAACGTAGATTAGCTGTAGGCCTGTATAATTTGACCGTGTATGCTGTAGCCAACAGAACAGCACAAAATTTTATATGAAACGAGATAATTGCAGAAAGGGAAGCTGCAGTAGTACCATCACGTCTCTTTGCTCAAATGAAAAAACTGCAGAATGGTAAAAGGTTCTATTTCATGTTCGATACTTGTGGAGGAATGTGCTTATATCAACCATGCTCCTCTACGCTGCGAATGTTTTTGACATACCTCAAATTGAACATATTTTTTTTAACCAGGACATTCACAAATGGACACAGTCCACGCGAACATTGAAAAAAAAAACAACCAAACATACAGAAATATTTGATCCATCAGGGTGATACACTATACTTTAAGCTGTATCAAAAATAGAAGTGAAACAGAGTGATTTAATTATGTAAGAGAAATTCAGAAGACATTAATAAAGAACAAGAAAGTTGACACTAACGGAAACATTGTAAGATGGCTGGATATAGTGTGGTTCCAGTATCGGAAAAGTAACAGTGAACACTTATTATTTAAATACAAGTATGATGAAGAATTCCAAAAATTCAATGTACAAAGCAAGATTACACTTGGATTTAGGCTGGATAATCGTCAGCTTAAACCAAAGCATCAAGGAGCACTAAAAATATACAAGATTAGAAAATTAAAAATCTATTGCAACTGTGTAAACAGAATATTTTACCAGGAAATTACCAATTCTTTTACAATAGTTTAAAAATGGAGAACAGGAAATCGTAATATAAGATACAGTACCCAAAATGAAGAGCAATGAGTGATTATAAAATTAAGAGGAAATTTCAAATTTTTATATGAGAGGTGTAGATATTGATACTATTCAAAACATAAAATACTGAATCAAATATAATATAATATATTCATATTATAATTTTATTCAATGTCATTTAGGGCACAAATTCTGAGTTAAGTGTGTGTTTTCTTTTCATTACGTGCAGACAGACTTTTAAATGAACTGAATTTGTAGAATTCATTATTTTTTAAATAAATTGATCATTAATTGAATAACTTTTTCGTCCAAACCCTCATCAGCTGTGGTATATTAAAGTAACATTAGCAATATTTAAAAACACTGATGTTCTAAAATGCAATGTAAAAATGAAGATAACTTTGCTCTTTTATTATTTTATAAATGCACTGTTAAAATTATTATTTCAGATAATAGTATAAATTGATCTAATAATGATAATATTATGCTTTTATGCTGTGTAAATAATATTAACTGGTATTTTTATAATCTTACTGATATGTTCTAAGTTTAGGTAATATTCCTTTATGAAGAAGAAGAAATTGATATTTGCTGCTCACCACAATAATTAAATTTATTAATTTGCATTGTCAAATAGCTATAATTTCTTATTAAAATGTTTAAATTCAATATTTTGGCATTTATTTTTAACACTGTCTACTAAATTGAAAGCTTCGTTAGTAACAAAGAACACTATCTCCAAAATGTGTTAATTTTTAAGACAATACTAAAATATTTCTAGAAAATATGTACTGTATTGTATTGTCTTTAGGTTTATATTTGATATATATATGATTTAAATTTTATCAACATATCTCTTAAATTAAAGCAGTAACAATAAAATGTACACAATTAAACTGTTTTTTGCCTCCCCTGTAAAGTTGTGATTTTGGAGTTAGTGTCCTTTGACATTAGGCGTCAATTTATTCTAAGTCTCAGATATTGTGTTTCTCTTGAAATGAATAGGTGTACTGGTCTAATAAGTGTTACATACATTTGTACGCCAACTGCTTTTAGACCTACACTTCTAAAATGTATCTTATTTATAATTAATAAGTAATGATTGTACAATAAAACATTAACGATTGTACTGTTGGGTCGAGTGAAATCAGTCGCGCATGTGTGATTTTGGTTCGATGCTTGTTTCCTGCATGTAAGGTTCCTATATTGTACTAACATAATATGAATATCCCCACAAAAAATTGATTAAATCCAACATAAATAATTAATATAAGAACATCATTAATAGTATGTTATGAAATACCATATAGGTCACTCACCATTTAAATCCAATCTACAAATGAATGTGTAGATACCAGTTTTTCACTTTACACTGCTGAACTGTACATCACTGTACATAAATCTTGCCACCCATAGATAATGTTAGGATAAAATGAATAAACTGTCTTATGAAGAAACGAATTTAACAAATACAATATTACTAAATAACAAACAAACAACAACATTAAAGAAACATGAACTGTACATATATTTTATTGATCTGTTTCCTTTCTTTGCAAAAGTGACAGAGAAATATTTAGAACTTCTTTGCGGATTGGCTTGCTCATATCAGATTTGTTTTTGTATTTCTCTTTTGTTCAAAACGGTCAGTCTGTCGAATAGTCTATCTCTGGTTAATTTTATGAGAGTTGATATGTCTTTGTCTAGTCTTCTTGTTTTTTTTACAGTGTAGGTATATGTGCTTTAGAGCACTACGTTGCATCCGTTCTATGTGCATATTAATATCTATACCACAATTATTTCCTACGGCAGCAGGCCCAACACACTACGTTCTTCATGCAGTAGTAGTAAAATATTAAAAAAATAATGATAATTCAATATCACCTGTTAAATACTGAAGGATTCCTACCAAAAGTTTAGCATAAGTGTTCTCGTCATTTTCTGTGTGAAGAACTCGTAAATACTTGTATGTTACTGCCTGCTAGGTTAAATCGTTTATTTTATTCCTAATGTTCTTACTCCATACTTTTTCGATGTGCCAAGTGTAAAACAAGCGTTTATCGGGAGGGCCCATCACAGTTACCCAAGCTTTATACAGTGCGATCCAAAAGTCCCTCCGCAGCTCCATTAGTTGTAGCAATCCTGTAGACAGCTGGTACGTAATCTTGTAGAAAGTTGACATTTTCCCATTAATTCCGGTTTGACAACCTCACATCCCCAGTCAATCATATGCTTAGCGGTCAGTGCTGCCACTTGAATTCTCTGCCTGGTGGATTCTCGGCTGCACCGTGGCTACAGAAGCACTGCGGAGAAACTTCTCGCTCGCACTGTAGTAATATCTATTGCCCAGGCACTTGGAAGTTCTTCATTCGCCTTCTAGCTTCCCGGTATAATTTAGAGTCCTAATCCAAAAAATTTGATGCCAAAGCTGGACATTTTCGTAAACCTTTATAAAATTCTTCTTTCATGTCACTCATGAAGATTTTGTGGCCAGGATACCAATTTCTTGTTTAACACAATTAAAAAACAAAAGATAGCACATTTTCATCTGTCCTATTAGATATTAAGAAAGTCCCTGGAAATCCCTGATTCATTTCATCAACTGTCATTATTGCGATAAGTTGAAATCCATAATCACCCATACCATGGGTAGGCCCTACCATCAATAATTGAGGGGCTTGCCGGAAAAAGGGCGTATACGTCAATATGGCTAAATGAGATACATGCAATCTAAGATTTTAAAACGCACCTGAATAAAATGTTATACACGCATGCAGCCCTTTCCTGCAGGTATGTACAGTACAATCAAAACAAAATTCCGCTATTATAATTAGCGAATTATTCACTACATTTTAAACCGTTTTTCCGAAGAAGGGCATATAGGTCTATCCGCCTTTCTTCCGGCAAAGCCCTCAATTATTACTTTCTCTGAGCCATATGTTTTTAAAATTTCTCCCTGGGCTTTGTATTATAAGAACAAAATCTTCTTCTTTCAAAAAATGTGCTGTCATGTCAGGAGCAGTTCCTTGTGGCTTATAATCAGGGAAAGGAAGTTCATGCCCTAAAAATGTGAAGAATATGTATGCATTATGCCGTAAAAATTGTTGATAAATATGCTACAAAGTATTCATTATCAGTCTGAGATTATTTTAACAGAATAATAAGGTATAGGTAACTTACGTTTAGTCTATGGATTTTGAAATGCTAGCCTCATTGCTGAATGTTCCATTTATGCTGTTACAGTTCACAACTAAGCAGTGTCGTATGTTTTCTGTTGTCATTCTTTGCCTGTTGTCTCTAAGCATAGCTTTGTAGCACGATAAATTTCGTTCTACGTCACAAGAAGTAAGAAGGGCTTGCACAAAAGCTGTGAGCTGTTCTACAGAACATTTTGTTGGTTTTTGGGGTGTTTTTCCTTCGAGAATATCTTGAATTTCTTTAAGTTGATAATATCCAGGGTTTTTGGAAAGAATATTTGCTGTTTTCTCATTCACTTTATCTCCTACATTTTTTTGGAACTGATGTTAAACTGGATATTGTTCTATCGAAATCTGCTCAAGACTGCAGTAAAGGAATACTAATTGCTAACTCAAGAGGCTCCCTATGGGGGCGCCATCGTTATGTTCAAAATTCATAAACATAAATTAGTCGTGTTTACAAGGTTACATACTTTTAAAAATGAGGGAAAGACAAATAAACATACATAATAAGCAGGTTCCCTGCATAAATGTTAAAATATGATGCTTTTATAAATAGAGGCAAAATATGCACATTAATGCACAATAAAAGTAATATAATTGTATTCAGAAATGTGTGATTCATGTAGATAATCTTTCAGCATATTCAAACAATGATAGAGAATAAATATGCAAATACATGAACTTCCTTTCCCTACTTATAATACAGAATACACTGATCACTGCTTTCTGTAACTTCCTGTATCCAGCATTACGCATCCCCTCTTCCGAAAGATTGAAGGCTTTCTCAGTATTATACAGTCCTTTTTAGTTAAGAGATGTACTGTTTCTAAACTGGATTCTGTGACAGAGTCTCGTATCTCATTCAATATGGTGTCAAATGGTATCTTGTTAGCTATCTTACTGGCTGTTTCCAGGCGCTGAGAAGAAGAGAGAAACAAATGGCCAAGGTCACTTCCATGCCCAACATGTGTGTCCGTAAATTATAACTTCCAACTCTCTTATTTTCATACTGGCCGGACAAAAAGCATTAATTTTTGCTGCCCTGTATTTGTATATATGCCTTTGTCTGTTTCACGTAGGCATGTAATACTCAACTGTGGTAACAGGAAAAATAGTGATGCTTAATGTTACTTGCTGTTTTCTGACACGCTCTAACTTACTGTATATAAAGTTTTCTCTGGTCTCCACTTCTGTGTTTTTCTTCCATTTATGAACTTCTTCTAAGTTTAGAAATGTTTCCGATTTAGTTGTGATATATTATGAATTTCATTATAATGTTTTAATCATTCATATTTGGTTGTTTCCTATGAACAAAGAGAGCAATGATGTTTTGATACATTCTTACGCGTCACTGCTTCTAACTGATGCACCTGACTTTCGTGTTATTTCAGAGTTTGTTTTCTTGATTACTGAGCATCACACATTTCACATTTAAAGATTTTGTCACTTTTAAACCTATTATATACAATATTATGTTTTTTTTTTTTTTTTTTTTTTAATTTCATGCCTTTTAAGATTCTTCACATGATTGAACTGCGCATCATAATAATCGCACTTGAAGGACTTGCTTACTTTCACAACATGCTTTACTTTCTTATGAGTTTGTACATTACGTTTATAAGAAAACTGAGGAACCACAAAACTTACATAAAAAGTATGGTTATTACTAGTTACATTATATCAATACACATCTAAATAGCACAAATAAATAGGGAAACAAATTTAACAAATTACAGAAAAAACACAGACAATTCTATGAGATTTCGAAGGCTGCCGCCAGGATGATGGCATTGGCCTACACGATATAGACCACAGTCTAATACGCGTATATATACACATACACGAGATGGCTCTTACAACGGCAGACGACCGATCTCGACCAATCTCTCCCGACCCATCAGACACGCAGAAATTGAGACTCCTGTTTGCTACAGCTAGACGCTTGTAAATTTTACCCCTTGCTCGTTTCTACAGTTAAGTGGTGAAAGGTGTGAAGGAAGGGCGTCATGTTTTGGAGCAAAGTATAAATGTAAAGGTGTCGGCTTTATATGCAATGGAGTCATTCCACGTCAGACCGGACAAATTTTTGATGTCATATTTTTAGAATTGTTTGAAACTTCTTGTATGCTTTCTAAGGGTAAAAATAAGAGACCCATATTATTTTTCTTGGCCCCAGTTCTGGTTATTTTGAGATCTATACAGCATCAAAATTATTGAAAAATTGTACACATTGGCATATACAAACATTCGTTTCTCCCATTATGTGTATCGTATGAAATCGAGGTTAGTTTCATTTGGAAGGTTAAATATCAGGCTTTTAGCCTGTGTATAATCACTTTCCATTTTTATGTATTCACAGTACTTTATGCCATAATTATTATATAGGTTAATTTTGTTGTTCATAATGTTAGCAAACTTAGAATACCATTTTTAAATTATCAGCATGTTCTCCATTTAATTATGTGTAAGTAGACCAAAATTTCATAGTGGAAAAGCAATAAATGACAGAGTAAAAAAATACTAAATAAATACGCGCATAGAGCTCTGTTGCGCTCTTAATCCCTTGTAGCGGCACACTGTTAACTGTTGGCTGAAGTCTGGCATGCGACATCACACTGGCGACTGTCAGTCCTATTTGTTTATGTCTGGAGAAGATTGGCTGGGATATACAATACCATACCTAATCCAGGTCCAAGGCGGAATGAATTCTCTTCAGTTTGTTCCGAGATTTTCAAACGTTAGGGCATTAATAACACTGTACTATAGTATTACCGCGAGTGTGTGTGGCGTAGTTTCTGTTATTGTTTTTAGTTGGTGCAATTAGTGTGTAGGCTAATCACAATGAGTAATAACAGAACCTAGACATGATCAGTGTTTTAATCCTTTCAAAATAAGCAATCATAGTCGTAGGTTTAAGAAAGGGAAATTAAGGTGCGTGACTTCCAACATGCTTAAAAATTGAAAATGCAACACATTAAGTTGTCGTACAATCTTAGGATTTGTGAAAATTGTCGTAAGAAAATTTTGTTAATGTCAAATATTAGTGAATCAAGTGCTGTTCAAACCAGCAGTGTTGATATCTTAGGCGGTTCTAGTGTCCAGAACATTGAAGAAGAAACAACAGGCAATTCGGAAATTGATAAATAATTCAGAGGTGTCAGAGGTGTCAGTGACGGACATTGATAATTTTAATGAAAGTTTGATGTCAAGGGTGAGACATCAATTAAGAAGAAGAAATTATCACAGAAGAATTATCCCTAACAGAAATATCAGAAAATAAAACAGACACATAAGGAAAAGATTTTTCGCGTTGAGAAAAAAGGAAGTAGAAACAACACCAGATGAGAAGAGTAGCGGTGACATAATTAATAAGCTACCAGAGTGTTTCGGAAACACTATTGACTTCTGTCAATACTATATATTTGAAGAGTGGTCATACAGTAAAATTAGGGAACACTGTGATGCATCTAATCACATGATCAGTGTTGCAAAAAACTTAGCTGCAGAGAGGGGAATTCTCTCAAATCCAGAATCTAGAATTGGATAAACTTTAGACACATCCATAGTGGAAAAAGTACTTAATTGACCATTACACTAATAATGATATAAGTCGCATCATGGCGAGAAAGTAAAACTTCGTTTCTGTAAAAGAAGACGGCCACAAAGTACAGAAACAGAAAAGATTATTATTATCAGATTTAAAAGAAACATTTTGAGCTTTTAAGGTTAAATATTCAGACATAGAAATTAGTTTTTAAAAATTTGCGGAACTAAGACCAAAACAATGTGTGCTTCCTGGAGCTAGTAGTACTCATTCAGTCTGTATGTGTGTGGTCATCATGAGAATATAAAGTTGTTAATTGATGGTGGAAACATTGCGAAATTAACAGCCAATCTACGACTGAGAAATTACAAAGATATGATTTCACAGATTGTATGTAACCCTGTATCCCTTAAATTTTATTTTTGTTCCTTCAATCGAACAAAAAATTTGACAGAAATAAAAAACATCAATGTTAAATTTCCTTTATATTTGTCCTGTTTGAAGTGGAATGACTCAATGAAGATATTTGGTGGCCAAGGAGGTGGAACTCCATGCCGAAGATAACTCCCAGATCTTGCGAGAAGAAAGTAATTATAGAGGATTTCACGTTAAGAAAAAAGCATTGATTATAGGCCTATGGGTCTTGCCTAATACGAGCGCTCCAAAAGTCGCTCACATTAAAATTATGGTGTCTATATTGAGTAATGCAGTTGGAAAGTGCTATCGGCTACAGCATCATGTTGCTACAGCAACAAACCTTGTCGTCATTGTGATGTGTATGTATACACTGACGCTTGCAATAGTTCTTTGTTTATTGCTCGGCAAACATGTCGTTTTCCAAAGAGCAACGAGGTTTCGTTGTTGAACATTATTTTTCCAGTCGTCCTTGTACACGTGTTGTAGACGAATTTCGCAGGAATTATCCGGATGTGGTAGTGCCCAACAATTCGACCATAACGAGAGTAATCGTCAGTTTCAGGGAATGTGGATCAGTTGCAGACAAGAAGAGAACCGGGAGACCGACCATTTTAACTCCTGCTAAACTGGCTGAGGTAAGAAATGTGATAGAGCGTTCGCCTTCAAAACGTTCGCGGAGACTCTGAGCTCCACTCTTAGAGTTCATGTGGAAGTGCTCAGAGAGCGATGAAGCGGTTACATTTTCGTGCTTATCATGTACGCAGTATTCAAGAATTCAAGGAGCCTAATAAACAAAATCGCGTAGTGTACTGTAGCTTACATGGTTGCGGTCATTAGTTGACAACCATGGAATTGCAGAGCTTGACCGTGTGTTCTTCACAGGTGAGGCGTGGTTTCACCTTAGTGGTTACATGAACAGTCAAAACTCTCGAATTTGGTCCACCGAAAATCCACATGTGTTCCATGAAACCCCCTTACACTCTAAAGAAATTGGAGTGTAGTGTGCCGTTTCACGTCGTCGTATAGTGGGCTCCACTTTCTTTGAAACTACAGTGCCCAGTGTTGTGTACATAGATATCATTATACAGTTTATTGCGCTTCTTGACAGTGATGAATGTGATTGTTGGTTCCAGCAGGACAGTGCCATATGTCACACATCTAATGAAACCATGCAGTTTTTGCGCGAGCTTTTGGGTGAGCGTATCATTTTTCGAGGATTGTAGCATCCATGACCTCCTATTTGACGTCCCCAGATTTCTTTATGTGGGGTTATCTTAAAGGAAGGGTATACAAAAACAGACCGCACACTCTGGAGGAACTAAAGAGTACCATAACAACGGAGATTAACAACATCAGTGTACGCGTGCTCAAAAAAGTGGCCGCAAACATGGTAAAAAGAGTTCGTACATGCCACTGTAAGTATAACACAGTACATGTCATGAACTGGATGCGCGGTAGCAAACTCTGTCTCTGGCGTCAGCCGTTGTACAGACCGCTTATTTAGTCCTGACAGCTCAGCGACGCGAAAGAGGGGAAAAGTTCCGGAGTAGAGATAAGGGCGAGCGGTCGGTAAAGGAATGCAGTACAGCTTAATTGTACTGGAAACATGCCGCTCCACCGCACGCATGACATCCCGATCGCTTCGAAGGCAAGCGAATGAATAACCCATACACCCCTTGGCGTAACTAAATGGATTCGCCTGATCTAGGCGCACATCTCCGGCGACTGTCAGGACTAAATAATCGTACTGTACACTCCAAGTGGCGGGGATTACCAGTCTTACAGTAGTTTGAGGGTTTGAGTGAAAATTGTTTGTTTTTTGTGTTTGTAAATAGTGATTGTACATATTTCTGTGTTAGGTTTAATAGAGCTACTTCATTCTGTACATACAAGTAAGTTTCATCATAAGGTCATTTGTTTTAATAATAATTTCTGGAAAATGTTAATATAAATAATGTTTATGCTATCTTTCTCAGTCAAAATATGTCCTACGACCGTATATTGCATAACTGAAATATAAATTTAATTGGTCTAGTTCTAAGGACTAACATTATGACGTACTATTGAAAGTAGCTATTGCGAAAACAAAACAAGAAAAAATGCCTTTTGTATGCGCTATTGCTACCTGCTCAAACAGCCTACAACAAGGATTTCTGCCCGCGCGAGTATCACTTTCCACAGATTCCCTAAATAAGATGTGCGTAGGAAAAGATGGGCATATTTGTGTAAAAGGGAAGATTCTTTCAATGAAGAAAACGCAACAGTCTGATCTTATCATTTTGGTGAAAATTATTATGAAAGGGATCTTAAAACGGAGCTTCCAACTTTGAAACATAAATGGATATTACGTGAATGAGCTGAACCCCATCTAAATAGGCCTATACCGAATTCTAATCCCGAATCAAATAATGATCCTTCAGAACGCCGGACCCAACGCATGGAGAGGAGAAATAACAAAAAGATCCTAGAAAATGTGTTGGATTCCAGCGTCTCGAACACGGGAGAAAATTATTGTCCTGCAATTAATAATGGAAATGAATAAGTGTTCACTAATCCTAGTATCTCTGACACGAAAAAATTGATATTTTGAAAAAAAATGGTTGAAATCCGAAAATGAGATGCTTTCGGACCAAATTACAGAGCTAGAAGAAACTTTGAAGGAATTAAAACATGAAAATATGCACTTAGAAGCCCGTATTAAGACTTTTGAAAATGAAAGTATTAAATTATCCTCCATTTTCAGTCCTCAAAAAAATCCGTGTTAATAACTAGAAGAGCAGTAACTTGAAGGGGGAAAAAGTCGAAGATGTTGCTGTAGCAGTCACGTTACGAGCTCTGTCTAAAACGCCTATGATTTTAAAAGACAACTTAAATATCCATTACCTTCTCCTCGAACATTACAAAGGCATCTCTTCACCATAAAAGGCATGTAGGTTTGATCTCTTTTAGTTTTGAGATCTTAAAATATAATATAAATAATATGATTGACATGGAAAAAGACATAATAATAATAATAATAATAATAATAATAATAATAATAATAATAATAATAATAATAATAATAATAAATGCAAGTGCAGCATAGCATTTCTTACGACAATACATTTGACTGTTCAGCAGGCTTGTGTACCCACGGGGCGTGAAACGCTCGCGTCAATTTAAAAATATCGTGATTGCTCCACGCCAGTTCCTTCTTGCTGGAAAGCGTGGTCCGTTCACACGGAAGGACAAAGTAGTCAGTCGAGACGTAGCCATGGTTAGTTGCTGAAGAATGTATGGCAGGGATCGGAGAAAATGTCATCGTGATCATTAGCAATAGTGCTGTCGAAGGGGCAGCGCAGTAAACTGTCTTTGCTTCACTCTCTCCCTTCCAATCAACTCCCCTACAACTCCAGTACACAGACATCTATCAGTGGATACCTGATTATATTAGATTGTTTCTTTCTCAAAACCTTCAACGTCTGTTCGGAAACGTGTGTTTAAGGAAGAATGGGAGGAACAGTAGGTGTGCATATGGTGACAATGTAGACGCCTCTTCTGTTCTAAAATTATAATAGACACTTAAAAATCAAACATCTAGCGACATTACGACACGTCATAAGATTATCACGAAATCATAGGTAAGCATGAACATATCCAATGTAATTGTAAACGGAAATGTATGCAGTAGAAAATAAGTATAAAAATAATTTTCTTTTCGTAGGGCTAGACGGAGTCAAGCAATTAAAATATAGAAGAACTAAATTCAAATAACAGTTCCAGTATTAAATTATGATGGAACAAACTGAGTCAAAGGGAACTCCATGCAAGTTATATTATTGCTTTGGAAATCGCAAAATAAGGAAGGGGGGCTATCAATTAATTTCAAGAAAATAAAATACATGGTTGTGGGTAGTCGCAGCAAGGTAAATTTAGATACTGGGGATACACAAATAGAAAATTCTGAATCATTCAAATATTTGGGTGTTACCCTCAACAGTCAGGCCAAAAGTGATGAAGATAATAATAAGATTGGCCAAGGAAAGCGGGCCATAAGACAATTAAATACACTCCTCTGGAATGACAAGGTAACAAGGAAAACTAAGACAAGTATATAAAAAACTATAATAGAAAGTATATGTACCTATGGATCTGAAACTTGGGAAATGAGAGACAGGATGAAGAAGAAATTGTTGGCTCTAAAAATGGATTACTGGCGCCGTAGTTGTCAAGTTTCGAGGATGGACCACATTAGGAATCAGGATGTCCGAAATATAATGCAGGTATCAGGAGATATCTTACAATCAGTGGAAACTAAACGCCTGATATGGTATGGGCATCTCCAGAGAATGTCAGCCGACCGCTGGCCTAATAAGGTCTTCAACTGGACTCCCCCGGAAAAAAAGAGAAGAGGAAGGCCAATGAAGAAATGGAGCGAGGAGGTTCAGGAGGATATGGTCTGCAGGGGTCTGTCTACAAATGGGCGATTGTCAAAACCGGAGTACCTGGAAGTTGAGAAGCGGGAGACGGCGACAGCCGTAAAATTACTCGCAATACATACATACAAATCGCAAAATCATTGAAGTGCTAAAATAAAAGACAATTCATTAAAACATGTCAGAATAAAGTTGCTAACATTATTTGTCCCGAATAATATGTTTTTAACAGTATGAAATTATCCACACAGACATTACAAAGGAGGATAAGGGATGTTGAAACACTAGCTGAACGAGAAATAAAATCAAAGATGCATGAACAGTGGTCTAATCTCTCGTTTCAGGTGAAAACACAGATATTGATGCAGTATAAATGGTAATGTTCATCCGCGGAGTTACGAATTATCTCTCTGTATAAGAATATTTGCTCGATGTCATTACACTCGAAGGAAATACAATAAGAGAAAAGTTATGCCAAGCATGAAGAAAATATATAGAAGAAACGAATCTGAACAGAAAGTAATTAGTATCTATAGTAACATACGGGACTCGAAATACGACTTTAAAAAAGTCTACTAGGTGGACTAACGTGATATTAAGAGAGCTGGAAATAAGTGAGGACATTAAACGTTGTCATTGTATAACACACCAGACTGGCTTAGAATTATTTAAAATGCTCTCCATAGAAAATATCTATAGTATTATCATAGGTCGCCTGCCGCGACCCTACATAGCCGCTATGTTTGTCTCTACATTCGATATATTTCCGAACAATTTTTTTCTGAACGAAAACTTGTAAAATCTAAACAAAGATCGTGACTAGCAGACGAAAATTTAGGAGTTGTATTAAGAGTGGCAATTTGTGAAGTATTTTCCTAGGTTGTTGTAGCACAGCAAACATAAAGGTGAAATACAATACAATCTGTTCATCTATAAAACAATATTGTGTAGTCTACGTCAGATGATTGGGTTGAGAGTCCGCCACTGGGATCCGAACGGAGTGCTCTATACTCCTCGACTAATATTACATCTTACGTACTGCGGCTTGTGTCCAGTGATGTCATCGCGAGTACAAAATTGCCGACGGCTGGGTTATATGTTCAGTTTCAGCGAATGAAATCGTTTCTTGCAAAGAAGAAAACACAAGAGAAGGAGATGGTGGGTTAGGCAGTGGACACTACAACGCAAAGCTTTGGGAGCTTGAAGATTTATTGACAGAGAACTTAAAAATCATCCTGAGGATTTCAAAAATTCGTTAAGAATGACAGAGGTACAATTTGAAGATTTGTTTGAGCGAGTTCGACTTCTTATAACAAAATATGACACAAAAACTGTATGAAACAAACAATAACTGCCAAAACAGAACTAGAATGTCACTTGAAATAGTTTATTTTCATTAACCAGGCAGCTTTAGGTTTGTAGATCTCATCGGTAGACTTTTCTGATCTCTCACTCTCAGAAATTTTCCTCATTTCCTGGCAAAAAACTTTTCAAGTTTTTAAATTTCATTATAAATTCCTTCGGTCCAAATGTTGGTATATTTAGGGTAGCAGACATTCGTTTATCCGCTGCTGCTTGTTTATCACGATCCCGATACTCGCCCAATGTTGGATTGTACAGAACATGTTTTATTTGATACCTATAGTTCCAAAAATTGTATTGTATCACTCTTACTAAATCTAAAAACAAAGCTAACAAGACATCTTGCTTCACTAAAGCCAGGCGGCTTACGACTGAAAATCAAACATGTTTGATCCTGTCACGACCGAATCGTGAGCTTTTGACGTCACCGGCAAGCTTACTACACCGCGTTCACATGGATAGTGGCTTACGAAAGCGTACTTGACAGAAGCGTTTCACGCCCCGTGGGAAATGATGATACGCATTCTTATAGATAATATTTTACGATCCGACAGCGCAGTAACCCCTGCCATTCTTCATACTGCTGTATATGAATTGAAGAATATAGGCCTAAGGACGAGAGGATTCGTAAATGACATGGGGCCGTGTAAAATGTGGATTCTGTTAAAGTTGGGTCGTGTCCAAAATAAAACCCAATTTCAGAATACTAACGTTCCTGAAATAAGTATATGGGCTTTTTGTGATGTGCCACATGCGCTGAAATTCTTAAGAAACGATCTTCTTGATAGTGGTTTTGAAATTTGTGAATGAGAATACATTTTTAAAACTTCTGAATTACAACAAAAGAGATCTGAAATACACATACAAGATACAAAATGATCATTTAACTCTGTATGGAATGGAGAAGCAAAATGTAAGAAAGGAATAAGAATTCAAGTCTCCTGAACTTGTGCACAGAGTCCGTAGATATCCAGAGTACCACAATCCTTTGCGCCGGAAAACCGACAAATCAGTCATTGCAATTCCAGCGCAGCGCTCGCTATTTGTCGTATATGCTACAGTTGTATAGGAATGAAATAATATAGTCTAAGTCAGAATCAAATAACCTACTCTTAATTTTAAGGGCCACGGACACTGCCTAAATTGAGCTTTACTTTAAATATTCCTATCCCAAGAGTGTTGAAATGGAATAACAATGGCGGCCGATTAGCTGATTGCGCTACTCTGGGTATCCACGAGCTGCTTGTGCATAGCTGAAAGCAATTGTATACTTCGGGATGTAAACAGTTACTGTACCTTCCCGGCTATCGAATTGGAAATAATGAAGTCCAGCCTCCAAATTCTTCAGATTCTGCGGGTCCCCCTGCCTGACTCTCTTCTCCCACTCCGCATTCCAGTTGTTAAATGCCCGCTGTTGGTCGCTGCTCGAAGCCTCCACCATCATCGGTGTTTCCATCTTGTCATTTTCTTCTTGTCGATCTAAAAGGAAGTGTAATTCTTGGTTAAAATCTTCGTAATACACTGATTGGTAACTACGAAGAGGATAAATGGGTAGCTACTGTCCAGCCGAATGCTTATGTCGCATCCCGGTTTGCCCCAAACGTTTCTCCTGTCCTCTCTGTAAGAACTAGTGGATACTCTTCTCTGCAAATATTTGCTGTACAGAATTGGAAATTTACGTAGTATTATACAACTGTTTAAAATAATTTAAAAGAAAGGGCACGGTTAAGTAAGTAGGCCTAACTGCTATGTGATTTCCCCTGTTTGGACGACCCTGCGAAATAACCACTCGGACGGACAGTAGTATGGTAACTTGTACGTCTCCAAACTATTAAAAATAAGTGAATCATAAAAGTGAAGTCTGAAAAGGAATCAAAAGATGAATCGCATAGTACGGTTACTTCTAGTATAGGTACAGTATAACCTAAAAGAAAAATACATTCAGGGAACTGAAATGATGGAAGTTTAGACTTTCATTTAAAATGAAATTAATTTATCCATATTATTTTATTCACAGATGGCTCCTAAATGTTGTGTCATTGTGTACCAGCAATTACCAGAGTGCTATAAGTGAGAGTGTTATGTTACAGTTCTCAAATTTCCAAATGAAAAGGATAAGTTATGTGGCTAGAAGCTACTCGTATATCTCGAAGTGTCTTCACGTCAACAAAGCATTCAATTGTGTATATTAAACACTTTGAAATATAAGAATTAGACACGGATTATCATTTAGTTGTATCCCCTATTAGAATACCATAACCATGGAATAAAAGAAAGAATAAAAATTTCAAGCAAGAAAATAATAGGCTTAGGTCTATATTTAAAATAGATTTATTGAGAGATAGTAGTATTCAATGGCTTTATGAATGTAGAATAAAGGAACACCTTCAACAAATCAAAATTTCAGAAAACATAGAAGAAGAATGAAATAACTTTACATATATTTAAAAAAGGCTGCATTTGAATTTAGTGCCCTAAAAATTATAGGCAAAAGAGAAAAAAAGGCATACCAAAATCGAATGAAGATATCAAAAATGGTAAAGGGGAAGCATATCTCCGATTTTTACAATAAAAAAACTTGAAGATGAAATAGTACAGTAGAAAGTGGGCAATTGCATTGATTAATGCACAAAATCCCTTTATCCTCGCCAGATATGCAATAGCTTCCCCTACATAATCTGCGGTCTTTAACCGTAACAAAAAATACATTCAGTCATTCAGTCATTCATTCATTCATTCATTCATTGTTCTCCCAAGTCCAGGTTTTCCACTGCAAACCCAGCGTTCTCCAATCTTTCCTATTTTCTGCCTGCCTGTTTGTTTCCTCATATGATCCATATATCTTATTCTCGTCTATCATCGCAGATCTTTTTCTGCCCCCAACTCTTCTCCCTTTCTCCTTTCCTTCCATTGCATCCTTCAGTAGGCAGTGTCTTCTCAGCCAATGACCCAACCAATTCCTTTTCCCCTTCCTGATCATTTTCAACATCATTCTTTCTTCACCCTCTCTTTCCAACACAGCTTCATTTCTTATTCTGTCTGTCCAATTCTCATGTTCCATTCTTCTCCATATCTACATTTCAAATCCTTTTATTCTCTTCTCTTCACTTCGTCGTAATGTCCATATTTCTGCTCTACAAAATGCTAAACTCCATACGAAGCACTTTACTATCTTTCTTAGTTCTTTTCCCAAAGGTCCGCAGAAGATGTTCCTTTTTCTATTAAAAGCTTCCTTCGCTATTGCTAGCCTCCTTTTGCAACTCCCCACTATTTTCCCACCTCCCTCCTGATATTCCCATCACATCCACTCTGTTTGTTCTTATTGCTTTCTTCAAATTTTCCAACTTACCTGGCTGCAGAGTAGCTCCTGTTCCAGTTGCAGTCGTCAATCTTCTTTCTTCTTTTTCATGTTCTGGCATGAATCGTCCTTCTCCTGTATCCCCCACCCGGACATCCGATTGGGGGGATAGTTTACGTCCGGAATTTTTTACGGGAGAAAAACTCATCATGCAGTTATTTGTAATACTATTCTTCTTGGGATAAATAAATGCGGAAGCTTCCCATTGCTTTCCGCACACCACTCTCTCTTTCGCATCTTAAAAGATCCCAGGGGGCCCCAGCGTGGAGGTGAGGAGAGTGGATTTGACTAATTAGGCCCTCCGGACTTCACCGAAATTCACCACAAGGGTTAAATATCAGTTCCATCAGGGTTTTTGACCCGATCAGAGACCGGGAAATCCCAATTAGTCTTTGCCCCCCTTATTGAGTCTAAAGCATTATGAAGGTCATCGATGTGAAAAGGCCAACTAAGATCCTTATCGAACATGATACCAAGAAAGTTAGGCTTCCAGGATGATTTATGATTAAAGTTATGTCATTGAAATACTAGATATGTGAAATTAACATTATTACCTACTAAGAAATAAACATGATGTTCTGGCTACATTAAGAATAAAATAATTAGAACGACACCATTTTTAAATTCACAAATACCATTAATTATTAATTTTCAGTTTGCGCAATACCTAGATGTGAAACAGGAACAAGATGAAGTTAAACTTATGTGAAGATTAAAGAAACTAGCACTTCAATATTATTAATTTATGCAGTGATAAGAGAGATTTTGAAACAAATGCTGTGTGGATTGGGGGCACACAGGTAGGCTTGGGATAATTTGTATTGTTCTATGAAAGCCCCTTGAATCTTGGTGTCCCTGAGTGAAAATATGTCTAGCAGAGCTCACATTTGAGTGGATGAGAAATTGCATGTGAAAATTATTTTATGTGCTGTGCACTTGTCTTTGGACTGACACTAAAGACAGGTAGGTCCAAACATTGCAAGTCATCATGATGATCAGCACAAACACAACTACCGCTCAGACAACACTTTCTATAGGTTATGTTTTGCAGAATTCCCCAGTCTTAGTATTAAGTATTCATGTTGTAAATTCGTGTACGTTACACTGTTTAATATGAATACTGGAATAATCTTACTCTCGCTGTTTGTGTTTGTTGTGTACATCATAAAAAGCATACTTAAAATTACAGCACTTTTCATTTCCACGACTGATCCATTAAAGTTACACTAAAATGTTAACCAGATTGAACAGGCGTTACAAAGAGCGAACAGCCCGTCTCAACAAAATCGTAATAAAAAAGAAATATTACGCATTCTCATACGCACTAAGTACTTATTCTACTCAAAATTCTTTCATGGAGTGAGTCTTCATGGGAGTCCACCTGTATCTAGGCAACAATGTCACACGACTGTCCACAAATAGCATATAGGGGTTCTTGTTTACTGCGCATGCGCAGTGTGTTGTAGGCGAAACTTATACAATAAGGAAACTCCAGATTTTTTCCGTATCTGTACATACTCGTAGATCTGTGTTTGTAACAACTGGTGTTGCCTAAACTCCAAAAGACACATACTATTTTGTAGTCGTTAAAATCTACATATTTCCACACATTCGAACATACAAGCTATAAAAAAATCGGTATAAATTAATTTTAAGAATTAAGAGAATTGCCCATTCAAGACGTTATGGACAAGCAATAACTTAACTTGAATATTTCTCAAATCAAAAGCCTTGTATTCCTAGAGGTAAATAATCTTAAACCCTCACTTCCCTGCCACTGCACTGTGGACCAGGAATATTGCTGGAGTAATAGTTCATGTTATTTCAATTATTTTACCTAGACTGCACTCCATTTCTGAAATCTGTGGAGTAAATCGACGCATTTGGGAGGAGCCTACGACAAACAAATGGGCGGAGTCTATCAGTGCGGGAGTATATTGCGAGCTGCATCGGCTCACAGTCGCTATGGGGTAAGATGCGCATAACAGAAGGTGATAGGTAGAGGTGGCATTTTAGACTCTCGTCTTCAATCAATGTTTTCCCCCAGAGCGGTCATTGGACTGGCCCCCTCCACTCACCACTTGCGCAAAGGACTTGTTTCGGTTCCTATACTCTACAGATTCCAGAAACGGAGTATAGTACAGAAGATGAAAGCCACAAGGTCTAAACCTGTTGGTGAAACGTTTATTCCATTAATTCCGTTGAGTATCCCATCTTTGTCTGGTATTCTGATGTAACCTGATGCTCGAATGGGTTAGTTATAGGGTCCCACTCCATGGGCTGCATGTCATTCTCTGCGTCGATGTCTTCCAAATGCATGGGCTCCTGTTATTCCTACAAAATTTCGAAAATGTGGAATAATAGATGGTAAAATTATAATCGACGATGGAGTAGTTTTAAGGGCAATAAATTTCGTAATTTTGGCTCTCTTTAGAACAAAAATAAAGTGGAGTGTCCCATGTTGTACACTGACGCAATTAAATTAGTCTTATTCCTGAATGGGTGGATTCTAGCTATTAAAGATTTAAAGTTCACTTTCTATGAAAATTATCTCTGTCGCAAGGTAGATGTCTCTGTAGACCTACAATACTTACTTACTTACTGGTTTTTAAGGAACCCGGAGGTTCAATTCCACCCTCACATAAGCCCGCCATTGGTCCCTATCCTGAGCAAGATTAATCCAGCCTCTATCATCACATCCCACCTGCCTCAAATCCATTTTAATATTATCCTCCCATCTACATCTCGGGCTCCCCAGAGGTCTTTTTCCCTCTGGCCTCCCAACTAACACTCTATATGCATTTCTGAATTCGCCCATACGTGCTACATGCCCTGCCCATCTTAAACGTCTGGATTTAATGTTCCTAATTATATCAGGTGAAGAATGCAATGCGTGCAGTTCTGTGTTGTGTAACTTTCTCCATTCTCCTGTAACTTCATCCCTCTTAGCGCTAGATATTTTCCTAAGCACCTTATTCTCAAACATCCTTAACCTATGTTCCTCTCTCAAAGTGAGAGTCCAAGTTTCACAACCATACAGAACAACCGGTAATATAACTGTTTTATAAATCCTAACTTTAAGATTCTTTCACAACAGACTGGATGATAAAAGCTTTTCAACCGAATAATAACAGGCATTTCCCATATTTATTCTGTGTTTAATTTCCTCCCGAGTATCATTTATATTTGTTACTGTTGCTCCCAGGTATTTGAATTTTTCCACCTCTTCAAAGGATAAATTTCCAATTTGTATATTTCCATTTCGTACAATATTCTCGTCACGAGACATAATCATATAACTTACTTTGTCTTTTCGGGATTTACGTCCAAACCTATCTCTTTACTTGCTTCAAGTAAAATTCCCGTGTTTTCCCTAATCGTTTGTGGATTTTCTCCTAACATATTCACGTCATCCGCATAGACAAGCAGCTGATGTAATCCGTTCAATTCCAAACCCTCTCTGTTATCCTGGACTTTCCTATTGGCATACTCTATAGCAAAGTTAAAAAGTAAAGGTGATAGTGCATATCCTTGCTTCAGCCCATAGTGAATTGGAAACGCATCTGACAGAATCTGACCTATACGGACTCTGCTGTACGTTTCACTGAGACATATTTTAATTAATCGAACTAGTTTCTTGGGAATACCGAATTCAATAAGAATATCATATAAAACTTCTCTCTTAACCGAGTCATATGCCTTTTTGAAATCTATGAACAACTGATGCACTGTACCCTTATACTCCCATTTTTCTCCATTATCTGTCGAATACAAACTATCTTATCAATAGTTGATCTATTATGCCTAAAACCACACTGTTGATCCCCAATAATTTCATCTACATATGGAGTTAATCTTCTCAAAAGAATATTGGACAAAATTTTGTACGACGTCAACAAAAGTGATATTCCTCGAAAGTTATTACAGCTAGTCTTGTCCCCCTGATAGGTACGATTATGGACTCCTTCCATTGTTCTGGTACAATTTCCTTTTCCCAAATAGCAAGTACAAGCTTATAAATTTCGTTACATAATGCGCCTCCACCCTCTTGTATTAATTCTGCTGGAATTTTATCGATACCTGGAGACTTATAATTTTTCAGATTTTTTATCGAAATTTCGACTTCAGAAAGTGTGGGTTCGGGTATAAATGGCTCAGCAGTTTGTATTTCAATTTCGTCCTGATCATTTGTACTTTGCCTATGTATATTTCGTAGTTGCCCAAAATAGTTTTTCTATCTGTTCAGGATTGAATGAGAGTTTCATCCTTGATCACGTTTATCCTTGCCAGTACCAAATCTCAAAACCTTATTCCTTTGCTGTGGTCGTGCCAGAGAATCAGTCCCATTCCGAGGCTTATTTGAAGGTTTCGTAACAAGCTGCTTTTTACGGTGATGGGTTGTTAGCCCTTCGCCCAACCCCCCCGCTGGAGGACCACCCCTCATCGGCTGTCCGCTTATTCAATATATTCACAACTAACCTCCATATCTGGAGGCCGTCTCCTCGATCCGCAACCTGAGAACGCGCCATGCCGGTAGACCTACAATACTGCAAGAAACTTGGATGATCTAATCAGTGAATTACATGTAGATCCCTGGAATTGTTTCGAAAATTCTGAAAGACTTGTAAATGCCGCCTAAAAATTTTTCGGAATGCTTGGAATGTAATTTAACACAGCTAGTGATAACGGCGTAGATGGAGTAGGGAAAGGGACACAAGTGTTGGGGATGTGAGTTTGATTATACTTCGGTTAATTGATTATATGTGCATATATTTTTTCTTTCCATGCTCTGGGGGACAGTGCCGAAAATGCAGTACACAGTGCAGCTTTCCACATTCGACCGTGGAAACACAAAATGTATGAACTTTTTTTTTTCCGGCAGCTTATAAGTCTGTTATATAACGAGGTCACTCAGCGTCGAATGAATTGGTGGAATGGAGATGATATTGTTATGCGACCGTCAACTTAGGTCGGATGACTTGCTGAACGGATGATTACTGCGTTCGACTGCCGCTCACACTTAGGCTTATCAGGATTTCTGACATCACCATTACACGTATAATGTAAAAGAAAATATTTTACTGAAAGAGCTGGGACTCTCAGGATATCATAGGAAAACTACATGATTACTGAACTCAGGTTCTAGACTGAATTAGTTATGAATGAAACTATGCTCGATTTATTAAATATATACAAATATACATAACAAGTTACTTACAATAGTATATCTCTTGTCTCTGCCGACGCCATTACGACTTGGTCCTCGATCCCTGCCCGACCATGTCACCATCCGACTGTATCCTCTCACCATCACTTTTTATGTTCTCTTATCGGTCTCCCGAATGGGGTACCACCCACGCTATCGGACAGGTGAGATAGGCTTTAACCCCTTTTGATTATTCGTGCTTGAAGATGTCGTCTTAATCAAACCTCTGTTACAAATAATTCGATTGATTGCAATACAGTGATAAGTCGCTTTAATGAGATTACGCGTAAGAAAAGAAATCGAACAATGCGTGATTTAATTTAACCAATTAAAATGCATGCTTTGTTCCACTGGACCATTGCGAATAGTCCAGCAGTAATTCGTGGCGTAAGAATACATTTATCGTAGGCAGTGATTTACCGCTCGCGCGACAAAACTCTTTAACGCTGGCTAAGCATCTATTTACTTCACAAGCTGGAATTGTATTACATTTCTGCTAAAGACCATGTATTCCGCTGACACTGTTCCTGGACTGTTTCAGATTTGACACCCCACAGGAAATCATGCTACAGGGCGTTCTTATGCCCTGAGGCATAACAATGCCCAGGGGCGTATTTTGCGGGCTACCGGCGGTAGCCCAAGGAAATTACAAAAGAAAAAGTTTATAATATAACATAATGTAATAATTTTGTATTATTAGTTTTACCATAGTAATTAAAATTAAAGTAATTGTTAGATATATTTTGTGTAATAATAGGGTCAGCGGTAGCCCAAACCCTTTAACCAGTATACGCCACTGAATGCCCCTTCATTTCAAAAAGACGATGCCTCAATGGCACATGCTTTTTCATTGAACTTGTTGTCTGGCCTAGTGATTGTGGATTAGATTCTGGAATACATTCACACACACAAGCAACAGAGAGAGTTTACAGAGAGTTAATCTCGTGTCAGGGACTCTTTCTGCTCAGAAAGGCTTAAGGGGTATTTATTCCCTCGCCATTGGCTTTCACATGCACATCATGTATACTATGAATCTGGTGGTCGCTGAATTACATAGGCAGAGCGGAATCATTAATAACGTTCATTTAATGTATTCTAATTGGTTTTGGATTTTCCGTGTTAAACTTTGAGATACTGTATTCTATGATTTTGTGTTGGTTCGGTTCGTTGCATGGCGCCAGCTATAACACTTATCAACTCTAGGTACAATAATAGATTTTGGATACTTCTTTTTCGTTACAATAAAATTTCACAATATGGGATATTATTAAGATAACATTATTTCTCTCTCTCTCACACTCATTCACTTTTATTTTTTCTGGCCCCGATATATATTCTTTTCTTCTCATGCATACCTCACACACACACACACACACACACACACACACACACACACACACACACACACACATTTTTTCAATGTAATTCACTCCATTCTTAAGCTAAAATGTTTATCCTAAAAGCATTCAAGTATTAACTCTGTTTTTTGTGTTGGATCCCTTTTCGTACATACAATATTCTCCTTCTGCTGACACATGCGGTTGAATCCCATGCTAGGCGCTGATAGTGTTCCAGCTGGCGAGTGACGTCACCTATCCTTCGTGGCTCCCGTTGCTTACGCTGCTGTTCATGTTACACCACCGGCGTCCGGCAGTACGTCTTGCATTCTCGAAGCCTAGAGTACATACAGTACATAAGTTCGAGTAGCACAATGATTAAATTAAGATAATCATTTACTCAACCACGAAAGAGTTTTAGTTATGAATGTCTAACTTCAATTTTCACATCAACTGTCTTTTCTTTAAATCATCACTTGAGATACGTTTGGATTTGAATATTTACACATATATATTAACCTTCAAGACAATAATATCCTTATGTTAAATTGATCCTAAGCTTAGAAACATATTATGTCATTGTTCAAAATGTTTCGAAATCTATATACATATTACATAACAGTTAACTCGATGAACAGAATTATTTATGATACAGTTATTTTAAGTTACAAAAGTAGAAGTAAATTTTACAAGTCCCATTTTGAACTTTGGCATCTCCAGGCGAGCTTCATGCCCAACTTAACATTATACAATATACTTAGGGTTTTCCTTGGAATGGACGATATCACGTCGAAGGTCGTTCAGATCCGATGACACAGGCTTCCTCAGTTTACTCTGGCTAGAATTGCGGCTGAGTAGCTGAAAATATTGTTACATCCGGGGAACAGAGAGTATAATTCTCGTCCCCATATTTTATTAGATCACTTTTTTTTGCGACAACAATTAGATAATCTGTAATCCAATAGGTTAGTAAATATTTCTAGTTCGCAATCCGTAGCGAGGTGAAGTTGGTTGGCTCCTCTGTTCGGCTGTTTCATTACTCACACTGGGAGCATTAAATGAATTATGAGGAGAGTCGAACTCATGGTCTGGTTCAGCAGAATTGTGTGCCTGGGGAGGATCATCTGATCTCACTTTCCACGAGGCGAGAGGGATTTCGTCCTCGGACTCAAAATCTTCATCTCTTCCTACTCTTTCTCTTAATTCGCTTAGCGGTATCTCATTTTCCGATGCCCACGCGTTTTCTTTCGCCGTTCCTGACATTTCACTGATTATTCCTTCACCTTGGGGTTCTCTGTTCGATTCCATTCCCAGGGGTCCTTCATCATTCTCCCAATAGTGCGTATACATACTTTCCGTATTATTTTTGGTAGGATGAATGTCGTCAACCTGACATCGGCACAACTTTAATCTATTTACACGAACTACTTGTGTTCTACCGTCTCCGTAGCGAATGCGGTAATTGACTTCATTTAGTATTTCTACTATCTCAACTGGGCTTGTCCATGGTTTAGCTAATTTCTTCGTTACTTCCTTTTTCAACACTGTGCTTTGTATGAATACTTTGTCTCCTAGCTCAGATGTTTGAAGTTTCACATTTCGCCTCGTGTTGTACTGTCTCGCTTGCGTTATTTTACTTTGCTTTAACCGTTCTCTAACCACTTTGTAGGCCGTCTCTAGTTTCCTGGCTTGGCCAACTATAGGGTCGGATTCTATATTTTCTCTTGGAAATTTCGGACTCATATCAACTGGAAATGGCAGAGGCATTTCCTTGCCATACAAGAGAAAGAATGGGGAGTACCCGGTCACCGAGTGGGGTGTAATTCTGTACGCCTTCTGTACTATAGCTATCCACTTATTCCAATCTCTTTGGTCTTAACGCACAAAGTGAAACATCATTGCCGTGAACGTTTGATGACTGCGTTCAACTAGTCCATTCGCCATAGGATGATACGGATTTGTCTGTATTTTCTTTATGTGTAGCAATTTGCAAACTTCCTTGAACAATGTAGATACAAAATTTCTGCCTTGATCAGTTAATACTTGTTTAGGGGTTCCATGACTAGCAACTATTTTTGTGACAAATTCCCTAGCTACAGTTTCCGCAGATTGGTCAGGTATCGGAATAGCTTCACTCCACTTCGTGAAGGCAACCATGAAAATCAATAGATAGACGTTTCCGGAAGTGGTCTTTGGAAATGGACCAAGGATGTTCATGCTAACTAATTCAAAGGTTTCACCACTTCACCGAACTCCTGAAGAGGGCTACAGGATGTTTTCCTGTTTTTCTTTCCCAACATGACATGCAATTTGCAACATAATTTTCCACGTCTGATCTCATATCTAGCCAATAGAAACTTCGACTTAATAAGTCATAGGTCCACCTTTGACCTTGGTGTGCACCGATTGGTGAATCATGATATATTTTTAGTATAGTCAATCTCAATGGTATAGGTACTACCAAACAAGGTTCACGGTCATTTTGGATTCGAAACAAAATCCCATTGTCATCTAATTTAAACTGATTTGCGTCATTCAACCATTGTGCATATTGCGGTTCGGCAATTGTAGATTTCGAACGGATTGAGATTCCATCTTGTCGATCGTAACAAAGGGCACTTTATGAATTCTAGATAGAGCATCTGCGTTCTGATGTTTTTTTCCTGGTTTGTACTGAATCTGAAAATTAAATTCAGAGAATCTGAGCGTCCATCGGAGCAGTCTCGAACTCGGCTCCTTGAGACTCATTAGCCAACGAAGAGCTGCATGGTCGGTCACTGCGATGAACTTGTGACCGTATAGGTAACATCTAAAGTACTTTGTAGCTCATACAGGGACATCACTTTATTTTTACCAACATTTTTAACATTAACCTGGCTATACTCGGAAACACTGTTGCCCCCTTCCATTACAGGAGTTTGATGTTACTAGTGCAATATGTAAACAAATCATTTTACTAGGTATATGAGGAGAGGAAAGTAGTGTATCCATTTATGTTGTAGGGAAATACGATATATATTTCAGTTTGATCATCACTTTTACGGAATTTATTAAAATACAGTAGAGTAGTAACATTTTTTTTTTCAAAAACTCAACTTTTCAGGCGGCTATGTTCGTTATGTAATGTCTACTTTATTTAGCATACTAATTATTGGTGTTAAAATACAATATAGATAGTGCATTTAAATTGAGGGGGACATAAATAAAGGGCTGTAAGTGCACTTAAGTTACTTTTGAGAAAATGGGGTTTAAATATTTAAGCTTTCGTAAAATCGGTGAAATTTTTATTCAAATTTTAATGTGTGATGCGATTAAAATATCCCTTTGCCACTAAAATTTTAGATACTTTAGCTTACACTGGATGCACTTAACTCATGTTATTACAAATGTTCATTCATTCATTCATTCATTCATTTATTTTATTCCATAGATCTTACATGAGCAATGAAGCTTTAAGATGTGGAACATGTCAACATTTTACAATATTACAATTACAATTTTTACAAATTTTTATAGTTTTACAATTTAGTAATTTTCTACAATTTTTACAATTTTGTACAATTTTTTTACATTTTTTTACATTTTGGCGAGATGTAGTGAGATGAGATGAGGTCCGAGGATTCGCCAAAATATTACCCGGCATTTGCCTTTTCGGTGGGGGAAACCTCGGAAAAACCCAACCAGGTAATCAAATCAAAGGGGGTAATCAAATCAAAGGGGTTGATGCCAAGGACTCGCCATAGACCATCCGGCTTCAGTCCCACGGCTGGGGAAAACCTCTGAAGAAACCAAAGTCCAAAGGGGGATCCAACCCAAGCCCGAACGCAGCTCCGGATCAGCAGTCCAGCGAGTCTGTCGACTGAGCAACATCGATGGCTCTACTAAAAGTATACAATACATAGCCAATCAGATTATTAAATTTACAAACGCAAACGATCATTCATAAGTTGAGCTATATTATAATACAAAACAATTTAATTAAATTTAAGGCATAAACAATTCAACCAGTTGTGATATACAGAAATTGATAATACATATCATGCAAACTACTTCAGATTACAAACACAAACAATTTATCAGTAGAGCTATATAGATTACTATTCAATTTAAAGCATATACAATTCATCGGCCAAAACTATACAAATATATACAATACAAAGTAGCATACTTTCATTAAGCTATACAAATTTGTGCAATTAATATCAAGTAGATTAATTCAATTTATAATCATAAACAATTCATCAGTTGAGCTATACATATTACCATTCAATCTACAGTAGGTCTATATACAATTCATCAGTAGAGCTACACAGACTAGTAATCATTTTAAGAACATATACAATTCATCAGCCAAACTATACAAACATATACAATCAAATTAGTTCAATTTACAAACTTATTTTCGTTAAGCTATACAATTCATATGAAGTAGATTAATTCAATTTATAAGCTTAAACAATTCATCAGTTGACCTATACAGTATACTATTCAATTTACAGTACATACAATTCATCAGTTATGCTAAACAAAAAATAGAATACATAGTAAACAGATTAAGTCAATATAAAAACATATTTTAGTTGAGCTATATACAATTGTACATGTCATTTAAGTAGAATAATTCAATTCACAAGCATAAACAATTCATCAATTGTGTAGAAGGTATGAGTATGTAGAAATTTGGTTAATTCTTTTCTGAACCTTTTCTCGTTGTTCTTCAAATCTTTAAGATAATTAGGCAGTGCATTGAAGACTGTTATACATGAATAGCGAACTCCTTTTTTAAAACAGCTTAGACTAACAGAGGGTAGATGAAGATCTGATTTATGTCTTGTATTAAAAGGATGAATGTCTTGATTAGTACTGAATTTATCTTGGTTCTTAATATACAGCATCATTAGGGAAAGAATGTATTCACAAGGTAAAGTCAAGATTTCTAAGTTTCGGAAAATATTTTTACATGAGGTCCTTTTATGCACACCGGCCATTATTCTTATAGCTTTCTTTTGTAAAACAAAAACGTGTTTAGCTTCAGACGAGTTACCCCAGAATATTAATCCATATTTCATTACAGAGTGAAAATATGCAAAGTATGACATTTTAAGTAAGTTTATATCACCAATAGTAGATAAGGATCTTAATGCATAACAGGCAGAGCTCAATTTACTAGTAATACATTCTATATGCGTTTTCCAGTTCAAGTGATTATCCAATTCTAATCCAAGAAACTTTGTGCTTGTAGATTCTTTGAGATGAGTTCCATTTAATCGAATACTGTAGGAAACCTGAGCACTATTGTGTGTACTAAATTTGACTGCACTGGTTTTATCAACATTAAGTGCTAGTTTATTTGCATGGAACCATTCATTCATTAGATTCAGCACTGTATTAGAAGTGTTTATAAAATGATCGTATTGTTTGCTTGAAATAATTACACTTGTATCATCTGCAAATAAAATTACATGGGATGAATTGTTTATGGTCAAGGCTAAATCATTAATATAAACTAGAAACAACAATGGACCTAAAATTGACCCCTGCGGAACACCATGTTTAATATTTCTAAATTCTGAATAAGTAACTTTATGGCTATTTGGTACATTTATTTCTACTTTTTGTTTTCTATTTGATAAGTACGATGTAAACCAACCCAACATCTCATCTTTAATGCCATAAAACTTCAATTTTTTTACTAATATACTATGGTCTACACAATCAAATGCTTTAGCCAAGTCACAAAAAATCCCACATACATGTAGTTTCGAATTTAATGAATTTAGTATTTCATCCACCAAACTAAAAGCAGCATTCTCTGTCGATTTTTGTTTTCTAAATCCAAACTGTTCTAAAACTAATATATTGTTGGACTCCAGGTAATGATATAATCTATTATACATAACTTTCTCAAACACTTTTGAAAATGTTGTTAATAATGATATGGGTCTGTAATTAGCAATAGTACATTTATCTCCCTTTTTGTATATTGGTTTTACTATTGAATATTTGAGTCTTTCTGGAAAAATACCACATTGCATTGACAAATTGCATAGATAGCTTAACGGAGGGGATAATATTTCAGAACAAGCTTTCAGAACTTTACTTGGAATTTCATCATATCCAGAGGAATATTTTGTTTTTAGTTGTTTTATCACATGCATGATTTCTGCTGCGGTAGTGGGAATAAATTTGAGACCTAAAAACTCAGTGTTAAATGCATCAGTTAGGTAACCAAGTGCAGCATCTTCTGCACAATCTTGAATGTTTAAGTTCTGAATAATATTTATATAGAAGTCGTTAAAATGATTTGCAATTGATTTTGGGTTATCTATTTTACTATCACTGATTTTAATGCAAGTAATATTTTCACTCTTTGAATATACTCAATCAACTAGTTGAAGAATTAAATTTGAAAGATGCTTGGAAACTTCTCCATCCTACAACGGTGCAGTTTACAATTTTTTCGGGGGGAGTCGGCATCTAGATTGGACCGAATCTATGTGGATAAGGACACCAGTAATGCCATTTACAATGCAACAGTCATGCCCATAGCATTTTCTGATCATGAATGTTTTACTATGACCCTCAGAATAAAAGAAAAGCTCGCTACCACAGGACGTAGTTATTGGAAACTGAATCCATCATTATATAGCAAAGAAGACGATCAAAATGATTTTAGCACTTATTTATCTGATCTAATCAACAAAAAGCGACCCTTACAGGCTAATTCACCTTTTAAGTATCGGATCAACACAGTCAAGCCGGCGATCCAATCATATTTTAAGCGCGTAGGGTCAATAAAATCACGTGAGCAACGCGCGACGCTTTCTTTTTATTATGAAGTACTAAATGAACTACATGACGAGATTCAGAAAGGAGAAAAGGTATACGAGGAAATGAATAAAATTAAACAAAAAATATTTCAATTCCATGAACATATAATGCAGGACGTGATGATAAGGTGTAGACCCAAATCCAAAATGGACAAGGAGAAAGGAACATTGTTTCATGTAGTGAAAGAAAAGAAAAGAGGTTATCAAAAATACATTCATCATCTCCGGACCAATGACAATCAACAAATTTCGACAACTTCAGACTGTTTACATGAGGCCAAGAGACATTTCCAAGAACTTTTTAATGAATATCCCATATCGAGTGAGATGTGTAATTCGTTATTACAAAATGTTAATCGACACATCAGCCTAGAAGATCAACAACTACTACAACAGCCGATTGATGAAGAGGAACTCCGACAAGCATTGTTAGGCACAAGAACAAACACATCCCCTGGAAATGACGGCATCACATATGATTTTTATAAAACATTTTGGGATATCTTAAAAAATCCCCTCTTGGCAGCCTTCAATGCCATTTTCACTACACAAGAAGAGCTTTATAACTTTGGAGAAGGCATCATTTTACTTCCCAAAACAAATCCTCGTACCATTGCCGATTACCGTCCCGTTACCTTGCTTAATACAGATTACAAAATATTGATGAAAGTTTTGGCCAATAGACTTAAACCGTTACTCCCACATTTGATAGAAAAGGAACAAATATGCGGCGTACCCGGTAGAAATATTTTCTGGAATTTATCTGCTTTACGAAATATCGTTGAATACTTACAAGCGCATCCCACAGAACAAGCTGCGATACTATCCTTAGATTTTGAAAAAGCTTTCGATCGTGTTAATCACTCTTTCTTATTCATGGTCCTTGAAAAACTTAATGTGCCACACTTTATGATATCCGTTATCCGAAAGCTTTATGCTGTTGGTAGATCAAAAGTGCAACTAAATGGATACTTTACGTCAAGTTTCCCAATTAAGAGGGGAGTTCGACAAGGCTGTCCGCTTTCAATGCTATTATTTGCTCTGTCATTGGAACCATTTCTCCGCACGATACACAATCGTATGCTAGAGCTTCAACCTGAACGTCTCCATTTTACAGTCCGGGCTTATGCAGATGACGTGACAGTACTACTCCAGTACCCTGAAGATGAACAAATTGTGGTACACACGGTGAAGATGCACAACTTAGCTTCTGGAGCGAATTTGAATTACAAGAAATCATCTTTGTTGCCTTTGGGGGCTTGGCAGACTGAGTTCTCACCATCTCTGTTCACAGTGCGTGATGAAGTCCGAATTCTAGGAATATACTTCAAATCAACATTAGAGGGAATGCTTACCCGTAATTGGGAACAAATAGTTAATTCCATACGTCATGTCATCAATAAACACAAGATTCGCAAACTCAACTTACTTCAGAAGATTTGGCATATCAACACTTTTTTCTTATCCAAAATTTGGTACGCAGCTTCAATATTGCCAATGCCTGCAAAGTTTTCACAACAAGTGGAAAAATCAGTTGGATTCTATATTTGGTCAGGTCATGTATATCGAATCAGTAGATCTCAACTTCGTAATAAAAAGGGTAAAGGCGGTCAAAACCTGGTCGATGTAGCAATCAAAGCCCAATCGCTTTTGATACGACGGATACTGCTGTCTATGGAAGGTAGTGGGGATGTCGTGGATATTCAGAGATGGAACAACCAACACGTAGGTGGACCCAGCGTTTCAGGTGCGTATCGCTGTGTTTTCAAAGGTTTGAAAGAATTCCAACAAGCAGAACTGAAGCCAGACTCTCCGCGCACCTCTAAAATTATCTACAAAGTCTTACGGAGCCGTATGACTACGACGCCTTCTGTGCAAGAGAAATTCCCAAATCGTCCCTGGTCCCGCATCTGGAAAAATCTAAATTTTCCGCATGTGCCAACAGAATGGTTAGTAACATCCTACATGATGGTTAATGACGTCATCCCAACAGAATCCAAGAAACATAAACACAACATGGTAGATTCGCCAGCATGTGGAAAGTGTAATAGACTGGATACCATTCAACACAGACTAATAGGCTGTCAAGGTACTAGAACTATCTGGACGTGGCTAAAACATCAACTGTGTAAATTTGATATGTCGACTAACCCAAATGATGCTCTACGGAAAATACTCCATTTTGATTTTGGTTCAAGTGAAAACCTTGAAACTCAGTTGTGGCTTATTCATGGTGTAGTGCATTACGTCCTGTCTAGTGAACATCCTGAAATTCGTGAACTGAAACGTGTGCTGTATGATGAAAAACAATCTATGTTACGTGTAACTCCAGCTAAGACATGGTTCTTAAAACTGAAAGACATTGAACTTTCTTAAAAAAAAAAAAAAAAAATACAACAAATGTTTAGGTGATCTTATATATCATCGCATTCAATACTCTAACGACCACAGTCATTGATTTGTATTTATAGCTCTCTTTCTCTAAGAATAAAACAAAACGCCTCAGACTTGTATGATGAAGCTGCTTACAGAAGAAGAAAAATCATGTAATGAAAAAAAAAAAAGTGTAAACACATTAATTGGAATTTTTGACAGCTGTTAAATTGTATTTGTTCTTTAATTTCTTTGTTTTTAAATAAAAGTATATGAAAAAAAAAAAAATATCGATTAGTTTCATTTTTAATAATATCCCAAATAGTTTTAATCTTATTATCTGAATTTTGTATTTTTTCATTCAGATACATTTTCTTTGTATCTTTTATAACTTTTGTCAAAGTTTTACAGTAATTCTTGTAGTAATTAAGAACATGAGGATCATCACTATTCCTACTCATTAAATATAGATTCCTTTTTCTAGCACATGATATTTTAATTCCCTGAGTTATCCACGTGTTTTTACTTTTACATTTTTTCACCACCTTGACTGGAAAACATTCATTGAAATAATTCGTAAATGTAGTGAAAAATGCATTAAATTTAGTATTAATATCAATGGTATCGGTACTATATACATTTTCCCAAGATTCATTTTGTAGACATGTATTTAAATGATGAAGAGATTCAGCATTTATAATCCTTTTTTTTATTTTTAGATTAACACTTTGGAATTTTTCACTCATATTGAAAACACTTAGAATTTGTGCATCGTGATCAGACAGGCCATTGACTAATGGTACTGTTGAATAGGAATTCAATCTACTTTTATCTATAAATATATTATCAATGGCAGTACTACTTCCAGCTTGTGTTCTGGTTGGAAAACTTACTGTGTGACTAAGATTATAAGTTTCAAGAAGTGAGTTTCATTTTCTTTTACGTGAGCTTTCTGATAGATAATCTATGTTTATGTCACCACAGATTACAAATTCGGTATGTGGTTTATAAAGTCTTTTCAATAATGAATCTAAGTTAGTTGTAAATTTCTTATAATCTCCCATTGGCGCCCTATAAACACATAAGATAATTAAATTTGATATCTCATAACCAATTAGTATTCCACAGATTTCAATATCTTGTTCAAGGCAAAAATCAGATACATCAATTTTACTAAATAATAGATCCTCTCTGATAAAAATACAGGCACCCCCTTTTTGGAAGACATGTCTACAGAAATGAGAACCTAATACATATCCATGTAAAGACAGTTGTAGTATTTCCTGTTGCTTCATATGATGTTCAGTTATACATAATATCTGAGGTTTATGCTTTTGAGTTGCTAAAGAAGTGATCAATTCATCAGTTTTTTGTTTTAATCCCCTAATATTTTGATGAAAAATAGTGAAGTTACTGTGTTCATTACTAGAAACATCAGAGCATTTACAATTTAGTTGAACTTGTTTCAAACACCTTACTGGTGGGAGGTTTAACCTAAAAAAGGAGAAGCCCTAGCATTAACTAACACAGGAATATTACAACTCTGCTTTTTAACATGGCTGCCTCTGATGCTATTAGCAATAAGAACCGAAAGGTGCTCCTTGCCTCTACCATTCAGATGCAGGCCATGTGACGTATATTCATACCTTCTTATAGGGCTTACATCTATCAAACCAATGTGTGATGCCCCAGGCCTCATCAGAGCCCGCTCAAGCCGCATATTCACGCTCCGCACCCTCCTGTGAAGATACGGCTTGTCGTACCTGCTGAAAAGACCGAGAAACTCCACATTGGTATGGCTGCTCATCTCAATTATGTTGTTGACATCTTTCTCAATAGAATAGTTACAATCGTTATCAATACTATTACCTGGCCCACCCACTATAACTACATGATCCCTCTTAGAAAAATCTGAACTCAATTTCATCATATCCTCAACAACATTCTTGAGAGGAGCATTAGGCTTACATACACTAGATACTTCAAACTCATCGCCCAGTTTCGACTTCAAAAGTGAGGAAATACCTCTTGCATGGCTGCTTCCTAAAATCAATACTTTACTCCTACAATCATTAACCTTATCTGTTTTCTGACTTACCTTTACTAGTGTCGATACTGGGTCTGAGTTCTCCTGATCAACATTCATTGCTTGAAGAGCACTGAATTTGTTGGTCAGTTTGATTGATGCAGCATCATCCGCAGAGAAACGTCTACTCCTAGATTTGGAATTCTTCGGTTTCATCCAAGTGTGAGATCTCTCTTTATTCGAAACACTAATGCTATCCTTCAAAGCTCTCAATTTATTAATTTCACACTTTGCCTCATCTAATTCCAATTCTAGGGCTCTGATTCTCTCCAGTTGATCGCGCATCTTTCTATCATATATACAATCACTACATTCCCAACTACCTTTGTCAACAAAATTATCAGGATCTATATCTATACATTTCCAATGAAAACAGAAATTACAATTATTACATACCAATCCTTTCACTACAATCCTTTTACAACTACGACAGTTTCCAGACAGAGCAGCCATAGCACACATTATGTATATACTGTACCTTATTTACAAATTCAATTTCACTCACTTTTCAATTTAATGTACTTACATATATTAGTTTTAGGTTATTTCTACCCTTTAGTATCACCACACTATAATATTTCAATAGGCCAACACTACACTTTATGTCACTAGCATTCCTTTGCTTCTAGCCACCTCAATTCAAAAAAAGCTAAACTGAATTTTTAAACAAGTTGCTGAAAATGGTTGCCGTTCATTACAATGCAGGCTTCAATTCAGTACGCATATTATTAAAAACATTTTGAAGCATATTCTCTGAAAATGAATTTATCGTTTCTTGAATATAATTTTTTAGTACAATATTATTAATATAGGTTCTTTCTTCTATAGAAAACGCAATCATATTTATGAAACACACTATACACTGCAGTGTTTACTTCACTGCTTGAAGACTTCGAATGTAACAGCGGCCGTAAGTTTGTGTGTCTGACGGGAGCAAGGACATTAGTGAAGGGGTGAGAGTGAAGTACATTCAGAAATGCAGGTACAATAAAAATGCAAGTAAAAATAAAATGATGTCCCTGTACTAGAGCTAATAGCTCACGTTCTGTGGTGGAATAATTCCTTTCAGATTTTTGTAGTACTCGTGAGACATATGCAATTGGGTGCTCTTTCCCTTCTATCTTTTGAGATAAAACGGCTCCTAGCTCAGTTCCTGATGCGTCTGTCGCTAGTATACATGGTTTACTGAAATCAGGATATTTCAGGATTGGTTCACTACACAGTGCTTCTTTTAACGTGCTAAATGAATTTTCCTTTGTTTTGGTCCAAACAAATGTGGCGTACTTTCTTGTGAAATCTGACAATGGTTTAGCAATTTCAGCAAAGTTGTCAACATGTCTACGGTAATAGCCTGCTAGACCTAGGAATGATCTATGTGTTTTGCGTTTTTCGGAACTGGAATTTTGAATTTTCTGTAGGTCGGGACGTACGCCTCTCGAGTCCACTACATGACCTAAGTACTCGATTTCGGGTACTGCAAAAGTACATTTTAGGGGATGTGCTTTCAGATTCGCGTCTCTTAAACACTGCAAAATCTCTTTTAGCCTCTCTGTGTGTTACTCTATTGTTGAACTGTAGACAATGACGTCATCAATATAAACAAAAGCCGATTCGCCTTTTAAGCCTGCTAGAACTCCATCCATTAGTCTTTGGAAAGTACTCGGGGCTCCTACTAGACCAAACGCCATTCGATTGTATTCAAACGTCCCCATGGGTGTACCGAAGGCAGTTTTCTCTTTATCTTTTTCCTCAATTTCGACTTGTCAAAAGCCACTGAATAGATCAATTTTTCTGAAGTACTTAGTACCAGATAAACTTTCGAGTGTTTCTACGATGTTAGGGAGTGGATATGAATCACCATGGATAACAGAATTTAGACTTCTGAAATCAGTACAGAATCGCATTTCCTCGCTTCCATCAGGTGATTTCTTTGGGACTAAAACTATGGGTGCGCTCCACGGGCTGGCAAACGGTCGGATTATGCTCTTATCTAGCATGTCCTTGTAACATGTCCTTGACTACCTCTTTATACTTGTGCGGCAACCTATAGAGTGTTTTCTTGATCGGTAGGGCGTCTCCTACGTTAATCCTGTGTTTCACCTTACTGGTGCACCCTAATTCATTTTGTGTAGGATCCTGGAAAACATCTCGGTATTCGTGGAGAACTTCTCTTATTATTACTTGATCTGTTTCGCTCAAATGGTCTAAGCTGATAGATTCTACAATACTATCTGAAATTTCGCTTATTGCACTTACAACATTACAATGGGGACTTATCATGTTCTTGTGGTGAGGCATCACTATACTGGTACTCAATTTCTCCTAATATTCGTCTCTTATGCACTCGTATTTCTTCTCCCGTACAATTTATGATTTTCACGGGGACTAACTGACCCTTACTTGGCTCGATTGTCATTGAGGTTTCTAGCAACATATGCACCATTTATTCCGAAACTCGCCGGCTCGAGAATAATCGGAATTTTGTCTTGAAATGTCTTCGCATTTCTCTTATTGGAACCTACCCCTTCCCTGGTGGTATTTCCATTAACCCGTCCTAAGACAACTGCTTCGCTTCTTGGCGGTATAATAGCTTCCTTGCTATTTCTAACAACCACGCCTCGGGATTCAGATTTAGGATGTGGGTCTTCCTAAGACATTTTGACTTTTCCCTCTCACTGTGTTCTACTTAATGCGACGGACTCAAATTCTGCGTCTGCTGCGCTCGAGTCATTGACCTATTTTAGGTGGCCGTTCCAAAATCAATTACGCCTACCTTTTCGTGACATGTGGATTCGCTTGCCAAATTTATAACCCAGCCTTCCTTCGTCTTCAACCTTTGGCTTCCTATATCGAGGATACAATTATGTTTCTGTAGAAAATCTAGACCTA
The DNA here is from genome assembly GCF_040183065.1 of Periplaneta americana. NCBI lineage: Eukaryota > Metazoa > Arthropoda > Insecta > Blattodea > Blattidae > Periplaneta > Periplaneta americana. The sequence goes on from NW_027185509.1 coordinate 268,791, forward strand.
GCAATCACCTACTTCCAGGCCTGCATTTATTGGTCATACTATAAAACTGTGCGGGATCCTTACCGCATTAGTAAATTCTAATTCAAGATCTTGTCTTCCCTTTATCTCAAGACTCTTCCCGGTAATACTTATCGCCCTTTTATCGGTATCATTAATTGTATTCCCTGCTAACCCTGGTCGGACGATTGATATGGTTGTCCCTGTATCTACTAACCACTTAGTTACCTTCCCGTTTACCCTTGCGATGGCCAGGAGTCCTGCCACGCGTGAACTGGTAAAGAGGAGAGTGCAAGCGGATGGTTTATTTATTGCCTTGACGTTACGAGGTTTGGAGCCAAGGCATCCCCATTTCCCTGGTTTGGACTATCATATCCATTACGAAAACGCTCTCTTGCTTTATGACTTCTTTTTCGGCAAGAGTAATACACTGTAGTATCCCTACGAAATCCATATGCGGCACCTCTATTTCTATTGGTGTATTGGTAGTGACTGTTTCCCTTAGAGTCTCTACGCTGATGGTGACGCGGGGTGGAAAGTGGCTTTTTCGTACGGCAATCTTTAGTCATGTGCCCGTTGCGGTGACATTTGTGACGGAATTTATGTTCTGTTACTACGAATACGTCGCGATGACCTGTTTCCTGTCTCGCTTCGTTCGTCGCGGTGACGGCTAACTGGACATCGTCTTTCATATTCTTTGGCCTTCCTAACCGAACATATTTGGCTATTTCCCCTCTTAATCCTGCTACGTATGCGCCTAACAATCGACGTTCCGTCTCTTCTGTGAGTATGCGTCTTTCTAACGAGTCCCTTGTCTCTTTTAAGGTTTTTAAACTGAGAGCTTTAATCCTATCCGCAAATGCTTCTGGGCTTTCCGTTTCCTTTTGTGTGGCCGTTTGTAGCTCTACAATTATACATAATAGAAATATCAGGCATTTTTCCACTAAATCTCTCCTCAAACGCGGCTCTAATGTCTGCGAAGGTGGCGCCATCTTGAATGAGATGCAAAAATTCTGCTATTTTAAGTCCTGCTATTTTAAGTCTGAGTATGTGTTTCTTATCTTCTTCACTTAAATTTTCTAATAGCGCAGCGGCGTCAATATTGTTGAAAAATTCATAAATCGGTAAGCTGCCTGGTAAGCCTGTCCATTCTTTCAACGCGGTAGCTGAAGATAGATCTTTAGTTCTCCGTTACTTCGGTTTGTAATCAACAATAGCTAAAGTCTACACTACAAGATTAACAATAGCTTGTTCGAGATTGTGCGCCATTTTGTTTTACTGGAGGGAATCAGCCAGTATCCGCCACACGCAAATTATTACGTAACATCATATTATACACTATGCACTATAACACACATTTCTTATAAAATAACTTAACTACTACACTCTATATCAGATGTCTTTGGAGCAGATATAAACGGAACGAAATGCAAGAGAGTGCGGTTCACACGATACTAAATATATGTGTATGAATTAAGTGAGGTGCCTAGAAGCAAAGTCAGCAATCTCCACTTTGGAAAATATTACAGTAGAAGCAAAAAACTTTTCGAGGTGTTCACTGAACGACAATTCCATCAAAAACTATTTTCATATGTAAATAGACATCGGAAAAGCAATTTTACATAGTATCTTTACTTCAAAGTAACTGTGGAACAATATATTAAAGCTTTTAATATGGAGATTGCTGTTTTTGCTTCTCAGATATGGATATTATAGTCTTTGCATGTAAGATGAGGAAGATTGCCAGGTTTTATTGCAGATTTCAGAAGTCATGTGTAATTATCAAATTTAATTCTGAATTATAAGCATTATTTTAGGGATAACAAAACATACAATTTTTTTTTTTTTTCACAATATTCAACATTTGAAAAGTCTTATTGTTCATCTTGCTACACACACAATTCTGGAGATTCTTCCATGAGTTCACACGCACAGTCATTAGTGTCTACCTCATTAGATAAGTCCAATGTATCAACATTGTCAATTGGCGGCTTGTAAAAATTCAATTTTGCGTTCTGACGCCAGTTCTCACTGAAGTGGATTTGAAGCAGTCGTTTGACATCAGAAATTTTCTTAGGTTGCACAAGATTTGGTTGTAGAGGTGGAATGCGTTTTGGAACCATTTGAGTGACATGAGTTTCTTTTTTTGTTATGTATTTAAAGCAGCCTGTGTCACGCAAGTAAAAGTTTTCACCTCTCATTGCGATTATTGTTGGTTGGTCTCTTGAGAATGTTTCTCTATACTATTCATTTTACTGGAAATTTTATGATAGCTGTCTTCATTAAAACAAAGTAATTTAGTTTACTTTTACCTCAGAGAAATAGAACTGACACTGTAATAACCATAATAACAATGAGAAAAAGGAAAGAAGACAGCTGACGGTCACATGACCAAATGGGATTCTCTGATTGGCCAATGTGGATATTGCTGGCTTTGCTTCTCAGATTATCAAATTTGAGCAAGGAGATTGCTGCCTTTGCTTCTAACCCCGGTTTTCAATATGAAAATTAAACCTTTTACAGCTGCTTTTGCTTCACCTCTGGAGATTGCTAGAAAACACCAAGGTGGATCCATTGCTGCCATAATATAAGTTTCTAAAAAAAGTGGAGATTGCTGACTTTGCTTCTAGGCACCTCAAGTAATCGACTACGTTCATATAACGAAAAGTGAAAAATAAAGTAATGTGTCTTTGAACATACCTTCTTGCATCAGTCACTAGTTGTACTGCTGTCGTCTGCTCATACACCGCACAGATGCTAGACGCAATAGAAACTGTAGTAGTGGACGCGTCTCTAAATAGTCTCGTAACCAGGATATGCACGCGCTAGTGTCTACAACACTCTCAGCTAAGTAATGACTCGCCAACCAATGGGAGCGCAGCGATAACATGAGATGCATTGAGACCCTTGTTATGGTCTGCTCCAAAGACATCTGGTGTAGAGTGTAGACACATTATTATCAGTCTGAAATATATAAACATTATTCAGTAGTTTCCCTTGTATCCTCATAGACAGCTACATATTGAATAGAACGCGTCTATGAGTAGTTCGCGTCGTATCTCGCCTCTGAACACCATTTTTGTTGTGCCACCGTCAACTTAGGTCGGATGACTTCCTGAACGAATGACTACTGCGTTCGACTGCCGCTCACACTTAGGCCTATCAGGATTTCTGATATCACCATTACATTTATAATGGAAAAGAAACGATTTTACTGAAAGAGTTGGGACTCTCAGGATATTATAGGAAAACTACATGGTTACTGAACTTAAGATTCCACACTGAATTAGTTGTGAATGAAACTATACTTGACGTATTAAATACATACAAATACACATAACAAGTTACTTACAATGGTATATTTCTTGTCTCTTCCGATGCCATTACGACTTGGTCCTCAATCCCTGCCAGACGATGTCACCATCCTACTGTATCACTGTCTGCCGCCAAAAAATCCTCTCACTGGACTGTTTCAGATTTGACACCCCACAGGAAATCATGCTATAGGGAGTTCTTAAGCCCTGAGGCATAACAATATTAAGGTAAAATGAATCCATAATGAGCTATGGGATTATGTGACCCAAACAAGTGATAAGACCAAGTGGAATACAAGCAGTTATGGGAATCAATGTGTTTCAATTCCTTTTAACATTGAGACTGCTTCGATAATAGAAGGACCATAGGAGAAATATGAGTTCATGTCAATTTAGCTGTTATCCGAGGAACATGTGATCAGTTCGTGGCCACCTGTAAGGCCTCTAATATTGTGAGTTCGTACCGTGGGTGGATGAAAAATTACAAACATTTCGAAGCAGTTGTTAATTCGTGCAATACATTACTCTTAAATTATGGATAGAATATGAAGATTTTCGTAACAGTTACTTGAATTTGAATTAAATTTAATAATAACTGTTTATTGTGATACATTATGCCAGTGTTTCTCAAACTTCTCCATTGTGATCACTTTTAACATATTGTACAAACTTAGAATTCTCGTAGTGCATATTTATATTGTTTTCATCATCATTATTATTATTATTATTATTATTATTATTATTATTATTATTATTATTATTATTATTATTATTACAAATTATAATGTCAATGAAAGACGGGAAGAAAGTTGTAAACTTATGAACAAAAAGAGTTATTATTTGATGGAAAAACAAAATGAGATAGAAACAAATACTAAGAATAAAACATTAGACATCTATATAAGGACATAAAGGAATTTAAGGGGTTGGATACAGCTTACAGCAAGTAAAATTTTGGAAATATTCAACATTTTTTTCTCCATTATTGTATCTTGTACAATAATGAAAATTAATATGTGTATAACACTGTCCTTCTGCTATATGAAAAAATATTTTTACGATTTAAAAAAAATGTATTTACGTTTCTTTAATTCAGTTCACTGTGCAGTGATGAAACGTTTCCAACATAACTAACAAACTAACCAACATTCTGTGATGAAATGTTTTATGTGTATTTATGCATGTCATATCTACAATATGATGCAAGATTACTTCTCTATGTTTGATAGATTCTGATAAAAAATAAATTCATTTTTAAAAATAGTCAAATACCAATATTTTCTTCTAACACAAAATAAAAAAAAAAAATATTATTTATTAAGGGTAAACATGAGTTTCAGCAATAAAATAAAAGAGAGAGAATATAAAAAAGTTAACAAGTTTATGAGTTATAAGGAAAACGCTTCATTACTACATAGTAAACTGCCACTATATTGAATTTTGAAAAATATATATAAATAATTTTTTTAAATCATAAAAATATTTTTTTAGATATAGCAGAAGGACAGTGTTTTACACATACCAATTTTCATTATTGTACAAGATACGGAAAAACATGTTGGATATTTCCAAAAAATGCACTGCTGTAAGTTGTACCTAACCCCTTAAGAAAGGATATCAGGCAAGGATAAACGCGATCAAGAATGAGAACGGTGACTTGCTTACAAACTCTCATTCCATCCTGAACAAATAGAAAAACTATTTTGGGAACCACTAAGTCTACATAGGCCAAATAGAAATGATCGGAACTAAAATATAATATATAAAATTCTGAGCCATTTATACCAGATCCCAGACTTTCTGAAGTCGAAATTGTGATAGGAAAGCTGAAAAAATTAGTCTTCAGGTATCGATAAAATTCCAGTGCACAAAATTAATGGAAGAGGGTGTAAAACATTATCTGGTGAAATAAGCATTTACTTGCTATTTGAGAAAAGGAAATTGAACCAGAATAAAATAATGGAGGGGTCCATAACTGTATCTTCCTTTAAGAAGAGGAAAAATACTAATTGTAATAACTTTCTACGAATACCACTTTTATTGACGTTGTACAAAAATTTATCCGATATTCTTTTGAGAAGCTTAAGTCCGTCTGAACGTAGGCGTACCGGTAATAGATGGATTACTGAAAGATTTTTTTGTATTCTCGTTGAATTTGGTATTCCCAAGAAACTATTTCGACTAACTAAAATGTGTCTCAGTGAAATGTACGGCAGGGTCCGTACAGGCCAATTTCTGTCTCAGGCTTTTTCAAATCATTGCGGGCTAAAACAAAAAGATGCACTGTCACCTTTTTCTTTTTAACTTAGCTCTAAAATATGTCATTTTTGAAAGTCCAGGAAAACACAGAAAGTTCAGAATTGAACGGATTACATCCTCTTCTTGTTTATGCGAATGACGTGAATATGTTATGATGAAATCCAAGAAATATTAGGGAAAACAAGGAAATTTTACTCGGTTTGGTTTGGAAGTAAATTCCGAAAAAATAAAGTAAAGTATTATGTATCTTGACCAGAACATAAATTAATATGAACTGGACATATAAAAATTGATAAAAATTCCAACTTTATCCTTTGAGAAGGTAGACAAATTCAAATGTCTTCCAGCAACAACAACAAATATAAAGACACTCGCGAGGAAATTAAACGCAGAATAAATAAGGGAAATGTTTGCTATTATTCGTTTGAAAATAATTTTTTGTCAAGTGTACTTTCAAAAAAACTGAAAGTTTGATTTTATAAAGCAGCTTTATTACCGGTTGTTCAGTATGACTGTGAAAATTGGACTCTCACTTTGAAAAAGGAACAGAGGTTAAGTTTGCTATAGAATAAAGTGTTAGGAAAATATTTGGAGTTAAGAGGGATGAAGTCATGACATCAAATATAAGTATATCAATATTTTCGTAATATGACTGTTCACCCTCATTCAATGGTCTGAAATCTGATTTAAATGCCAAACAACTTCATTGATATTTCAGGAACTTTGTAGTTACATTTTTACACTCCTCTAGCAGTACTGAACTTTCCACTGAGTCTATAAAATAATTAAAGACTGGAGATTGCTGGGTTTGCAGTGAAAGACCTGCCCTTGGGCAGAACACTATGAATCAATGAACACATTCTTACTAATATTACAACATTTTATCAGCCGCATGTAATTTCTATATCACACATGACTAGTGAATGACTGCGAGCCTATAGTTAATTAGGAATTGAGACACTGCGCGGTGCCACCAGTACGATTTTGAGACCCATGCAAGGTGCCTGTATCTATTCCAAAATTTACCATTACAAATTGAAGAGCCACTGAAGCATCTTATGCAAGAGCATTTTCCTGATCATGATGTTAAGCTGATCATGATGTTAAGAAAGATACAACTGAAACAGAGAACAGAAGACCATTCTTTCTCAACATTTCTCTCACTTTGACCCCCATCTAACGTGAGAAAAAAAAAAGGATACCACTTATCAACTTTTGAAGTGTAAATGTCTGTTCTGAACAGATCACCTCGAAGTTAGTATTTATTTTCTCACTCTTCAAGAAAGATTTTCATTTCGAATTTTTATTGACTGTGTACGTCAACAGTGAAAGAGTGATATTATGTTTAAGTTTTGCTTTTTTTTTAATTTTGCTGCACTGTAGCTAGGTACACAATAAGGTGAAATTATTCTTATTATTAATTATGTAAGTTCCATCTTTGTATTGCGCTGTGGGTGCATGCAGTGGCGGCTGATTGACTGAGGCAAGTGAGCCCGGGCCTCAGTCACTTGGCTTATCTGAAATCAAATTTTGTTTTTATGTAATGTATTAGTTATTTGAATGAAGCTTATATCGCTGTAGAAGCATTTGAAAACTTTGTGATGTTTTGCAGTAAAATTTGTTCCTGAGGCCAGGATCGCTCATGCCAGGTCTGGCTTGTGATGTATATAGACCTGTTTTGCAATAAAATTTGTTCATGAGGCCAAGATCGCTCGTGCCGGGTCTGGCTTGTGATGTATATAGACCTATTTTGCAGTAAAATTTGTTCATGAGGCCAGGATCGCTTGTGGCGGGTCTGCTTCTGCATTTTCATGTGTCTTCACAGGCTTTTGAGGTTGCACTTAAAACGTTGTAACTGAGGCACAATTCGTCTGGCCTGGTCAGGTTTCACTCCTCCTAACCGTGGGAATAGGGTGACTTGTCTTCCTAAATAGGCCATAAATAACAAACATTCCAGCTCTTTGGCAGGCAGAGACCCACACTATTCTCTCCTCTTATGTCTTAGTTTATGACTTAAGTGAGGGTGTTGTACTATTGTACTTCGTGTAGTGAATCTGGGCCAATGTTGTTATGTATTTCGGAAAATATAAATAGAAACAAATGCCAGAAATAATGCTGGTGTAGTTAATTCATTGTTAGAGTGTCCTTTTTCGAGAAGAAATAATATTGAAAGAAAGGAAGTCTTAAATAAAGAGAGAGCCGACCGAGATACCTACGACATTGCTGACAATTTTTCTGACAGATAATCTTAAAACGCGAGTTTCTATTGCATCCTGATATGGGCAACATAGATGGTTAAGTGGTAACGTGGTGCAAAATAAACTTCTCTGTTGGCCTTGTTCGTTGCTGTCAAGGGAAAAAATAAAAAGAAAAGAAAGAAAGGGGAATTTCAACACATAATATGGGTTGCCTCCTCACACTGAAACAATCACTGAAACTCGCAGCATAACAGCTTATTTGGTGAGTGAAATTATTATTTTTCATTACTAGTAATAATAATAGACTAATATTAATAATAATACAGTAATAATGATATTAATATTATAATAACAATAATAATTAATATCATAAATAAACAATTTCTATCGGAGGCACTTAAACTAGTTGCATCTGGCCTCACCGAGGATTTCGATCACTGGCAGCTACTTGGTGCATGGTGTAAGGTATTTGGCAAAAATTTTTCCTTATATTTCGACTAGTTTAGAAAATGAACATCTTGAGAAATTTGGGAGGTACCTATATTGAGTAGTAAAATCTAGTGTCTTACACCTGCCCAGCTATGTATAACAGAAGGAGGGAAATCATTGTGTCAACCACACACTATCCCAATACTGTTTGAATGACTGTTCATATCTGCTAAGGCACGTGAACGTGAAGCCAGCAGCTGCCTAGTCGGCCCTGCTCCTGCGTGAGCTATAGTATCACGGATAAAAAGATCCATGGCTACTGACTACGTAAATTAACTTCATTATTATACTAGCCGTACCCGTGTGCTCCGCTGCACCCATTAGAAATAAATATAAAGTAATTACATAATTAAAATAGGACATTTGATCCAGGGAACATTCGTGTTTGATAGAAGGATAAATCGTTTAATATGTTACTTAATTTAAATTGCATCCAAATAATTAAAATGCGATCATTTTGGTCCAGAGACACTCATTTGGTGCAATGACAATTCCTTTAACCTGTTTCTTAATTTTTATTACATGCAACCATAGTTTAATGAAGATTGACATCATTTAGATTTAATGTGTATATTTTATTTTACTTGTTATAGGTTTCCATTGAATTATGGTAATATCTTAATTTTAACCCTTGTTTTCTACGTATTCAGTAAATGGTGCTTGGCCCACTATGGTTGTGAACCCTTCAAATAACTTAAATTATATAATATAATATTACATATTATATTATATTATATTATATTATATTATATTATATCAGAAGTTATTGTAATAACATTATAGCATTATGTCCATCTAGAGGAACTACACTTTCCAATGGTGAAATAATAATTAATTATACAAATCGATTAATTTAGCTTCATACAAACACAGAAATATTCTCTGTAGGCTATCTTTCATAGCTTTCGATTGTTGTGTCCAAGGCCCCTTATAAACGAAGTCATTTGTTTTTTAATTCATTACACGGCCTTAGATAGCAGTTATTTTAATTTTAAAACTCATTTATCTCATTAAATATCAGTCCTATCAACATTTTTCAAGGAATAAAACTTATCGCAAATTATTTTTAAAGAAACTTTTATTATGTAACATTTGTCACAAAAATCAATAATAAGCGAGATATTTCGATTTATTTAATTCAGGCACCCTTATAACCCTCCTTTTAAATAATGTATTTTGAATGCCATATAGCCTAAAATCTAAGTTACAACGAACTTAATTTATATTCCAATTTTCATCGAAATCGGTTCAGCCATTATCGCGTGAAAAGGTAACAAACAGACAGACAGACAGACAGACAGACAGACATACAAACAAAAATTTCAAAAAAGCGATTTTCGGTTTCAGGGCGGTTAATTATATATGTTAGGACCAATTATTTTTGGAAAATCGAAAATTACCAGAAAAATTTCGGCTACAGATTTATTATTAGTATAGATATAATATGTTTGACCTGAATGCATGTGAGAACTACATGGAACACAGTTATTTTATTGAAAATTGTTGTTCACTAATTATGAATTTCTAAAAACTTCTGGTATGTCATTTTGTAAATCAAAACATAGCAAATCAAATCCTGTGTCACTTTCATAAGAATAAAACAATGTACAAGAGAAAATGTTACATATTTGAAGGTAGTATGAGGTAACTGTTTAACGAAATATGTACCAGATATTAATATTATGGGACGCTTATCACCCATTTTTCATGTTTAGGATATCTTACCATGAAATTGATCAGTTAAAGGAAGTTACCTTGTAAAAATCTTAAATATTAAGTACAGAGTATCCCCAAAAAATGTATACACTGTTCGCTCATCAATAACTTTAAAACAAATTGAGATAAAATTCTCGTTTTTCATGAAATTGTTCAAAGTGACCACCAACAGCATCCAAACACTATTGATGCCGCCGAACTGCTCCACGAACTAAGTTCTGTAATGTGTCCAGTGTCATAGCTGCACATGACGTTAAATTTTGATTTTTTCTCGTAGCACATCCAGTGTAGCTGGTGTTTCCCAATAAACGACATCCTTTAGGGTCCCCCATATGTAGAAATTGGTGTTAGGTCTGAGGACTGTGCTGGGTACTCGACAGCACCTCTTCGACCTATCCATTAAGCTACAATTTCCCCGAAAATGAGAATTTTGTCTGAATTTGTTCTAAAGTTATTTATAAACAAACAGTGTATACTTTTTTTGGGCTAATCTGTATTTTAAGTCATGTTATGTTACATTAAAATTAAATTTCAAATAAAAATTCTGAAGAAATTTTAAGAAAACAGTAATAATAGATCTTGGTCAGTATTACTTACTGAAAAAGAATATATAAGGTATCTGATTCTTCTCGACATGATTCAGTAGCAAAATTTCGGATGCTAACTGGTCAGCACCCTGTTTAAAATTGAAATTTTTCGTTCACCAAAATGCATCATGTGTAACCTAGAAGACTCTTTGATGAATCAAGAACATTTACGAAAATGTCCAGCTTTGGTATCAGATTTTTTGGATTTGGACTCTAAATTATACTGTACTGCAAAGCTAGAAGATGAATGGAGAACTTCCAAGTACCTGGCAATAGATACTGCTGCTGCTACTATGTTACATTCAATCAAGTTTTATTTAATTTCTATTTCTGAACTCATTTATGCTTTAGGTTGCATTATGCAATTTCCCCAAACTATCATTTGTCTCTTCTTGGCAATGCATAAACAATGTCACATTACTAAAATTCTGCTAACAAGTTTGGAGTTAGACTTTCTATATAACCCTAAATTATATGAGGAGTATCGTTTCAAAACGTGTTAAGTCCCCCCTCCATCGAAATTTAGTTTGATGCGATTTCGCGCTTATAAGCATGTCTTCTATCATATATCATAACAAAATTGGACCATTTCGTATTATATTCTGTGTTTTTTGTATGTGCTTTCTGATGTATCGGATCAAATCGTGTTATGTTCGCGAAACTGATCGGTTCAAATCGTATTAAATTCCCAACCATTTTCCATTCGTTGGTTGACCTGAACGAAATGCCTAAGTTGTCAGCATCTGTGTAAGATGTAATGAATAACGGTTGCTTACTACTTTTGTGCAAAATGGATAGTTATGCAATAGTTGGAGAAAGATCAAAGAGGATCAGGAAAAGACTAAAAACAAAAACAAAAAGAAATCGCGAAATGGAAGCAAAGTAAGTACATTAGCTGTGTTACTATAATAAACTGAATTAAACATCACATTCTGAGATGATATTATATTCTAAACTGCATGCATTTCCTTATACACACAATGGGGAAAACTGGGGCTTTCTACAACTAATAGTTTCCAATTCACTATGCATCATTCCCACAAAGTTCCCAACATTCTATACATGGAACGAGACTCAGTGTGGAAGAGGGGCAAATAAAGTGGCATCAGGAGTAATGCCATTTCTCAACTTTGAGCAGGATGTTACTTGCATAAGACTTCTGTGACAGATGCAATGGGCAGAACGAAAACATGCACATAGTACACATCCTTCCTTTCTGGCTCCAAAGCAAGGCACCCCCACACATTTCCGAAGTTCTAATGCATTTTCCAGTATGGGGCCATTAATTATTAGCAGCTGATAGACTTTTCGGAGTCGTACAGAAAACGTTGCGCAAGAAAGGCAAGTTAATTATCCCTAATGATTATAGGGCTGTTTATGAAACAGTGGGTTCCGTTAAAACTTTAGAAGAAAATTGGACAATTCGAGATTATAAATCTCTAGCTTCACAGTACAAAAAGGTGGACAGAATCAAGGATATGAAAAGGGTTACGTTGAAAATGATCTATAAAAATGGAAAATCAGAGGTTACTTTGAAAATGGAACCCATATTTAGATATGATGATCCTTTCAAAGTAGGTACTTGTATTATAAAACGAGGAGTAAGAAGAATAACAAAGCCACAAATCTTATTGATCCTAAAAAGAACGATGTGGATACTTTGCTGAAAGTGAGATTTGAAGATAGTTGGGAAGAACTGGATGAAGTGGGATTCTATGCTTCTGCCTCAGCATTGATACAGGATCTTCTAGTGAAAATAATGCACGTGGTGAACGTCTTCATGAAGAATCAGATTTTGAAAGACTCTGAAAGACTGTATTTTCATAATTATATTACTTATGTGTATTCATTTTAGACTAAAGGGTACTAAAAAAAACAATGTAGCTTTAATTTTGTTGATAAGAAATACAGGAACACAGAATATTTAATCTCAAATAACCATTTCTGTTATTTTGTAAGAAATAAGAAGGTAAATAAAATGAAACAGCATTGTGTAAGAAACAAAAGGTGTTGGATCAAAACATATTAAATTGTCTGTGTTGTTTCAAAACGTATTAAGTAACAAATTAAAAGTCAACTTGCTCCGCATTGTGACAGGAAACACATTTCAGATTTTATCGGTATTACTTATAAATGTCTATATTAACACGATGGCAGTTCATTTTTATACATATTCAAAACACTTTAGGAGAGAAAAGTTTTTATTGCTTCCTGTAAAATTAGGATTCGGGAACATAACACATTTTGAAACGATGCTCCTCATATATGTTTTTTAGGTTTTCACGGTGAATGTGATTTGGATATTGCACTATGTCCTGGAGCTAACATTTCTAACGTTTCGAAACTACATACAGGTTCCATGATCAAGGCAGAGAGCCTAGGCAAGACCAGACAGTTCGCCTACTCTGCTGGGCATGTAGCGCCTGGCTGTTCCACGTGCTGAGCTCAAATGACAAATTCTGAGGGGAATATCTGTCAGTGACTAAGCTCTTAAGAGGCTTTTGAGGCTCATATAGCCTACCGGTACATATATATTCTTATATGAGGTATCGCCATCCTCATTGAATAATCAATGAATCGATTCCAGGTGAAGGAACGAATTTTTCTCAAATTAATAGATATTTACAGTATGGCTACTTATAGTCATTGATTATTCAATGAGGATGGCAAGACCTCATATAAGAATATATATGTATATATCAATGTTAACAGTAACTCATGAACTGTTGTTGAAAATGACCATGCAATCATTTAAATATGCGCTCCTGCATACATGACTTGAATGTCTTAAATGCAGGTAGTAGGCTATTGATAATACAATGAGAGGAGTTCGGCCAGCACCATGAATCGTGTCCCAGTGTGGCTTGATTCCAGGTGTCGGAACGAATTTTTCTCAAACTAATAGGTTTTGAGGCTTAGCAGACCCAAAAAATTTGAGTTATAATAAAGTAGAATTGCACACAAAATGTGCATTGAGAGTCTATAAATGGTGTTTCTTGCTGTAAGCTTTTAAGCTTTTCGTCCTTTTTGGGCAGTATTCTAGATGGTATTGTTTGCATTTGCATCCGCACAGGGAACACACACAGTCTTCGTCCGGTTGGTGGAAACCTGGTTTCTTGCAGATCTTGTGATGGAAGCCGTGAATGGAGAATCGAGTTAGCACATGACGCTGTGGTTGGTCTGGGTTCGCCCATGCTCGATTTATCATTGCTTCTGTGGCGTAGAAGTCCATATCGATCTCGCTTCGCTTCCTTATTCTCTCTGCTAGGAGATCGTCATATTGTTCTGTTGCCAGCAGATGGTGCGATAGCCTCAGCTCTTCTATCAGAAATGGTTCCCGTGCCAGTTAGTATACAAGTCTACCCAGAGGGGGCCATTTTTGACACCCCAAGTACTCTTTTTAGGAACGTGGCTTTTACTTTCTCCAGTTGTTCTAGATCTTTCTTCTTCAGATATATCCATACTATTTGCAGGCCGTAGGCGAATATTCGAAAATTTTTTGTGGTGAATAGCTGTTTTGCTGCGTCCAGAGATAGTCTATTTATGAGTTTGATGTCATTGATGGCTCTTATGGCTGCGACTGATTTTTCCGCGATATGTTTGCTGAAGCACGTGCCCGTTGTTTGGAATTTTACTCCGAGGTATTTGTAGTGGCTTGATTGTTTCAGTGGTTCTTGTCCGTAATACACCAGTTCATGTGTTGCCACTCTTCCTCCTTTTCTGAAGACCATCTGCAAAGTCTTGCTTTTGTTTATGCGTAGTGCGTTTTCTTCTGTCCATGCTATGAGGGTGTTGAAACTTTCTTGTAGATCTCTATGTTTCGTCACGCATAGGACCATATCATCTGAGTACAAGTATATGGTAGCTTTACAGTTTGATATTTTTAGCGCTTGGACGACATCTGCCGTGGTGATATTGAATAGCAGAGGGCTTATTGGATCACCTTGGAGGACTCCATTCGTTTGAACTATAGGTGTCGATGTCGTTACGTTGTCGTCTATGGTCACCCTGTTGACTGTCATAATACACCTGATGATGTGGGTCAGGTAGTTGTCTCCAATTATCGTTTCGAGCTTCTTCATTATGATCTGTCTGTCGAGCAGATCGAAGGCTTTTTTGAAATCGATAAATATTGTATATAGTTTCCCTTTGGGATGTCTGAGTGCCACTTGGATGTCGGACAACAGGTTGTTTATGGCATGCAAGGTGGCTCTCCCCTTCCTGGGATCCTTTTGTCTGTCAGGTCGTATAGCCTCTTTGTCAGAACTTTTGAGAAGACTTTGAATAGTGGATTCTCCAGCGCTATGCCTCTGTAAGCATCTGGCAAGGATGTAGCACCTTTGCCTTTATAAAGAACTTTGATGGTGGAGTGTCTCCACTTTTCCAGAATGGTGCCGTATTCCAGGAACTTGTTGAATAGCTGAGTCCATGTCTGGATTAGGTGTGGTGCTGCCAGTTTAAGGTGCTCGTTTGCAATGCCGTCCGACCCTGCTGCTTTTCTAGTTTTTGTTCCCATTATAGCAGCTAATATCTCTTGCTCCGTTATTTTTGGGAATATTGGGTGGTGATTGCTTTGTACAGGCAGCGCTGCATCGCTTCTACTCTGGTTCAGAATCTCACGAAAGTGGTCTACCCAAATCTGCATTTGTATCATGTTTGGAAAGGAGGGTCTTGTTGTCTTGAGGGCCGTAAAAGGACCGTCCATTGCAAATTTGATCAGTTGTTGCGCTTCCTTTTCAAGATGGCTCGCCCTTTTTTCTCTCAGTAGTTTCTTGTAATGTCTTCTTTTTTCGTTATATTGCTTCAAGATTTCTGTATTTGATGAGTTCCTTGCTCTGTGTAGGAGTTTGACTTTCTGCCTTTCTTCATAGCACACTCTGTCAAACCAGGCTTGAGATTTCCTCTTCGAGAGTTATTGAGTTATTATACCTAGTAACAATAGGTCTATAAGTTTGCAATAATGATGTATCGTAACACTTGGTTTTCACTCACATCCTTGTTGGCAGTCATTCCAGGATGCAGAGTTTGGTGTGAGATTTGTGGCAGAAGTCTCTAAACCTCTAAAGGCATGGCTACGACCTTGACTCGGAAGCTTGAGGGGAACTAGAGAGGAGATATCAATTCACTAAATCTCAGTATGAAACAAGGCTAGCCTTCTGCCACAATAATATGTCGCGCTATATTGGTGTTCTGGGGGTGATGATGGTCGCCTTCTCGTGGTGCCCCCTGAACTATGTTTAATGAACATAGAAAAAAACGACCATCCAACATGCTCAAATGACAAATACAATCCGAAGTAAAATATTCCGGAGGTGAAAAAGTCCCCTCATTTGGATCTCCGGATGGGGATTATTTTAGCATCACATAACAAGACAAAACACAATATAATTCTACCTCAGCTGAAGGTCTTACAGTGGAATGCTGGAGGCCTTAATCAAACCAAGAAAACTGAAATACATAAAATTCTAATAGATAAAGACATTGATATGTTTGCAATAATGGAAGCCAATGTTACAGCTCAAAAATTACAGTTCTTTGTTTTCAAGAACTACAATACATTTCTACAACCTAAAGCAAGACAAAGAACTAGTGGCATACTAGTTGGCATCAAAAGAGGAATAACTTCAACCTTTAACATTGTTAAACAAATGACTAAGGAAGACAAATCTGAAGTAACGAATATATTATGCAAATCTGTCTTTCAGGTAGAAGCTCCCTGTGAAGCAGGCTTGAATAATATATTTGTTGCTGTCAGGGGCGTATTTTGTGGACTACCGGGGCTACAGGCGGTAGCCCAAGGAAATTACAAAAGAAAAAGTTTATAATATAACATAATGTAATAATTTTGTATTATTAGTTTTACCACAGTAATTAAAATTAAAGCAATTGTTAGATTTATATGCACTCTCTGCTCTCGAAAAGAAACAAGTTGTCAAGGCGGCATCACTGCAGAAACCGCTGCTACGAGGGGTAGCCTGTGACCGTTCCGCTCACGCTGTCCTGTCGCACAACTGCCTGTCCCCCGCTACCTGTTTATATCGTGCAGTGTAGGCCGGGTGAGTTGCCGCTCTCGTGATCGGTTTCTTCGAAGGTGCGAAGCAACAATAGGCTTAGTACGCTAGCTCATGAATGTGATTGTGTTCTTGCAGTTCAGTATTTTAAATTTGTGATTTGTTCGAGTGTCTAAGAGTTATATTAATTGTGAATTATGAAGTTTTTAATTTCCCAATTAAGTGATATTGTGAAAAATATGACAGAACAAGTTTCTGGAGAGGTTTGTGTTCAAAATGACTGTGTAATAGAAGGTTTAATAAAAGTGCCTTTTAACCGTCGTACATACAACGAGAAAGTTGAAATTGTGAAAATGGAAAGACCAACTCCTGAGTTAAATTTGTCCATGAACGTAAAAGAAAAACAGTGTGAGTACACACGCCATTTCACTTCAACATCATATGGTAAGTGGAATTGGTTGTGTGGTAGCTCTAAACTGTCTAAACTATTTTGCTGGCCATGTTTGTTATTTAGCCGCGAAACTAATGTGTGGTCAAAAGAGAAGTTTTCTAACATGAACTCCCTTCGAACGGCAGTCCTAAAACACGACAAATCAAAAGCTCATATTTGTAGTAGCATGAACTTTGCAAACTTTGGGAAGACAAGAATTGATTTACAGCTAGATAAGCAAAAAGCTCTACACATCAACCACACAATGCTCTTGTGAAAAGAAATCGGGAGATTTTACTGCGTCTTATTAACGCAGTCTACTTGCTAGGAAAACAAGAATTGGCTTTTCGGGATCATAATGAGAGTGTGGAATCAGACAATAGAAGAAATTATATTGAATATTTAAGTTCCTTAAGTGAATTTGACCATTTACTGGCCAATCATCTTGAGAGTTCAACAGTATTTCGTGGTACTTCTCCCGCAATTCAGAATTACTTAATATTTGCTATAAGTGGGGTTATGATAAAGAACATAAAATCTGAAATAGAGGAAGCACCTTTTGTGGCCATTGTTGTTGATGACAAGTGATCAGAGTCAATTGTCCACTGTTTTAAGATACGTCGACAGTACTGCCAATGTTCAAGAACGGTTTATAGGATTCACAAATGTCAGTTCGGACAAAACTGCTGCTGCTTTGTTTCAGCATGTGGAAGGTGTTATAGCAGAATAGCTACAATGTCGGCAATAAGTTAATTGCACAGACATACGATGGTGCTTCAGTTATGGCGGGAAATATTAATGGCTTAAAAACGAAAGTTCAAGAAAATTATCCTCAAGCACTATTTGTCCATTGTTACAGCCATGTTCTCAATTTAGTTTTGCAACAAACTATTTCATCCATCCCAGAATGCCGCATTTTTTTCAAAACACAGTCGGGTTTAGCTGCATTTTTCTCATCATCTCCTAAAAGATCAGGAAAACTCAAGGAATTTATGAAAAAGAAACTCCCAAAAATAGCACCAACTAGATGGAATTTTACATCTCGGCTTGTAAATACAGTAAAGGAATACAGAGAACAACTGACTGCTTTCTTTGAAAATATCATTTGTAATGACTCTGAAGAAAACTGGGATGATGATGATGTAATTGTGCAGGCTCAAGGATATTGGTATTTTTTCACACAGTTTCAGAATATATTTCTTCTTGAAGTCTATGCTACAGTGTTCGCACATACAGATGTGCTCTACAATATTCTTCAGACAAAAAGTCTAGACATAGCATACTGCTTGCAAGAGGTATCAAAGTTAAAAAATACTATATCCGAGTTCAGACGTAGTGGGTTTCCGTCCATATGGAGTAATATGGAAAATGAAAATTCTTCAGCCAATACAATGGAACCACCATTAAAGCGAAGAAAAGGAGATGATGAATTGAAATACAGGCAGCTGTACTACAGCATACTAGATCGTATGCACATGGAAATTACTGACAGATTTTCTGCTTGTGGAAAGCTTATAGATTCTCAAAAATTTTTTGCTTATAGAGAAAACTTCCCGAATGAGGCACTAAACAAATTATTTCAGTCCTATAACAGTCACTTTGATCAAGTACGTTTGAAAAATAAATTAAGCGTAATATATTCAGCAGAAGTCTTTGATTTTTCGAACAAACCTATCCACGAAATATTATCTGCCATATATGAAAACCAGCTGAACCAAATTATTCCTGAAGTCCTTAAATTGGCAACATTAATTGTGACAATACCAGCTACGTCAGCATTGGTAGAAAGAACATTTTCTGTGTTGAAGCGAATAAAATCCTACTGTAGATCAACTCATACACAAGAACGTTTATCCGGCTTGGCACTGATGTCCATTGAAAAGTCATTTCTACAGAAACTTCGCAAGTGGCCCAACTGTAATTTCAATGACGAAGTCATCAAAGTATTTTCGTCCCAATCAAGACGTCTGGAATTCACATATAAATAGGTAAGGAATTTTATTATAGGGATTTTAAAATATATTTTGTGTAATAATAGGGTCAGTGGTAGCCCAGACCCTTAAACCAGTATACGCCACTGGTTGCTGTAGGTACGTTAACAGAAAGCCACAATTTAAGTCACACAGAATTGTGTGCACTCAAAGTTGGGTTTCTGGCGTCTTGTCAAACCATTTGAGTTGTGTGGACTTAAAGGGAAGAATTGTGACGGTGTCTTGTATAGTTCCTGGAGTAGCTCAATCGGTAGAGCATTCATGCGCTAAGCGAAGGGTCCCAGGATCGATACCTGGCCCAGGAACAATTTTTCCTTTGAAATTATTCACAAATCTGAAATTTGTAAAATAGAACTTCGGATAAATAACACTTCAAAATGTATAGCATATATAACCCCCTAATAACAAACCCAATTTGGACAATATAGTAGTTACACCAAAGACTCTCATAATTGGAGACTTCAGTGGTCATTCTAAAGAATGGGGATATTTAGGCATCAATTCTGTTGGCCATTCAATAGAAGATTTTCTTAACACCCAATCAATCCAATTATTATTCAACCCAGAAGACCCTCCAACATATCTTCATTCCCATGGAACAACTAATCCAGATTTAACTCTAATATCTTCAGACATATATAACAAGGCAAGCAGGAAAGTTCTGGAAGACCCTGGACTTGGCCACAAAATCATTGCTACTTCTATTTTACTACATCAGAAACCTACAAACAAATCTTATAACAGATGTTCTTGGAATTTTAAAAAATCCAATTGGACTAAATTTAGAGAAGATCTAAAAAATAACCTCTCCATTAATATGAACGAATCCCCAGACAAATGTAACGACATAATTTGTGCAACTATGCTAAAAGCAGCAAAGAAATGGGTGCCCCGAGGAAAGATCCCAAACTACAAACCTTTCTGGACAAAAGATTTAGAAACATTAAAGAAAGATTATTAGAAAACAAAATTATTTCACACATAACAATAAATATTATACACAAACTGAAGGATTACCAATGGGTTCACCTATATCAAGTATATTAGCTGAAATCTTCATTCATAATATAGAACAAACACACATACTAAACACTGACAACAACAAACACGCAGAGAGAATAATGTACTGGCATCGATATGTAGGTGACATAATAGTCCTATATAATGGAAACATGATGTGAACTGACATGAACTTTTGTACTGTCACCCCTTGACAATCTTTCTGATGATAAACATTTCTTGCATGGAAAGATGAAGGACCCACCTCATGTAAAAGCCTCATAGTCAGGATTGCCGAATTTGAGACAATCATGGTGGAACGCACTTCTGACCGCGCACCTCTTAGCTTTACAAACCACTCACTATTGCTCATATAGTGTGGTCTCTCACCTCGCATGCATCAGATCTTAAAAAACAAGCCTTTTGAAGACTTGATTGCTGTGTGGATTTAGATTCAAACATGAGCACAGCTTAAATGTTATTGACTACTAACGACCCAGCAACCATAAAGCATTCTGAATCGTTAGAGACTGGAATTTTTTGTTGAGTTCAAAGTGCAAAATGTGGGATTTTCAAATGGGAAAATCGGTGCTTTCAATTAAATTTTTCAGTATTTTCACATTGTTCGTTTTCGAGCTTGGAAATTGGTATGTTCGTTTTTATAAAGTCTTTCCAACACTTTTTCCCAGATATTCGCAATTTTTCTTTTTGTTTTGCACACTGCAAAAACAAGTGGCAATAGAAGTCAGCACAAGAGATTGTTCGTCTTCCTTGCGAAAATTAATTGCCGATGCATGTTTTACCAACTTCAAATCTTTCTCAACAGTATCTCTTCTTTCCCACGAGACCTCACAATTACAAAATTTACACATGACTGCACTTTTGTCTGTGCAATAAAACCTATGCCTTATATACTGGAAAGCTCTATTGGAGCTATTTTATTATTAAGCATTCTTGTAGCCTCACTTGCACGGGAACACAATAATGTTATTTCGCCTATGTGTGACACTATAAACAAATAAAACAAACACACTCAACACGTCCAAAATAATATGGCATTCAGCAGGCTCACAATGCTCACAATACGATTCTCGCACATCGCTACATATATCAGATATGATGTCAGGAGTGTGTTTAGACCAGGTATTTGAATTAAAACCTTCTAGCTCGTTGACCGTTGACTAAAACAGATTCAGTATCGAATGTGCAATACTAGCGACTATAAATATCGACCTTATCTGTGCTACAGCTATCGATTATCGATTGTAGTAAAAAAAATTAAAAATTGAAAATTCGCGCACATAATTCGCTAATTGCTTAAAAAATCGCATTCCCGACTTGATACGGATTTCGCGATGTTTCACGAATTCAAATCAGGCATAAATGAATTGAATAATGTATATTTACTGTAATTAGATGTTGAGAAATATTTTTTTCCAAAATTCGAGAAATATTCCATTCCCTATGAATTGTCAATACTTTAAAAGAAGGAAATAATATATTTCATTCAAATGGAATAACAAATTGTAGGAGAGAGGAAAACGAAGTAGGGTAAATCTTGTTAATATTGTGATAAGAGTAATATCGTGCTACTGTGTTTGATAGCTTATCATGCTTTTACAGAGCGAGAGAAGGACCGATTTGATGCAGCAACTTGTCCATGAACTTGTCCTTAATACATTGTAAAAAAAAACAGATTTTTGTCTCGATAAGTAAAATTGTAATAAATTCTCATACCAACTATTACGATATTACTCATATCACGATTTTACCAACCTTTACCCTATCTTATTAATGTGCTTAATAATGTATTTTGTAGCTGAAAATATATTTATTTATTTAAATTATGTTTTTGAATAATGAATTATGGTTCATAATTGTGTATGCGATATTAGCACTCAAAGAGAAAGGGATATTGGTAGACGGCTGCCAAAGTAATTGCAGATCAGTCTCAAGCCTGCAAGCATAGTAATATCGACAGGCCAGTTCTAAAGAGAAACAACTCAAAATTTAAAGTTGTGAGAAAAATGAAGTTTAAAGCTTCAACCATACATAAAACATGATTAATTGAATTTGGATTAAGTTAAACGATCCTCTGATTCTTCACAGCAACATAAAGCTTCAAAATGCAGCTTTCTTTAAACTTTAAATTTTGAGTTGTTTCCCTTTCAAGCTGGGCCGTCGATTTTGTATTTCTGTTTTGACTGCCTGAACACTTGGATAAGGAACAATAATTTAATAATATGACACGATTATATTTAATGTCAAATTAAAAAACTAGATAATTTCGTGTTAAAATGTTAAATTAATATTCTTCCTTTTATGTCAAGAACCTAATTTGTTTTAACTACAAACATTTAAGAACAGGTTCTATGAACTAAGGCAAATTGAACAAGTGAATCCATTGGATAAATGCCCTATTCCCTACCAGTAAGAATCCAAGTCTCCTGAACTTGTTCACAGAGTATGTGGATATCCAGAGTACCGCAATCCTTTGCGCTGGAAATGCCGACAAATCAGCCATTTTTATTACAGCGCTTGCTATTTGCCGTACACATTTGTAAAGGGAATGAATGTAGCCTAAATCAGAATCAAATATTTTTAATTTTAAGGGCCATGGCCTAAATTGAGTTTTACTTTAAATGTTCCCATCCCAAGCATGTTGAAATGGAATAACAATAGTGGCCGACTAGTTGATTGCACTGCTCTGGGATTCTGCTTGTGCATAGCTGAAAGAGCATCTACTTCAGGATGTAAACAGTTACTGTACCTGAGTACATAGAGAAGTCGAAAAGACGAATCGCCACTCTCTGCAGATGCTGCAGCTCCTCCAGCCTGACTTCCTCCTCCCACTCGGCGTACCGTCTGCTGGATTCCTCGAAGTGGTCGCTGCTCGAGGTCTGGGTGGCAGTGTCTAGCATCATCAGCTTGCCAGTTGTATCATGTCGAGCTAAAAGGCAGTGTAATTCTGAACTGAAATCTTCGTAATACACTGATAGTTAACTATGAAGAGAATAAATAGGTACTGTCCAGCTGAAAGGTTATGTCTCATCCCAGTTCGTCCCACTCGTTTCTCCTGTCCTCTCTGTAAGGGCTAGTGGCTGAGCTGTTAAGTTCTTCTCTGCAAATATTTGCTGTACGGAATTGGAAGTTTACATAATATTATACAACTGTTTAAAATAATTTAAAGAAAAGGGCCCCGTTAAGTAAGTAATTGTCATATCATTTCCCCTGTTTTGACGACTGTGTGACATAACCACTTGGACGGAGAGTAGCATGACAACATGTACATCACCAAATTAAACTATTAACTATAAGTGAATCATAAAAGTAAAATCTGAAAAGGAATCAAAAGATGAAGCACGTAGTAATGGCATAACCTCTAAGAAAAATAAATTCAGAGAACTGAAATGAAGAAGTTTAGACTTTTATTAAAAATGAAATTAAATCATCCATATTCTTTTATTTACAGATGGCTCCTAAATGTTATGTTTCTGTGTGTACCAAAAATTACTAGAGTGCTTTAAGTGAGTGTGTTACATTACAGTTCTCAAATTTCCAACTGAAAAGATAAGTTATGTGGCTGGAAGCTACTCGTATACTATGAAATATTTTCACGCCAACAAAGCATTCAGTTGTGTGTATTAAACACTTTGAAGTAAACGATTTGTATCTAGTACATGTTTCTAGAGACAGAGAAGGAAATGTGCAAGAATAATCCTAAAGCAGATCTCTTATAACTATTTCCAGGTTTACGGGAACAAATAGATAATCTTATTCCTCAACAAGAATGGACCCTGCTAACAAGTGCATTCAAAGATTTGAGCAGCAACAAATTAAGTGCTTGCAAATGGACAAAATTAATTCGTTTGATGACCTATGTAACATAGATACTTTAAAAAAGATAGCAGGTGGATCATTAATCTCAATCCAGTGTTTCTGTACTTTTTGTTGGTTAATTTTGAGGGTGTGTCACAAATATATTGATGTATTAAAATATATGACAATTTATCAGTGCAATTGTGTGTAAATAATCAAAATGATATTCATTGCATCACAGAGTTGGTAAGTGCAAACATGAAATTAGAAATGTGGTCTCAATTGGAGAGCATTCTTCTGAAGTACGTAAATTATAATAATTATTACGGTGTAATGATGTTTAGTGTTAACACGACAGCATGTTGGCCACGTTTGTATGTTTACTTAAGTATAATGCTTTATTGTAGGAAGTATTCGAAGTATTATGTTTAGTGGAACAAATTTCAAACACATTAAATATAATGCCAAAATACTTATGTGATGTATTATAAGTGCATCTTTGTTGTACAAACAGTCATCTTCCTCCTGCAATGTTATTAGAAACTGTCCATTTTATACGCTAATATAATACTGAAATCTTTTAACAAATGCAGTAAATCAATAATAATGAAGTAAGTTTTCACTTTTTTGAACCCGTGTGCTAGTAATCTTTTCTCATGCGTTAATTTACGACTCTTTATCAAATGCTATTATTATCTAGCATCTGAATAAAATAATTAAGTGCAAAAACAAGCGTGATAAAGACACATTTGCTCTATATGGGTTGAGGGAAAACTGCAGAGAAAACCTCAACATTGACATTCCTTAATTTGAGGATCAGCCAGCAAGCCCTGAGAAACTGCTATAGAAGCAGCACTTTCTCTATCAATACTGTCTTTACTTGTGCAATACAATATGCTAACTGCGAGCACTGCGGCTGCAGTATTTGTTCTGTTGCATTGAATGGGGGACAATCACATCACACACGTGATCAGAAGTTAAGGTTGTTGCAACCATAAGGCAAATTCCTGCATGACACTATCCGCAGTAGGTTCTGGAATGTAGACTATGATTACACCGTAAAAAAGGTCCTTTCTAAACAATAGGGCAATAATGCAACAGAAAGTAGAACATTTCCTAAAAACAATAAAATACCAAATAGTGCAAATAAATGCAAAATAAAAGTAGGCTATATTGGTCTCTATTGAAGTGTAAAGAGTTTATATTGTATCCTGCATTGTCTCTGAAGTATAAGAAAAAATATGATATTTCATCAACTTCCGAGCCCTATTCATCACTCATCAACTCATCACTTTTTCCCACCTCACTTCTGACATTCCCATCACATCCACTCTGTTTCTTCTCATTGCTTCCTTCATGTTTTCCAACTCACCCGGTAGAACTGGTGTCTTCTCATCCCTCGTTGCAGTCGTTGATCTTCTTTTCTTCTCTTCTGTGTCTTGTGTCATGACATGTCCTTCCCCAGTATCCCCCACCCGGACATCTGATTGGGGGGATAGTTTACGTCCGGAGTTTTTTACCAGGGAAAGACTCATCATGGCATTTTCAACATATCTTCTTGGGATATATAAATGCGGTAGCCTCCCATTGCTTTCCGCACACCACTCTCTCTTTCGCATCTTGAAAGATCCCAGGGGGCCCCAGCGTGGAGGTGAGGAGAGTGGATTTGACTAATTAGGCCCTCCGGACTTCACCGAAATTTACCACTAGGGTTAAATATCAGTTCCATCAGGGTTTTTGACCCAATCAGAGACTGGGAAATCCCAATTAGTCTTTGCCCCCCTTATTGAGTCTAAAACATTACAAAGGTTATCAATGTGAAAAGATAACTAAGATACTTATCGAGCATGACACCAAGAAAGCTGGTCTTCTTATTTTAAAATGTAGTCAACCGACCACAAGGAAATTTAAATATTGTCGTTTTCATATTTTATATTTAAAACGTATTTTTAATTTTTCTAAAGAAATTGATATAACGTACATTTTATGAAGCAGTTATGTATTACATTATTGTTAGGTTACTTGATTTTTATCGACAGTAATCTCACTAGATAATGTCCGACTTTGTGTCAAGAAGAGATTAAAGAAATTCAATATTACCACTCAAGTTGGGCTCACAGAATAATAATATGGTACAGTCACGGAAGATAAATTACTATCTTGGAAATTTCAAGCTCATAGGGAACTTGCACTCTAAATATCATGCAGTCGAATACAGGGGCGTTTTAAATGAAAATAATACTAATTGATCTTAGTTCTCATTACGAATGTCATAACAATAGAAACTTGTTAAAACTAGGGTTGCCATAATGAAGAAACAAAGAAATCAGTACATGATTCAAAAGTCAATTTGATCGACAGGAAAAAACGCAGGAATTTATAAGAAACTTGTATATATAATTTATTTTTCACATTAATATCACTTGTTTACTTAATGTGGATGAGACTGGCCACTTCAGTGATACACTTTACCTTATCTAGCACACTATTTGGCATGCAATTTACATTATTACCATTTATTTTAGCACTACACCATTCATGTCTGTAGATCACAGTCACAGAACCTTTCATACTTCTCAGAACTGTGAAGAGAAGGAAGGATGAGTTGTGAAGCTAACTGCAGTTTACATTATACTCTATCTGCAGATGCGTTTACTAACTTAAGTGATAATTTGTTTCTTTCTTGTATCCACTGGCCATTCATCAAAGAAAATGATCTTTGAACGTTGGTATTATATCCACGTAGAGAGAAATAACAATTCTACCATTTGCAGCAGTTCTAAGTAGGCTACTGCACCACGGAAATACAACTGCGACAAAAATTTACCGAGATTTCGTGTGAAATCATATTTTTAGAAATTTCCTCTTTGTTGTGCAGTAGGAAAAAATTAAATTTTATCACCTAGTCAGACAGAAGGCTCTTACTGAGTTCGTAAGATGTATTATCTTGCACCCATTTGAGTATCATTTGAACACTATCTTACAAATTACTGCATTTTTCCAGATTTCTGTCCGACTTCATTCAAAATCGTGGACATCAGTCTTTTCTCCCTACACTATAAAGCCATGGACTGTCCGAGGCATATGGCAGCCCTTTGTTACAACCCAATGCCAATTAAATTTAATGCATTTTCTCAATTCTCTTCATCAGATCATTTTGAAGGGATATGTGTTTACATTCACAAAAATATACAAGTAAGCTCTTGAAGGATGTTTAAGTTACATTCAAACAATATAATTTATTGTAAACAATAAATGCATAATATTCTAAATTGTAAAACTTTAATTAATAATATAATTTGTTTATATCTACATTTTATACGGTTATATTACTGAATCATCAATCAATGCAGAGAACTTAAATTGTACAACGAGAGAGTGAACTGAGCATCAGCAGAAATATTTAAATGATCCTTATTAATGTTTGAATATGTCTTGAAATGTTTATGAGATGCCACAGAAACTAGTGAAATGTCATAAGTACGCCTCAAAATTGATGTTTCTATTTCGATAAATAAGATGATGAAATCAAGAAACTGCTGTAATGGAATTGAAAACTGGCAAAGCTATAGGAAGTTTTACAGGTTTTCCCGATTGCAAGGTCATGGGGATTGTGTCAGTCTTCAGTCTGGGCATTGCACACACGTACTCCGTGCCAAAGGTGAGTATAAGCTCATGTCTATCACGTGTGTTGTGGGGGAAAGGCGTCATATGACACAGCTTCTCTCTGGTGCTGACCAGCCTGTACAGCTACCACATTGCCCCTGATGTATGGGACGATCCCCAGCCAGAGTGAGGATTTTGATTACTTAAAAAATTATCTATAAAAGACCCAAAAAGTTATATTATAATGGCTAGAACCCGGAATTTTAGGTGCTAAAAGTTAATATTGTTCCTCGCTATAGTTTAATATAAAAGCCATGCCCCCACTTCTTTGAGATGCCATTCTTGTCATTCAGTATTTTCCCTTCGGTACTGCTAAAGGTCTCTAATCCTCTTAACCACCACTTACAAACTAGCGCACGATTTACAAGATCATTGCCATACCTCCACTTCATTGAAATGCCATTCTTGTCATTCAGTATTTTCCCTTTGGTATCGTTAAAGGTCTTTAATCCTCTTAACATCACTTACAAATTAGCACACGGTTTACAAGATCCATTGCTCAGTCCTTCTGACTCTGTTGTCTATTATTACATAATGGACTCTTGTGAACTAAGCTTAAAACTTTCCTCACGGGCACTAGGCCTACTTCTATTCATCTACACTCAGTGACATTCTTAACTTTTAGGACATAAAATTTCGGGCTGTAATAATGACCTGAAATGCTGAAAAAACAGACCTAAAAACAAGCAATACTATGCATAAGTAGTCAAAATACTACCTTAAATTAACAGCTCTTCAGACTGTCTACTATGGTATTCCCATATAAAAGTATAAAAATTTCCCACACGAACACAAATTTT
Source organism: Periplaneta americana (assembly GCF_040183065.1). NCBI lineage: Eukaryota > Metazoa > Arthropoda > Insecta > Blattodea > Blattidae > Periplaneta > Periplaneta americana. The sequence continues at coordinate 297,067 of NW_027185509.1, forward strand.
CCCACAACTTACAGTGTGAGCTACAATAAAATAATTAATTAGGTCATAATTAAACATTCAGCTACAATAAAAGAGAAGGGTGGATGTACCAACCACCAAATCTCCTCTACATCTAGCACATGTATCCCAATAACAGAAACTAAAATGGATGCTGGTGACTTCAAAGGTGCTCTAGTTCAATTCTTTTATTTGGAAGCAAAGCGTACAACTTAGCTGAGAGCTTCATGTGCTATTCTATTCTCCTCTTCCTTTTGACATGACTATCGAAAAAATCCTTCCAAGTTCTGCATTTGAATGAAGTAGTGTCAGTACTAATTTTGCGAGTTTTTCTATATTGGGAAATTTTACTTCGTCATTGAAGACTAGCTTAAATTAGGCCTACTAAAAAAAATCATTTTAAAATTGAAAAATGATAAAAAAAAGCTCTCTAAATTTAAAAATTGACTTCAAAGAATTAAAACAGCGAAAAATGACCTAAGAATGACAAAAACTCTACATTTCTGTAACCAGCAGCTCATATCCAAAATGTATTTATTTACAGGCATTGCAAAGAATGTAAAAAAAAAGAAAGGTGACATGTCATCAAAATCCGCGCCCTGATCGTAACCATAACCATTTATTACATGCACTAGATCATGGGACATGTCATATTTACAAACTAATAGAGAGTTAGATAATACACAAGAGTATATCGCCATATTCATCTTCGTGGACTGTCCTGGCTCAGTACTCCAACATTTACCAAATCTCTTCTATAATGTGTCCGACATTTCCATGCTGACCACTGTTCATCCTCTTCACATGTTCACTCCACTTTGGTTCATATTTTATCTGCTCATTGACAGGTTCGTGTTCTAATTATTTTCTTATTTCATTTCTAATCTGGTCCACTCATGAGCATCCTTTTATTGTATGTAAAAATTTAATTTCTGAGGATTCTATACGGCTTTAATCTTCATGTTAATTACATTACCCACCATTCACTTTCCTGAGAAGTAAGTGTCGTCATACATATGTAAAATTTTAGCTGAGTTGCTTTTCTAGTTCATTTTGCCCATAATCTTTTAATAATGTACTACACATTATCTGGTATATTGTATGAGACTCCTCACCAATATTAACAGCATCAAAATGACAATAGAAGAAAAAGCACTGATTCAATATGAAAAACTTATCAGGTTACCAGGAAACAATTGGCATTCATACAGTCCTCTCTGTAGATTGAAAACTCAAAAAAGTTTCATATCCATTGTTCAAGAATTAAAACAGAAAATCAATATCCCAAATTTAAAAGAAAACTTACAAATTAAACCAAACCCCTTAACTCTATTAAATATAGAATATAATCTAAATTTAACAGAAGAAATACTGATATCAGAAGTAAACACTGAAATAATGGAACAATTGTCTTTAGAGACAATTAATATTAGGTACCCTCCACAAAACTGGCTTCATTTATACACCGACAGATCCTTGATCTCCAGAGAACAAGGTGCCGGTGCAGGTGTTACATACTGTCTCTTCTTACTTTATAGATCTCTTGGATATGGGACAACAAGTTTTGAGTGTGAAATAATTGCAATACGTGAAAGTCTCAGGAATCTTCTATGCCACATCAATAAATTTAAGAATGCAGTTATATTGTCAGACTCCAAAGCAGCTATTCTATCAATAGTCTCTAAACACACACCTTCATCTCAAACAGCAGAAATAACTAAAATGCTCTCTCAATTAATATCACTCAATAAAAGAATTGTATCCCAATGGATACCATCCCATTGTGGAATCCTGGGAAACGAGAATGCGGATGCTTTAGCAAAGAAGGGCAGCACTGCTACTTACAGACCTGTTACTAAATCTACGTATTACTCTGTTAAAAGATTTATTAAATCTACATACTTAGACTTCAACAAACAAAATTTGATAACACAATCTTAAGGGAAAAAAATGGAACTCTCTGCATCAAAATCCACAGTTAATTCCCGATTTACCACGAAAATCGTCTGTAGCTGCATTTAGATTGGCAACAGGCCATGATTGTTTGGCCAAACACCTGCATAGAATTGAAATATATCAGTCCCCTAACTGCCCATTGTGCAACTCAAACCAAGAAATGGATTCGGAACACCTCAAAATCTGTGCTTCAGTGGCTGGCCATGATAATATCTTTGAAAAATATTGAAGTGGGAGAGGTCAAATGACTTTACTGTCAAACGCCTGGCATTAGAAAACAACAACATTATCTGGTATAGCAGAGGAGGCAAGATCTGCCCTGCGACCTTATCATGTGCAGTCACCAATGGGTATAAAGGGTCAAGACAGGTTTTAGTCTGAGATGAAATTCCATGTTGGTAGATTTGTACAGTGGCGGCTGATTGGCTGAGGCAAGTGAGGCTGGGCCTCAGTCACTTTGTTTTCTTAAACTCAAAATTTTAGTGGTTTTTAGTCGTATATATCATAGCTATTATATTAGTTCTTTCAATGAAGCATATAGAGTTGTAGAAGTAGAAAACCTTGTGATGTATATAGACCTGTCTTGCAGTAAAATTTGTTCCTGAAGCCAGGATCACTCATGCCGTGTCTGGCTTCTGCATTTCCCCGGGTTTTAAGGTTGCACTGGGAAAGCTGAAACTCAGGCACATTTCTTGTGGCCTCGTGGCCTAGCAGGTATTCCCCCACCCATCAGCCTTCACTTCTCCCATTCAGAACTCGGTTCTTGTCAATGCCTGTCTCAAGTGTCGGTTGGGATGAGAATAATAGTGGTGAATCGTCATATGGTCCACTGTGGTTATGTGTTTCGGGAAAATAGTAAATAGAAGTCTTATGGCCATGCCGTAATAGTTTTGAATTTTGTCTATAACTGAGTCAGTTAGCCTCCCCTTTCCTAATAAACCCTTACCATCCGATAATTTTTGTCCCTTCACACTGGTTTTCAGTCTCCTCAAAATGCCCATTCTCTTCTGTATGTGGCCTAGGCACTCTAATTTTCTAATTTGTACGTCATTCCCATGTGGTTTCAATTCCTCAACAGCACTGAATGACTTAGAGTCCCATCTCCTAAATATTTCACATATCTCACATTATATGAACTGAGTGACTGATTGAAAATGTTCGTCACATCTGCAACCTCCACTCCACCACTTGACCCACTGTAATTACATTCACAATCGGTTTCATGTTTATTTGTTGTTCTACCTTCACACCTACAATGTTTTGATAATATAGCAACATCAATTACCTTGCCAGTGTCCACACTAGTTGCCGTCACAACGCCATTTAGTGAAATGTGGCCCCTTTTCTGCCACGTCCCATCAAAGGCAGCTGATATGCCTCTGACATTATCATTTTCTGCAACTGCTTCTTCCACAGCAACCTTCATGTTATGTAATGCAACATTTTCAATCGCAGATCCAATTATTATGTTATATCTAGTAGACCTGGTTGGAGGAGGTGGCAAATTCAAAATGCCACATAAAGTCTCTCCACCTGTCTTACCTTTTCCTATAGCCCTAAGGCCATACATAGTCAAACATTTACTGTGTAGAGTTTACACTGTTATTGGGTTTATCTTTGAAATATCAATAGATGAAGAGTTGTAAAAATTTACACCATACTCACAGTATTTACATTTTAAAACTAATTCTGCAGCAAGACCAATATGCTTTTTTACCTCAAGAGATGTCCCACCTTTGCCACAGCCTTTAAAGAATACATTATTTTGCAGTACACTAGATAATATGCCAACATCTATAACCCCATTGGTATCACTAACACTGTGTTCTTGTTTCAGGGTTTCATACCTGATTTTAGAATCTTCAAGTTTCTTTCCTGATGCACAGCCATTATTTACAGATTCACACTGACCACATGTGCTAGAGGGTTGTAGGTTAGAATTCACCTTACTAACAGTGTTCTTACGTTTACCAACATTTCTTCTCTTCTTAAATACTTTCAAACTACTTTTGTAACCCATATTGTAAGAAAATATCACAAAATGCACCTCTATAATGCAACTGAACTGTATCGTAACACAATTAATAATAGAACTCCGTACAGCACGTGTATAACATCACAACACTGTAAACAAATCCGTTGCTACGAAACAAAGCACAGACGGTAAACCAGGTGTGCCAATACACATAAATTCCCTACAATGAAAAAATTTCGCACATAAGGCGCAAAATTTGAAACTAACATAGTAGTATCACAGTCTAGTATATACAGTCGCGAAGCTCAATACGTAGTAAATATGCAAACATTAGATAGTTGCTCACCACTAGGATCGCTAATATCGCCTCATTACAGGCAATACAAAATAGTACCGTCACAGTCTATTGTTTCTAGCACCCTCAAAACTCAAGCTTCGTGACTGTATATAGTAGACTGTGGTAGTATGCTAGATGAACAGGAGACAAGCCCATAGGCGGAGTAATGGGGGCCACTGCCCCCCCCCAACTTGTCTGATCTCTTTTTTTTTTTTTTCTATTATTCTATTGAATTCAAAAGATCTTTTTTTTTTATTTTTGTTTATGATTAAGTTTTTGTGCTTAAATTGATGAATTAATGTCTTCTGATCATGTGCCTGGACTATAATACTGTATTTATTTTAAATTTCTGAATGTATAAGAATTCCTATACTACCTCATTTGAGGAATGGAAGCACTGTAATGTTTCTTTCGTAACAGCCTGTACTATTGTCTTTGAAGTCTGCAGTTGTTGAGGCCACCACTTCGAAATGTATGAATAACATACTGCACGACAATGCAGGAAAAAGAAAAGTGATCCCAGTATAATGTGTAAACTTAAAAAATGAGATTAAATAAAATAATTATTAGAAATTACATTTCATATATATAAAAATATTTCTGTTAGCACTGTTACGTAGTTTTATTGATGTATGCATGTGTTTCTGCATGAGAGAGAAAAAGAGGGAGATTGTTTTAAGTTATGCCCTATTATAATTTGTAGCAGACCTACAGTTCAAGCCCTATACAACTCGGTTTGAAACATCGCCGATATGGATGTAACACTGTAAAAAACATGCCCCTCCCCCCGAAAATACCTTTATTAACTGATCATATTCCAATATACTGTACCACGGTCAAGCTATAACGGAGGAGGAGGTAATTAATTATGTCTTCCTTTGCCTCCCCAAGGAAATGGTTCTCTCTCTGCCTATGGACACGCCCACTTAAATGTCACTGTTCATTTAAACCGAAAAAAAAAACATACTTAGGAATAAGATACAAACTTAAATCATGGCTCATCTGAAAGATAAATGAAAAATGAAAAATTCAAGATTTTTTGGCTTACCAGGTCCCCTTAAATTTCAGTGTTTTTTAAAATGAACTAATCGCTGTTAGTCTTTTTTTTTTTTTTTCCAGTTCACTTTATGTTAAATGAAAGTCCTCTGAAAATGCTATAGACGGAGCCAATAAACCAATTTTTCGTAAAATTGCAATGAGCCCCATCTGCATGTATACCCTTCTTATAATAAACATTGTAACCTGGACTGTTAAAATGTGACGTCTGCTTGAAAATTTTAACATCAACTACAATTTTTGAGTTCACTGGGTCCTTTCCTTTAAAAGCCATTATTTTCGTTTTCGTCAGTGCTGTATTAAATATAATAAATGACTATAATATTAAATACAAATACACAAAATCTGGAACTTAATTTTAGAAAACTATAGGCTGAGCCAACTTCAGCTAAAAGGACCATTTGCAGTGTGTAAACCAAATACTTGTAAAATTGTAGAATAGACTCTCATCTAACTACTCTGAATTATCTTGAAGACAAGATCTAAGATAGAGCAATTCTAAGAATTCATCAGTGCTATAGAGACAGTGATATAATAGCAAACTGATTTGTATAGACCTATTTATTTATTCTCATAATCCTTTATTCGTCTTTTCGTTTGACAACTCAAGTTATCAATTCTCTTATTTCTGTAACCATACACTTCTTGTCCAGTCGTTGGCTACTGCAGAATTAAGGCTGAAATATTCCCAGCCACTTTTGATAGTACCTCTGATTGAGGTTCTGGCTGATATGTACATCTATTATCAGACAGTACATCTCACTTGACAATACGTGCCAGAGGAAGAACAATTGTTTGTATCATATAATTCTGAAGTCTGATTAATGTAATATGTAGCTAGTCGGCAATGTATGCAATGGAGGGGAAAAGAAATTGGTCACCTACCCAATTATCTTCCGGCTTAGTTGCTTCATGAGTGATGACTTATTGGTGTCACTTATGAGATTCAGACCTGTCTTCGGACAGCTGACAAAGCAACAACTTTTGATAGGCTCAAAAACTTTTATCTCACGTAAAGTCTGTCAGGAATGGTGGAGAAGCTCATTTTTTTTACTGATTGCTATAGACTTATTCCACGTTAAGAAAAACGCATTGAGCATATAGGGCTGTTCGATCAAATGATCAGTTGGCACAGAAACGCCTGCCTGCCACAGCTTCCACAATGTGCTCTGCAAGGTCCATGAAACCAATGACTTTTTCTTAATGTGGAATGTTTTATAGTAAAGCATGCGGGAATCTCAGCCCTTTCGTTCTCGTTTTCTAAAAAAGTCTCCTCCGAGTAGCCAATTTGGATGTTCTTTTCTTTAACATTTTATTGGGCTCTAGCATCCATATGCTCGAGGGTAAACTAAATTAGGATATTTTTAAACACACTTCCGTACAAATTTTTCTAGTTTTATGAGAGGAATATTGGTAAAGATTTCTTACTGAAATGAAACAAATATACAAAATATTTTAACTACTTATTGCACTATTTTTTATTTAGGATCTTCATGAAAACTCTTCCTTGAGGGACACTAGGACTGAATTTTTGGCCAAAATAGTAAAAATAAACATTTTTGTTTCTTTCCATAAATAATTATCTTATACAATTGAAGAGCTCGCGGGAAAAACGATGAATTTCACATTTCTGTTAAGGATTACATAATGATCTAATTGAGTCTATAACTGCAAGATGTAGTGCTGTTTCTATAGAAAATAAAGGAAAAATTACTGTATTCGTGGTGATAATTCTCCTTTTTGCCATTTTTCATAAGAACAACATTAAATTTCGCAGTGATCCATTGAATTAGATAATGACATCAACCTTAACAATACTGTGACATTCATCGTTTTTCCCGCGAACTCTTCAATTGTTTATATCCTCTGATTGAAGTTCTGGCTGATATGTATAGCCTATCTATTATCAGGCAGTACATCTCACTTGACGATATGTGTTAGAGGAAAAATAATTGTTTGTATGCATCTGAAGTCTGTCTAGTGTAATATGCAGCTAGTCGGCGATGTTTGCAATGGAGGGGAAAAGTAACTGACCACCCTACCCCATTATCTCCTGGTCTAGTTGCCTCAGTGCTTTGTTGGTGTCACTTGTGAGGTTCAAACCTGTCTTCGAACAGTTGACTAAACAACAACATAATTTGTTCAACATTCTGTCCTATATTTAATCCCCACCTACAAATTTTAAAGTTCTGGTGACCATTTTTAAGATGCTACGCGCAGCTCTCTTAAACCTACCACACCCACTAAAAATAAAGTTTTCTCAAAACTAGGGCTTTGGTCAACATAGAACGGCTATTATTTCAGGAGTTGCATAACTTAATGCGATCATTTATGTTGAAGGCTTCCGTTTGCTCCGATTTACATGAAACTTTGCAATAATACCAGCTTAGTCCAATACACAAAGCTGTGTATGGAATGAGTTCTTTACCGAAAACTTTTCATGACATGAATTTTTAACTTTAAAAAAATTAAAGAAAATTATTAAGCAAAAATTATTATTTGTAAGAAAATATTTATCTCGTGAACCAATTCTCAAATTTAAAAATCCATACGCAGTTTTCTTTATCATGGAATGTAAGTCCCTCACAGAAAATGTTTAAAAGCAAAAACAATTCTGAAGCTGTCAGCTAGAACTATATTTTGAATTTACGCATAATTTAAAATTACTTACTTATTTACAAATGGCTTTTAAGGAACCCGCAGGTTCATTGCCGCCCTCACATAAGCCCGCCATCGGTCTTTATTCTGTGCAAGATTAAGCCAGTCTCTATCTTCATATCCCACCTCCATCAAATCCATTTTTATATTATCCTTCCATCTACGTCTCCGCCTCCCCAAAAGTCTTATTCCCTCTGGCCTCCTAAATAACACTCTATATGCATTTCTGGATTCGCTCACACATACTAAATGCTCTGCCCATCCCAAACGTCTGGATTTAATATTCCTAAATACGTCAGGTGAAGAATACAATGCGTGCAGTTCTGTGTTGTGTAACTTTCTCCATTTTCCTGTAACTTCATTCCTCTTTGCCCCAAATATTTTCCTAAGAACCTTGTTCTCAAACACCCTTAACATCTATTCCTCTCACAAAGTGAGAGTCCAAGTTTCACAACCATACAGAACAACCGGTATTATAAATTCTAACTTTCTGATTTTTTGACAGCAGACTAGATGACAAAAGCTTTTCAACCGAATAATAACAGGCATTTCCCATATTTATTCTGCGTTTAATTTCCTCCCGAGTATCATTTATATTTTGTTACTGTTGCTCCAAGATATTTGAATTTTTCCACCTCCAATTTTTATATTTCCATTTCGTACATAATCATACACTTTTTTTTCTTTCTGAATTTACTTCCAAACCTATCTCTTTACTTTCTCAAATAAAATTTCCGTGTTTTCCCTAATAGTTTCTGGATTTTATCCTAACATATTCACGTCATCCGCATAGACAAGAAGCTGATGTATCCCATTCAATTCCAAACCCTCTCTGTTATCCTGAACTTTTCTAATGGCATATTCTAGAGCGAAGTTAAAAAGTAAAGGTGACAGTGCTTTAGCCCGCAGTGAATTGGAAAAGCATCGGACAGAAGCTGGCCTATACGGACTCTGCCGTAAGTTTTACTGAGGCACATTTTAATTAATCGAACTAGTTTCTTGAGAATACCAAATTCAATAAGAATATCATATAAAACTTCTCTCTTAACCGAGTCATATTGAATATTAATTTAATATTATTAAAATAAATGAAAATTAATGTCTATGGGTCATATTCATAGACATTCTTAGCGCGGACTTCCAGTGTATGATCAGCGAACTAACGTTTTTCGTATTCATAAATCAGTGTTGTCGATTTTAAAATCATTTTCAGAGCGGTATTCATCCGTTCCTTAGTTATTATGAAAAGTTCGTTTAACATTTTGTGCATTTGACGGTTCATATCTTTAATACAGTATAAACTTCTTATGTAAGTATAATAATGACATAAGTATTTTTATTATACAAAATTAAACAGAAGTTGAAATTTGTTAACAATTGACTATGAAAAAATCACGTTATAGAGATTTTATAAAGATATTCATGACTATGTTCTATTAGAATAGTACAATATTAATAAATAATACCCAACATAATAATAACAATAATAATAATAATAATAATAATAATAATAATAATAATAACAACAAAACACAAAATTTAAAATATCGATGAAGAAAAATAGAAAAGGTAAACTTTCAAATTCTAAATGAGGCAGTACAGTAAGTGAACAGCTTCAAATACTTGGAGTGTACTATAAGTAGTAACATGAACTGCTGCCACGAGGTCAAAAGCAGGATAATAATGGCTCAGGAAGCTTTGAATAGAAAAAGGAGCATATTCTGCGGATCCCTGGAAAAATAACTAAGGAAGAGACTAGTGAAGTGCTTTATATGGAAATGGCATTGTGCGAGGCAGAAACATGGACATTACGACGAAGTGAAGAGAAGTGAATAGAACCATTTCAAATGTGGATATGAGAAGAATGGAGCGTGTGAAGTGGACAAACAGTATAAGAAATGAAGTTGGTTTGGAAAGAGTGGGTGAAGAAAGAATGATACTGAAACTGATCAGGAAGAGAAAAAGGAATTGGTTGGGTCACTAGCTGAGAACAAACTGTCTGCTAAAGGATGTACTGGAAGGAATAGTGAACGGGAGAAGAGTTTGGGGCAGAAGAAGATATCAGATGATAGACGACATTAAGATATGTGGATCATATGTGGAGACTAAGAGTAAGGCAGAAAATAGGAACGATTGGAGAAAGCTGGGTTTGCAGTGAAAGATCTGCCCTTGGACAGAACAATGAATGAATGAATGAATGAATGAGTCATAGTTTGATGACATTGTGGTTCCGATAACTTAAATAATCTTACTTACAAGTTTTTATTTCCGTCAATAACTCATGTTTAATACAATTTTATATCATTTGAACTAACGTCTTCACTTATGTCGAACATCATCAGGTCCTAACACGGCCGTACGTAAGAGGGGGTTACGGGATTTTAACCCCCCCCCCTTGAACTTAAAAAAATGGCATATTTAGATTTGAGTAATTTTTGTATCCATAATCGTTTTCTTTTGTCTAATTTTTCACTGCCAGAGTAACAAAATCTACATCGACATAAGACATAGCCCTCCTAATCCTTGTTCAATATAATCCCTGTGCTTGATGCCGCGGCACGTACGAATTATAATCATGCTATCTTTATTACAAAGAGACCTACAGCCTAATAAAATAAAGCCAACACAATATGAAATCTAACTTCTTGTGAAACATATTGAAAAACTTGTTTTGTCAGTTTTACAGTGCAGATGTTAAATATTGTGCATTGCCAATTTTAAATTAATCTTAAGAGTGGTATTCACCCGTTCGTTAGTTAGAGTTCTGACCAGGGGCGTATTTTGCGGGCTACCGGCGGTAGCCCAAGGAAATTACAAAAGAAAAAGTTTATAATATAACATAATGTAATAATTTTGTATTATTAGTTTTACCATAGTAATTAAAATTAAAGTAATTGTTAGATATATTTTGTGTAATAATAGGGTCTGCGGTAGCCCAAACCCTTTAACCAGTATACGCCCCTGGTTCTGACTTTATTGTGAAACGTTCGTCTAACGTTTTGTGCATTTGACAGTTCATATCTTTAATTTAAACTTTTAATGTAAGTGTAATAATAACACAAGTATTTTTTATTATACAAAATTAAACAGGTTGAAATTTGTTAAAAATTAGATAACTGTGAAAAAATTACGATTCAAAGATTTTATACGGATATTCAAGAATATGTTCTATTAAAACAGTACAATATTAATAAATAAATACCTTACCTACTTATGGCTTTTAAAGAACCCGGAGGTTCATTGCCATCTTCGCATAAGCCCGCCATCGATCCCTATCCTGAGCAAGATTAATCCAGTCTCTACCATCATATCCCACCTCCCTCAAATTCATCTCGTCTACGTCTCGGGCTCCCCAAAGGTCTTATTCCTTCCGGTTTCCCAACTAACACACTATATGCATTTCTGGATTCGGCCATAAGTGCTACATAATAAAAATAAATAATACTGTAACATGATGATAATAATAATAATAATAATAATAATAATAATAATAATAATAATAATACATAACATTTAAAATAACGATAATGTAAATTATAAACAATTTTCATAATGACCGTTATAAACATCTGTTGGTGACAAATCGTTGCCTTGGAATAAAATAATCACAACTCAAAAATCACCATTTTTCATTTTCCCATAATTTTAAGTTTATGTGGAAAACCGTCACAAATTAAATTCTTTTACTTTCTGAAAAAAGAAAATAATTACACTCTAATAAAATGAAAGCTTTGCCTTTAATTCACCTAAAAAGATCTCCCAATGACTGGGGAAAGACTGTCATAATACGAGTATAAAAGGGTTTAATAAAAGAGATTTATTATTATCATAATACTCAGAGATTAAAGTCTAACGTAGCACATAGTATCTTCATTTTCCACATAAAACAGTTTTGTTGTAGGTTAAATTTCGGATTCATATCAGGGTTTATGTAACGCCTAATTTTTTTAATGTTTCTCCTCAAAAGAATTTTAATAGTTTGTTACTAGATGTGATTTTAGTCAGTTTGTAAAATATTTTTGGTCCAGGGAAAATATACATCTTTTTATGAATATACAACAATGGCGACTTAATGGCTTATGCAACGAGAACCGGGTACTAGGAAACTTCCGAAATTAGTAATAAGTATACATATTGTTACTTCAAGTTCAATCCTATATCCCAAAGAAAACACAGCCACACCATCAGTTCATTAGTAAGCTTGCATATTCTGCCCTCCCAAGCCAAAAGGGCGTATCTCAAGGATTTTCTGAAAATCAGTTTTTGAAATAATTGGATACTTCAGATGCTAATATATCTATTTCCTAAAGGAAATGGCCGTTTCTCAATAAATTGTGCCTTTAAGATGTGATTTAATGAAAGCCGTATCTCAAAATTAATATGAATTCCTAAGCGAATTTGGCGGAAGTTCATTTTTCTAAGCAAAAAGGCCGTTTTTCAGGCATACGTTCTTTTCGCTTAGTATTTCCTATTTGCCATTCTAGTCAAATTAGACGTAACTGCATTAGTAACAAATCCTTTGTGTTTTAATCCGTTCTCAGCATGTAATCGCCACTACCCGAATGCTCAGTTCCCATAGTTTAAACATAGTTCTTATAATTAATTCATTGTTGATCATGAAAATTAATATGCAAGGAGTGTTCCGATTAATTTTTCTAGCTTATTATTGAAAACATGTCAATTTTGATTTGCTTGTTAGTTGTTATGTAGCCAAGACGCAGAATATTGATTCTACTCAACCTTATTTTAGAAACACCATTATAATCACCATGTAAGTAAAATAATGTATATTTTTATCACTATTGGACTGATAGTTCATATGCACATATGTTTTAGAGACAACGAAATGGACAATGAAATTATTCGTAGACACATAAATTCATTTAATCCTACCATATCACATTAGTACATTACCGGAGGGAACATGCATCTAATCGTCTTTATTTACCAAGTGATATAACTCTGACTGACATGCACCATGATTTTATTACTCAGAATGTTAATTACAAATGTTCATATGAAAAGTACAGAATGGTAGCCAGTGAAATGGACATATCTTCCGATAAACTGTGAAATCTTCAATGTGCATGCAAAGCCACACAAAGGAAAATTTTAACACTAATTTTTAAACTTGTAAAATGTGGAAAACATATTGAGAGAGCATCAAAATCTCGGGCCAAATACAGAGAAGATGCTGAAAAAATTGAAGAGGTTAACAAAATAATTTATTATGCAGATCTTCAAAAAGTTATCTTGTTGCCAAGACTGGACATATTTAAAGTAGCTATATTCACAAGTGTTTGACTGTCTACATAAGAGCTTCGTTCCTGATGGGGGGGGGGAAATGTGCAAGCCGTTTGCAGCTGTCCGGCACGAGGCTCTCTTTAAAAGGAGCAAAGAAGAAATAGTAAGCACTTTCTACAATTTTTTCAAGTACAAGAGAGATTGTTCAAAATTACTCTATGGTTGGACAACTGCACGGTCCAGAACAAAAATTGGACATTATTTTCATTTTTGATTTACGTTGTTAATTCAAATGGAGTAAGTACTAATGAAATTTTGATAAGATATTTTGAACCAGGCCATTCATTAATGGCTTCTGATCCTTTCATCACAAAGTAGAACGGTCAGTGAAAAGACGTGGATATAAAGTATATGATTTTGCAGACTTTGTAGATGCAGTAAAATCAGCATCTTACCAGACTGAGGTACTGCCAGTGGAGCTTCAGTATTTTTTTCATTTGGTCTGACTACTCATCACAATATAAATTGAACCTGATTAGTTTACTGATTACTTTTGTAAGGCTAAAGATACAATCAATATAAATTCCAACTTATCATGTCATACTCAGTCTCTTTCTTTGGAATATCACTTTCTTTATGAATGATGTGTTTCATCCACTTAATACAGTATAATATTATACTACTAAGGAATTTAAGTGAATATTCCTTCTTAACTCTCTATTATGTTATTAAGATTTAAAACACAAGTACAATATTAAGAAATCAGTGTTAGTACTTCTGTTTTACAGACAATATAGATAACATTAAACAGAAAGAAGCCATATAAAAATAACGACATAAAATTTCACGTTCCGTTTGAAGTTTGTGCACCACTGTTTTCTTAACCCAACAGGTTGCTTATTCATATACACAACCCTTCCTCTTCCCATACTTAGCGCTTGCTGCCCGCGCACGACATCAAGGTCAGAAAAATGCGTTTGCTTTGACATCACTGGGCTATGCTTTACAGAATTGCCCAGTGTTATTCATATTGTAAATTTGTATACGTTACAGAATTGCCCAGTGTTATTCATATTGTAAATTTGTATACGTCACATTGTTTAACATGAATATTGGAATAATCTTACTCCCGCCTTTCTGTATTTATTGTACACACCAGGTCGAATTATGTTTCTAATTGTTTCAATACATACTATGCAAGGTATTAAAATTTGTGAAGTTCCTATGTTTTCTCATTAGAAGGAATTGCTAAATTACTATAATTTGGTTTAAGAGACCATTGCTTGCTTTCAGTCCTCTGATGATTCACGTAGAAAAAGCATAGCTAAGCAGACCGAACAGGCGGTACTAAGAGCGAACAGCCCGTCTCAATAAAATCGTAATGAAACAGAAGCGCTACCCATTCTCAAACGCACTGAGTACTTATTCTTCTCGAAATTCTTTCATGGAGCGAGTCTTGATGGAAGTCCACTGGTAAGTAGGCAACAGTTTCGCATGACTGTCCACAAGTAGCATATATACAGGGGCACTTGTTTACTGCACATGCGCGTGTGTTGTAAGCGAAACTTGAACAATAAGGGAGCTCCAAATTTTTTTTCCGTATCTATACAGTACATACTCGTAGATCTGTGATTGATACTTTTGTACGCGGTCTCTAACAGTTGGTTTTGCCTAAATCCCAAAAGACACAAAACATATACGAAAAAACATAGTGTTCTAACTTCGTTAAAATTGCCCGTTCAAGATGTTATGAAAATGCAATCATTTAACTAGAACAATGGTGGGCATTCCTGCGGCATTGCCGCAGTGACGTCAGATCTCAGTGAAGCATCAAACTTATCCCCTACCTTTCCCTTCCCCCACTCCATGAAAATACTGCGCGTGTACGTGGCGGATTATACTGGATTGCTGTACTTCGGAGCTTCATTAGTGATGCAATGTCTTTCGCAGAATCATATGAATCGAGAGGATATCACACTTGCAAGAAAGGCGGTTCTTTCATTTCTCATGTTTAGGATTAGTTACAAATATTCAGGACGCGAACTTAAATATGTACATTCTTAAAATAGATCACCTGTTATACGAGTTCAAAGAACACAGAATCAGTGATTTTCAAAGGATGGAGAAAGATTTCAATATTTTTGCCACTCCTTTTCATGTTTAAATTGAAAATGTTATCCCAGAATTGCAGTTAGAGGTACTGGATTTGCAGAATGATGGCTTCTTGAAAGCAGAATGTGAAGGTCTACTGGGGGCTAAAATTTTTTAAAAGATGTTCAGTACTACATATCCACTGCTTAGACAGTTTGCTTCAAAAATAACGAGTACAGTCATTTCCCATAACTATGGTCCTGGAACATAACTATTGTCCACGATACAACCATTCAAATTTTGTACTCCATAATGTAGTACGTCGTTTGTCTATATTCTTGCTGTACTGTAGTTTGAATTCAAGTCACTGCAGCTATCTACGAACGGTCTATGTTACTTCTGCAATGATCTTTGAATGGTTGTATCGTGGACCATAGTTGTGTTCCAGGACCATAGTTATGGGAAATGACGGTATGTATTCATCAACCTAAGTGCGAACAGCTGTTTTCTAAAATGAAATTTATAAAGTCCAGCCACAGATCCCGCTTAAGGGGAGTCTGTACTGCCATCCCATCAATGTAAAGCAGAGTAATAAAAGATAAAGATCGTAATTTTAGCCTGTCACATACAATAATACTTGAAGAATAACCCCTAAAAATTTCAAATGTGTATCTTATGTAAGTCCCGAGAAAAGTGCACCTAAATTAGATGAAAATTACATTGCTGGGATAGGCAGTACAGACTCCCCTTAAGCGATGCTCATCTTCATGCGCAACTGAAAACAGCATACACAGCTATAAATCCCAATTTCGAAGAAATGACTTTGAAAAATGATTAATTAAATATTACGCGAATGGACTATTCTAATTACATATGGTAGGTAGGGGTGTAGTGGCGCAACTGTCTGTAAATCCGTCACTGCACTGTAGAGTGCAACCCCTCCCACGGTATGTAGTTGCCATTTAAATCCTGTCTTGTGGGTTGCGTTCATTTTGCCCACCACTGAATTAGAATAATTCTGAAAACAAAAGCCTTATATTTCTGGAGGTAAATAATCTTAAATCCTCAGGTTCCTGCTAGTGCAGTGCGGACCAGAAATACTGCTGGAGTAATAGTTCATGCTAATTAAGTTATGTGACCTAATAAACAAGATGAAAGCCGCAAGATCTTACCTTGTTGGCGAAAGATTAGTTCACTAGCATTATTTCCAGTGGGTATCCCATTCCATTGTCTGGTATTCTGTTGCAGCCAGATGTTCGACTGGGTTAGTTGCAGACTCCCACTCCATGGGCTGCATGTCATTCTTGGCGTCGATGCCTTCCAACTGCATGGGCTCCTGATGTTTCTAGAAAATTTCGGAAATGTGGAATAATGATTTTAAAGTTTTAATCGAGGATTAACTCCATATGTAGATGAAATTATTGGAGATCATCAGTGTGGTTTTAGGCGTAATAGGTCAACTATCGACCAGATATTTTGTATTCGGCAGATAATAGAGAAAAAATGGGAGTATAAGGGTACAGTGCATCAGTTATTCATAGATTTCAAAAACGCATTAGACTCGGTTAAGAGAGAAGTTTTATACGAAATTCTTATTTAAATTTGGTATTCCCAAGAAACTAGTTCGATTAATTAAAATGTATCTCAGTAAAACATACAGCAGAGTTCGTATAGGTCAGTTTCTGTCACATGCGTTTCCAATTCACTGTGGGCTAAAGCAAGGAGATGCACTATCACCTTTACTTTTTAACTTTGCTCTAGAGTATGCCATTAGGAAAGTCCAGGATAACAGAGAAGGTTTGGAATTGAATGGGTTACATCAGCTGCTTGTCTATGCGGATGACGTGAATATATTAGGAGAAAATTCACAAACGATTAGGGAAAACACGGGAATTTTACTTGGAGCAAGTAAAGAAATAGGTTTGGAAGTAAATCCCGAAAAGACAAAGTATATGATTATGTCTCGTTACGAGAATATTATACGAAATGGAAATATAAAAATTGGAAATTTATCTTTTGAAGATGTGGAGAAGTTCAAATATCTTGGAGCTACAGTAACAAATTTAAATGATACCCGGGACGAAATTAAACACAGAATAAATATGGGAAATGCCTGTTATTATTCGGTTGAGAAGCTTTTATCATCCAGTCTGCTGTCAATAAATCTGAAAGTTAGAATTTATAAAACAGTTATATTACCGGTTGTTCTTTATGGTTGTGAAACTTGGACTCTCACTTTGAGAGAGGAACATAGGTTAAGGGTGTTTGAGAATAAGGTGCTTAGGAAAATATTTGGGGCTAAGAGGCATGTTACAGGAGAATGGAGAAAATTACACAACACAGAACTGCACGCATTGTATTCTTCACCTGACATAATTAGGAACATTAAATCCAGACGTTTGAGATGAGCAGGGCATGTAGCACATTTGGGCGAATCCAGAAATGCATATACAGTGTTAGTTGGGAGACCAGAGGGAAAAAGACCTTTGGGAGGGCCGAGACTTAGATGGGAGAATAATATTAAAATGGATTTGAAGGAGGTAGGATATGATGATAGGGACTGGATTAATCTTGCACAGAATAGGGACCGATGGCGGGCTTATGTGAGGGCGGCAATGAACCTGCAGGTTCCTTAAAAGCCATTTGTATTATTATTATTATTATTATTATTATTATTATTATTATTATTATTATTATTATCATTATTATTATTATTATTATTATTATTATTATTATTATTATTATATTTTTGTAATTTTTTAAATTTATTTAGGAAACAATCATGTTACAATAACGATTACAATTATTGCAATCAGGAAACTACAAAAATAGGTGTTAAATACAAAAGACATAAAAATTCATTAAAAGAGCTATTACATCGTGGAACAAAAATGTACGTGTCAAATATTTAAACAAAAATAGATATATAAATTAAGGAATTTGTCTCTCGTATGAGCAAATGCTCATGGTCGGGAGATCAAAACCGCGCTGTAGATAAGCTGAAAGAAGAAGACAAAATAAACAATTAATATAAGCAATAGGCTAAAGTAGCAAAACTTACAAAAACAAGAGTCTGTAATTATGATATAAAGCGATCAAAATTGAAAAAATTTATAACCATTATTCACAAGGATATAAGACTAATACAGAAGTATCTTCTGCGGACCTCTGGAGAAAGAACTAAAGAAGAATTTAGTGAAGTGCTTTATGTGGAAAGTAGCATTGTATGGGGTAGAAACATGGACATGACGACGAAGTGAAGAGAAGCGAATAGAAGCATTTTAAATGTGTATATGGAGAAGAATGCAACGTGTGAAATGGACAGACAGAATAAGGAACAAATTTGTGTTGAAAAGAGTGGATGAAGAAAGAATGATACTGAAACTGATCAGAAAGAGGAAAAGGAACTGGCTGGGTCATTGGCTGAGAAGAAACTGCGTACTGAAGGATGTACTAGAAGGAATGGTAAATGGGAGAAGAGTTCGGGGCAGAAGAAGATATCAGATGATAGATCACATTAAGATATATGGATCACATGCGGAGACAAAGAGGAAGGCAGAAAATAGAAAAGACTGGAGAATGCTGGGTTGTAGTGAAAGACCTGACCTTGGGCAGAACACTATGAACGAATGAATGAATAAGACATATTTAGCAACTAATTATCAAACCCTATATTAATTTCCCCCAATAGTTTATTTAATTGTAAGTTTATATTTAATCGTACCCTGCGCATGAGTAGGCAGTTCAATATCTATTCTTAACCATGCGGGAACAAACTTTATAAAGTAAATTACATAATAAAGATATGATCATTTGGTCTGGGCTGCATCCGATTTTGCACAAGAAGAAATTCTTCAACATGTTTGTGAATTCAACTTAACTTAATTATATCTAAACAATAAAATACGATAATTTTAGTCCATGAAGCATACATTTGATGTAAGAATAATTCCTTTAACACGTTTCTAAATCAGTCTTGTATACTATCCATAATAAATCACTCCACACCAATTTCAATAACGTGCATTGTGTAACCTACGAAGATATTTTTTGTATTGACCGAATTGTGCATCATAACGTAAACAAGAACAAATAAAAATTAATGTGAATAGCAGCAAATTTTGACTTAGTTCCTTTCTAAAAATGGCTATTCATTACTATTATTAATACATTTCTCACTTTCATTAGAACATGAATTAACACAACGCAAATCAAATAACAGTCTCATATATGGTATGGGAGGGTTTCGAAGGTCCTTTATTGTTAGAATTGTTGTTAGAATTATTATTATTATTATTATTATTATTATTATTATTATTACACATTGTTCTGTATGGTTGTGAAACTTGGACTCTCACTTTGAGAGAGGAACAGAGATTAAGGGTGTTTGAGAATAAGGTTCTTAGGAAAATATTTGTGACTAAAAGGGATGAGGTTACAGGAGAACGGAGGAAGTTACACAATGCAGAACTGCATGCATATTATACTTCACCTGACATAATTAGGCTTAAGGACTTTACTAATAGACGGTAATACATTATGCAGACTATTTTTTGGTTTTACAAGTATAGTAAGTAAGGACAGAACTATTGTAAATCTCCAGTGATTTATATTGAGTGTGGAGTGTGTTGTAGTGAAAGTGCAGTAAGCTTATAAGTAAATTCTGAGAGTTATAGTGGCAGAAAAAATAGATTTATAGTGAACGGGTGTGAGTTATAGTGCTTGTAATGGGGTCTAGGCTAGCAATTTGAGGTTAATATAGTAAGTACAATTCTACGGAATAATAAGAATGTAATTGATGTTCTGTTATTTTAAATGTTGTATCAGTGAAGAAGTGTGTTGTGTCAGTGAAGTGTGTTGTGTCAGTGAAGTGTGTTTGTGTCAGTGAAGTTCTATAGTTTACAGTGGTAGTGCAAAGTATTTGAACAGAGAAATGTTTTTGAAGTGTTAGTGAAATCAGGATAGTGTCAGTAAAATGTGTCTTAGTTCCAGTGCAGTGAGTGAATTGACAGCGAAATGAGTGTAGTGCTGAAAGGTACTTGTGCAAGTTTGTACATATATCATATATACTCGTGGTTTTAAGTTCTAACTTAGGGTTAACATATAAATTAGATTTACTTTAATTAACTAAACTATATTAAGTAATTCATTTAATTTAGGATGCTCCTTGTTAATATTATATAAGTATTGCTATTATTATTTTATTATTAATATTATGACTGTATTTTATTATTATTGTAATTATTGAGTGTAATTAGTTACCACTGCCACCGGGTATTTATCCATTTGCAGTGTGAATAAATACATACATAATTAGGAACGTTAAATTTAGACGTTTGAGATGGGCAGGGTATGTAGAAGGTATGGACGAATCCAGATATACATATATAGTGTTAGTTGGGAGACCGGAGGGAAAAAGACCTTTGGGGAGGCTGAGACATAGATGGGAGGATAATAATAAAATGGATTTGAGGAAGGTGGGATATGAAGATAAAGAGTGGATTAATCTTGCACAGGATAGGGACCGATGGCGGGTTTATGTGAGGGCAGCAATGAACCTGCGGGTTCCTTAAAAGCCATTTGTAAGTAATTATTATTACAAATTTATTGAAATGGGTGTAGCTGTAGATTGAAACTGTGTTGATAATGCACATACATTGTCAATACTTGCATTTTCAGTTTAGTTTAAAGTGCACATTTGCTTTAATGAGAGTAGGCCTACAAAGAATTTTCATAAAATTTTTAAAAGAATAAAATAAAAAAAATAATCCTTACGATGCAAATATTAATATATTTTAATAGTATTTAATACATAACACACGTAAATATATAAAATCTAGAACCTAATTGTTCTGTTTGGTGGGTTGAATATGTTCTTTTTTAAAGGCTACAAATTGTTTGTATAATTATTTGGTTTTAGGGCGGGAAGGTGTAGCCTCATTTCTGCTTCTTCATTTAGCCTGTTTTTGTATTGTAATTTGTTTTCATGGATAAATACGCAGAGAATCCAGATATGCAACTGATAAATATTATATTTCCTGTTAGATCTTTAATAGCATTAATGATATCAAAATAATTATTAATATTTATTTTATAACTAGCTAAAAGCACCCGGCGTTGCACGGGTTTTCCTTTCTGCTTCTGTTTTTAATTAAACTGCTTATTATATTTTCGGAAATCTCGGAAATCTAACTATAGACAACCAAAACGAATTGCCTTTACTAAGCTAAGATTGATCTTTACTTAACGTCACTTACATGAATTGATGAACTCCTTAGCGAAATGCCTGGCAGCGTTAACTCAATTTAAAACAGTTGTAAATCAGGCACCGAAAAGAAAACATGTCATCATGTGCCTGACGTTCAAGGTTTTTCTTTTTTAATTTATATATTTATTTGTTTTTATTTATTTATTCTGGCGTAGTTAAGGCCATTAGGCCTTCTCTTCCACACCACCAGAAATACATATAAAAGAATAGAAAATCAAACTATAAACAAAGTAAAACCCAACGAAAATATGATTCCTTTTCCTCTTTCTGATCAGTTTCAGCATCGAATCAATATGTACACATATACAGTAATTTAATTTATATTGGAAGATTTTTTACCCTTGACCGCTGTACACCCACTTATATCATACCCAGTTTTTTTTTAATATGACTTGGAAAACTATATCTCACAAATTCAGAACATATTATATTAATTCTTATTTTATACACAGATTACAGATACAATATAAACTTGCAATAAGTCATTTTTTAACATAAAGACTAATATTCTGAGAGACGTATAGGCTTAACGGTATTTTAGAAATTAAGAGATTGTTATTTTCACAACGCATAACATACTACATTTGCAACGTGATTATAAAGATAGAATTTCGCAGTAACATATTTTCGGATAGTACGATTATATTATAATAATTTTATTGGTGATATTACATGTTTTTATTGATTCGTATTTTCGTGAGTTTGTATACATTTTGCAGTATTATCCAAATTTAAAATACTGTTTAAATACTATTTACGATTCACATGTTTCCAAACTTTCACACGTGTAGCATTATATGATTTATTTTATTACTATTCATTAGTAAGGAAGGATGGTCATAAAACAGTGTAATGTATTAAAACCACAAAACCTCATTATCCTCAGTAACTTTTAAACTACGTCGTGCATTCGTTAGTGTTTCTAAATATGCCTGTCCAATGTAGTCTTAATTATCAGCCCCCTAATATACACATTTATTCCTAGAATAGCCACTGACGCTACAAAACGTAAATGTTTTTTTTCCCTACTTGCTGTTGTAGTTTTCAAGCAGGAATCGTAATATAATTAGAAAGCTTACCTCAGTGGGAAGAGCTTCATCCTGATTGTCCCATGAGAATCGAACCGAGCTCCACAATACACATAATGCGCTATCTTTTCTTGCTTTAAATGAAATCAAAACTCATAATGGCGGTCCAATATATCATTTGCATTGTTGAAGAGGGCTTTGTTACGCGTTGAGAGATGAACGCGAATTCCATAGAGAATGAAAAAATGGAACTAGCGTCAGGGAATAGAAGCTGTAGGTGAGAAAATTGATGGTACTTGTGTTGACAACTTTCGACCTGATTTTAAATGTAGTCAACCGGCCGCAATGGAATTTAAATATTGTCGTTTTCGTATTTTATATTTAAACCCTATTTTTAAGTTTTGTAAAGAAACTGATATAACTTACATTTTATGATGCAGTTATGTATTGCACTCATGTTACTTGATTTTTATTATTATAAAATTCACTCTTAGGCTTGGAGATCTTCTTCCTCTTGTTTTATTAATTTTGTAGCAGAAATTAATTCTATACTATGTTGGCTGCGTTTTCATAATAGTTAGGAGATGAACTGCGACTGTGTAGTTAAGGAAATATAGTTCTTACCACGTGTTCATCTGTGTATTTGGTTTTTAAAAAATTACATTTATTTGCATGTGTCCCCATTTTCTCTTGGACAAGTGAAAGTAGACAGGTGAAATTTCACCGCTTTTTATCACACTACGACAGTTTCTGATACTACATTATGTCAGTCATGTGGTAATGAACTTACTGATAGAAGACATAGATTAGAAACATCTGTAGGAGTCAAAACTTTTTAAAATAATAATACAATAGAAATAGGTTAATTCGACATTCGTTCATTGAAATAAATGTCTATTTCCGTAGTAGTTACTTTTAAAACTAATATTGATCACTGCGTAACAAATTTTAACATTTTTTTTTTTTTGCACTGGGCATGTGATAAAAGTTTTCTACATAATTTGAACCTCCTGAATACGAATATGACAATAAAAAGCAGTTTTAGGTTACGGCTTTTTGAGAAATTTTCGAATTTATATCTATTGAAAATCCTGCTTTATATAATGACCATAAAGTTAAATACTCACTATTCAGAAGATTACAGCTTTCTTTTTCTGCATTTTCTTTTATAGTGGGCATCAGGTACATCACGAGCTGAAGTCCAACAATAGTCTGCTATCATATTAGTACTCACTGTCCTTGCTATTTTTTTTTTTTAAATAAAATTTCTTCATCACAGCGCTTACAATGCTCATCACTGAATTTGTCACAATTCTCAGGGAAGAAGTCAAGATGGGAGTAAATGAAGTGAATTTTAAGGGATACGGGCAACCCATAGCGTCAAACGCCAACAGTAAATTTTGTACTAGTTCTTCGTAGTACTCACTTCCACGGTATCCACACCTGTGGAGTAACGGTCAGCGCGTCTGGCCGCGAAACCAGGTGGTCCGGGTTCGAATCCCGGTCGGGGCAAGTTACCTGGTTGAAGTTTTTCCGTGGTTTTCCCTCAAACCAATACGAGCAAATGCTGGGTAACTTTCGGTGATGGACCCCGGACTCATTTCACCTAGATGTTGATACAGCGTCATAAAATAACCCAATAAAATAAAAATAAATTTTCACGGTTACCCAGAAAATTTAATCTTGAATGCAATCCAGGCGGCTCTCTCTTTTCCTTCCAACAAAGATTCGAAGTGATTGTCCTTCATTATTACTGTAATTTGTGGTCCATTGAAAACGTTCTCTTTCATTTTTTTGTCACTAAATGCATTAGTTTCATGAGTAATCCCTTTAGCAGTATTCTTCATTAACCCTAACATAATGTGTAAACGGGATAAAATTACTTTACTTTGAGGTATAATATAATATTTTTCTTCCCTGGCTCTAGTAATTGTCGCATTGGCCATACTTTTATTTTATAATGCTTATTTCGAGTGTGACTGTCCCATTCGCACAGAACGATTTTGTGTAACCTAATTGCATTCTAAGAAGCAATGCTACAACCTTCAAATTCGCTCATATAAACATTCGTACTTTGAATGTTATCATTAAAGCACATTTTAAAGCAATACACTTCTTACACAGAATACTAACACCAAGGAAATCTCTTGGTAATCTGAAGTGATTTCATGCGGCGAATCTCCCTCTCTAAATGACATCGAAAAGGGCATTAAAACAATTTCTGCTTCTATAAATGGTGTTTACAGAGTAAAAAAATATAAACTACAGTAGTGTCATCAAATAAATACACATCTCAATAAAATCATGTAAACTCTAGCGAATTCATATCGCGAACCTGTTTCACCTCCTCCAAATCGATTCGTAACAGGGCAATAAAATAATTTACATTTCTACAAGTGCTTCTAACATTGTTTTCCACATAATAGGTCATCACAAATAGTTTCACAAGAAATACGGTAATTTTTTAAATAAAATACATAGAAAATTATATTGTTCACCTCGAAAACCCGAACTGATGGAACATTTTTCTTGTTATTTTTTTTTTAATTCATGAGTCGAAATTAGTAACAATTTGTTAGTTTTATGTCTGGCGCAAAATGACTGTTGACCACTGTAATGAACATTGCATTCCAATTTTCGAAGCTTTCGTTTTCGGAAAATTAAAAAATTTCAACGAAAATATTGTAGATTCTGGAATCCTAGAGTATGTTGATGAAATGTCATTATTTTTTTTCTTTTAGCTATAAAATGTGAGATCGTAACAGGCCATTTGGCCTAATACTTGAAGGGAAGAAGAAGAAGAAGAAGAAGAAGAAGAAGAAGAAGAAGAAGAAGCTATAAAACGTTGTCCTTCAATAGAGCAATTAATTTTATTTTATAACAAAACAAAATAATGTAATTTTTATGTCTTTATGTTGTACCATCTGAAAGCACCTTCTTGATTCTATCTTTAATTAAACTGGTTAGACTTTTCAGACATCTCAACTCAACTATAGACAAACAAAATGAATAAATTGCATTTAGGTAGCCTATATGTACACCTTTACATATAAACAATTTTGTTTTGCATAATATTGCCCTATACAATTTTTAAACAATTGAGTATGGTACCGGAAAGAGAATGAACTGAACAGATCCCTTAAAATTGTTTCTAAATTGTTTCTAAAAATTATTTTGTTTTTAAATTTGACTTAAAACTGAAACATATCTCATGCAGTTTTCAAGATAGAGCCACAGTTTTTTTCACTATTTTATAGCTAAAACTATTGTTTAATGCCTGACATAGAGCTATTTTTTATTTTCATTTACATTAATTAAATATTACCATATATGTAACATATGACAGTGTTTTATGTTCCATAATTATGTAAAAAAAAATCCAAAGATATTAACTATATTATTGTAATTTTATTCATTGTCAGGCACTAAGGAAGCTTCAAAATGATACCAATATCTTATTGGTATCATCATTAGGGAGCGGATTTTTATGTGCTAAAAAATTTAAATATATTTATTTTTATGTGCTAGAAGTATGAAAATATTTGCTAAAAATTAAAAAATATTTTCTTTAAATATGACAAAAATACCTTACTTAGCTTGGAAAAAAAAAATGTTACTAGGTACTCACCAACCACACTTGAGTGCTAGTAGTTGGCCGAGAATTGCAGTGAACAACAAAGGTCATCTCCAAATTCTCCATCACAAATGCTTGCCGATTATCTCTGAACAACGACTTATACTGTGAAAACGATCTTTCCACATCACAGGACGTCAGACGTGCATATTTAAAGAGAGGAATGTCACAAACACATACACCGTCAATTTCACCTACAGGCACACCCTCCAATACTTGAGCAACTTTACACATTTTTTTTTTTATATCTACTGTTTTTCCCAAACACATTCTGGAATTTGTCCCTTAGTACTTGTACTTCTGAACCTGGTAGCGAGTCTAGTTTAATTTTCACGGCACGCACCTCCCTGTTTCAGACAACAGGTTTTTGGATGTATCGAGTTTTTTTTTTGTGGTGTCACACAAAAAGATTAGATTTGCTAATAGGAAAGCCAAATCGTTTTTTAAACAACCATCTTTCAGTATATCTTGAAGGATATCGATTGACGAAGCCGATAACAGGGAATCACAAGACTTATTGCCGAGCGAGAGGTGAGAGATTTGTCTAAATTAGCCGGCCTGGGTGGCGCAAGCGCTAGAGGCTCGGACTGTCTCTACCGCTTGCTCTGAAGGGCTGTGGGTTCGAGTCCCGCCTCGGGCATGGTGTTGTGTTTGTATTAGTTTAAGTGAAAGGAAACAAATAAAAGAAAACAGGAAAACAATGATAACTTCAGTAAATGGCCTCTGGCCGGTCAAAATAAAATGTCGGCCCAGATGGCTCAAGCGGTAGGGGTATGGCATGTCCTTATCACTTGGTCCGAAGGGTTGTGGGTTCGAGTCCCGCCTTGGGCATGGGTGTTGTGTTTGTATAGTATAAGTAAAACAAAGGAAAACAAATGAAAAACGAAAACAGAAAACAAAAGAGATAACTTTGGTAAACGACCTCTGGCCAGTCTAAATTAAGAAAAAAAAATAATATTCATACCCGAGCTCTTATCTGTTGTGTTTCACAAACAAAGCATTGAATGAAATCATCTTCAGCAACAATAAACTCCTAATTTTGTGTTGCAAGATCTCTCCTTCTTGTCCATTTTAATTTATTCTCTAATAATAACACTGATATGCTGCCTAGCAGTTCTCAGAACTTGAGGCGATACTATTACAAAAATGTACCATGGATACACCACACAGCGCTTAGAAACACGAAGCAACCAAGAATTCTTAAAAAGATAACGTACTTCTGAGTTACATAATTGATTTAGTTTTAAAATGTTTAAAAATTCTTGTAAAAAATTATTTAAGTAAAAAAACTCCAAGATTTATGTGTTTATAATAGATTTACTGAAAATATGTATTTACACAATTTTTTGTAAAAATATGTGTTTTTATGTGAAATAAAATTCGGGTTTTAAACTTGAAACTTCATGTTCGGAATTTTTAACTTTGTTAATTGTGTTTTATCACAAACAAAAATGATATTTAATTACATAGGAATCCGCTCCTTAATCATCATATTTGGCTGAGATATCATGTCTCAAAAAATTAAATGTTCTAAAATTACTACTTACAGGAAATGAGCCACGAACTTTCAGAGCATAGAAGCCTCCAGCTTCATATGTCACCCCTTCAGCAGCTTCATGTTGGTCCAGTTTCAGCTTCTTTCTGTCTCTCAGATACCTCCTCCTTGTTTTAACTTTAGGTGTTGATGTTTTCTGGCACTTTTGTTCTCTTTTTCCATTGATGCGGCTTTGCCCTCATTTTCCATTGATGCGGCTTTTGTCCTCATTTTCCATTGATGCGGCAACTCCTGCGATGGTGTTTGTTTCAGGGTTTACATCCATCCTCCTTAGAATTTCAATTTCTACTTCTGAATCCAAAAATAAAATGACACACAGCATTACTAACACACAAATTTACAGTTTCCTGAGCTGTATCAACTTCCTTGGGGCACCTGTTCCATATTGTTCCATTGAACGCCTCGTTCACATTTTGGGTTTTTCTATGTAAGCACCTTGCCAACAATGTTATGTCAATCAACCTCTTATATACAGATTTAATCGCTCTCACGATATCTATTTTCATGCCAGGTCCTTTGTGTTTGCATGTTTCTCCTTTGGCTTTTACTACTTGGTAAGGACACCAACTCCCTTCACGCACTGGACACTTAGCATGGAGAGGCTGGTCATCATCTGCTGCGATAAGGAACAAGGAAGCCCAGATTGCTCTACACGTATCTTCTGCACTGCCAGTATTGGCCCTCAAAGCAATGCCAAAGTAGTTCTGGAGCTTGTTGATAAGTTTGTGCGTTAGCCCCCCTCTACAACCTAGATTGTTTGATTTTGCTAGTTGGCGTAGAGCATTTCTAACACATTTTTAATAGTATTCCACACATTTCAATTTCATAATAGTCTTTCCATTATATGGATCTAGTTCACACACCGTTTCACTGTCATTGAGTGGTGCACAACCGTCTTCACATAGTGAACAGAATCCAGTTTCCTTTGTGCTCTGGCCGTGAAACCAGGTGGCCCGGGTTCGATTCCCGGTCGGGACAAGTTACCTGGTTGAGGTTTTTTCCGGGGTTTTCCCTCAACCCAATATGAGCAAATGCTGGGTAACTTTCGTTACTCGTTTCACCAGCATTATCACCTTCATCTCATTCAGACGCTAAATAACCTAGATGTTGATAAAGCGTCGTAAAATAAAAAAAATCCTTTGTGCTACTCATGTCGCAGGTTTCGTGGTATCCAAGTCGATTACCAGAGACAGTTATCATATTCTCGATCCTACTTTTGAACTGGTTAAAATGTGGAAGAGCAGTTCGAAGTGACGGTAGTGTTCTTGTAGTGCCCAGAAAAATACCTAAACTCACAGATGATGCAGTCCCTTCAAAACTTCCAAATCAGCCATCATATTTGTCCTCTGAATGTAAACAAAAACGTGAAGAACCAGAAGAAAGACGACAAGAAGCGGAGGCGAGAGATGAAGATGCGTTTAGCAAGTGGTTGGCAAATGACGTGATTTCAGATTTTAACCAGTACAAAAGTAGTATCGAAAATATGAAAATTGATGGGTTCACGGTAATAGTAAATGATATTGAACGTTGTATTTTTGAAAATTGGCAGTACTTCTGTTGTGCCAAAAATTATTGCGAGTTTAAAAGTAATTAACGAACTTAGAATTAATATTTCAAACAACGACATTTCCATTGCTAGTTCTAAATTTAAATGGGTGCTTGGCAAAGATATGATAATGCATAAGTGGTCTAAATTCGACACTCTGTTGAGTCATTTGAAGTCTTACAAAATTTGGAATTTATCACCAAACGAGAAAATTGAACTAGCTTGAAACTTGTTGCGCAACTACTGCGATCAAATTGACTAAAGTCCTGGACTATACAGTAAGGTTAAGTTTTTGAAGGAGCAAGCATAGGCGGAGTTATGGGAGGGCATGGGGGCACTGCCCCCCAAACTTGTGTCAACTCCTTTTTCTTTATACAGAGTGATTCAAAACCTCTGCGACAAACTCTGAGGGGTGACAGATCTAATAATAAGGAACTCTTTTGTTAAACAACCTATGTCTTTTGACGCGTCGTTTCGAAGTTACCGTTGAAAATGTTTTTGCGCGGGCGTATATCAATGTAGGCAAATGTGTGCACCCCTGTTTTAATGTTGAGATGTTTGTAAGAAACGAGAAGGGTTGTTGTTGTTTGTTTACGTTTAATGTTCAATACCTTTTCCTTTCAGTTCAGTCTAATCATCAATTGAGAATGGATGTCTACGCTTTTCCCGAGTTAGCCGACATGGTAATGTGTTATGGGGAGGCTCGCGGAAATGGAAGAAGAGCTCTCCACATGTACCAACAACAGTTTCAAAACAGCAATCACCCTCACCACACAATGTTTGCTCGACTTTATCAGTGCTTTCGAGACGATGGGTCTCTTCATCCCTGGCGCACTGGTGGAAGACCGCGTAAACATCCATTCTCAATTGATGATTACACAGAACTGAAACGAAAAGGCATTGACAATAAACATAAACAAACAACAACAACCCTTCTCTTCTCTTACAAACATCTCAACAAACAAACAAACAAACAAACAAACAAACAAACAGGGGTGCACACATTCACATACATTGACGTACGCCCGCGCAAAAAAACATTTTCAACGGTAACTTTGAAACGACATAGGTTGTTTAACAAAAAGAGACCTATCACTCCTCAGAGTTTGCCGCAGTTTGTCGCAGAGGTTTTGAATCATCCTGTATATTAAACTTAGAAAGTAATTAATTCAAAAGATGTTTTTTGTTTTCGTTTATGATTAAGTTTCTGTGCTTAATTGACGAATTAATGTCTTCAGACCATGTGTCTGGACTATAATATACTTTATTTTAAATTTCTGAATGTATAATAATCTCTATACATCATTTGAATGGGATATTGAGAAACCACACACGTCCATAAAAGTACAATTTTCAGGAATGACAAAAACCACACAGCTACTTTTATCTAAAACTTTGACCCCGTAAAAAATATATGAGGTTAAGTACAGTAAGTTAAAGATATACAGTAGATTTCATCCTTATGCGACATCTATTTTCCGAGAAAAAATATATAAAAGCGTTGGGTATGTGTTGTTTCTCAATATTTTGAACATACATTAATTAGCAGAATACAATAAAATATTACATCTTTACTCACAACAAATGGTTACTTTGCAAAACTGTAAAAAATCATCAATATATCATTTTCATGTGCTGTATTACTAGCCTATAAACTTCAAAACAGAACAATTAAATTAAATTTTTATTCAGAATAAATTGTTACTTAGGATTGCAAATCCTTCACAAATCATCAATATAATAAAATAGTCATTTTCATGTGTAGTCAAACTTTAAGCTTCAGAATAGAACGTTAAAATTATATTCTTATTCAGTAAAAATTGTTACTTATTTCGAAACATCCACAGATCATCAATATAATGCAATATTCATTTATTTTTATGCGTACTCAAAGAGTAAACGTCAGACTAGAACAATAAAATTAAATTTTTATTCACAACAAAGGGTAAAAGTCAAAAAGTAAATCGTCCACACTTGCGGACCTGTGGACGCTAGCGCGTCTGGCCGCGAAACCAGGTGGCCCGGGTTCGATTTCCGGTCGGAGCAAGTTACCTGGTTGAGGTTTTTCCGTGATTTTCCCTCAACCCAATATGAGCAAATGCTGGGTAACTTTCGGTGCTGGACCTCGAACTCATTTCACCGGCATTATCACGTTCATCTCATTCAGACGCTAAATAACCTAATAAAATAATAATGAAAAAGTAAATCCGTGGCACTACAGCACATTAAGGACCAAGACCGACCAGCCAGTTGCTGGTCTCACGTCCACATGCTGAAGCAGAGGTGAACGATCATCCAACCAGAATGGAGGTATCGTGTGGTATTTTTAAGTAGGTTATTTTACGACGCTTTATCATCATCTTAGATTATTTAGCGTCTGAATGAGATAAAGGTGATAATGCCGGTGAAATGAGTCCGGGGTCCAGCACCGAAAGTTACCCAGTATTTGCTCATATTGGGTTGAGGGAAACCCTCGGAAAAAACCTCAACCAGGTAACTTGTCCCGACCGGGAATCGAACCTGAGCCACCTGATTTCGCGGCCAGACACGCTAACCGTTACCCCACAGGTGTGGACTGGTATCGTGTGGTTAGCACGATGATGCCCCCAGCCGTCAAAGCTGGTTTGCGAAACCGGATTTTCGCGACCTATCGCAGCTCCCCAAGTACATCACGATGCTGGGTGCACATCGGTCCCACAGGCCTACACTAGCCGAAATTTCATGAGAAAATTTCTTCCCCCATGAGGAGGAAGCGCGCATTCTTCAGAACAAAGGGTACAAATCATCAATGTCATATTATAATACTCGATCATTTTCATGTGTAATCATAATGTAAACTTCCTGCACCCCTTCGTTTTCTGGATGGAATCTGTGGGACTTTTTCAGATAATCCGTTTTTTTTTTTGGCAAACTTCCTTTATATGGTATGAGGAATCAATGAACGTTCTGATAATACAAAAGTATGTTACATTATTCTTCTACCTATGTGTACTTTTGCTTTTACAACTCTGAGATTTTCACTGGAGTAATGAAACGGATGGAATTCAGTTTAAAATGGTTCTTACTGAGAACGTGGAGTTCCTCTCACTTGAGTTTCCAGAGACTAAGCTATGTATTCTTGCGATAATGGTGAGGCCACCATTCTTTAAAATCAATATTTCAGTTCTTTCTGGAACTGTAACTTAAAATTATTTTTGAACTGATTGTCCTTTTCAGTTTCCTTTCTATAACGCCAAAATCACGGTCGCAGGGGAGGAAGGAATGGCCTCTTATGGGGAAGTAATGTGTGATTGTTTCAAACCTCCCCTGTGCTGGGGAAAATGGTATTTAATATACAATGTTACCAAACTATAATAATTATTTTTAATTAATTGATGGTAAATCTTATGCAGGTGCTGCCAATCTAAGAATCTAAAATATTGAGAAACCCCACAAGTCCTGAACATGTGTGGTTTCTCTTCATATTGGAAATAAGTTGAGCTGAATTCTGGCATAGGATATGATGGCGATTCCTCCATGAAGGATATGAGGGTGATCCTACAGTTTAATTTCGTACCTCTGAGGAGAGAAAACATTTCAATTACTGATTTCATTTTTAATGCTTCCTGATGTAATAATTTTCTTCAAACTTTCACTTTCTGTCGTGAGTTGTCGCCACTGCACATCTCAGACCTTAGGAAAACTTTCCGAGGAACCATCCAAATATCTTACAGCAAACGGTTTTTTCTAGCAGTGAAGTTACGGACAGGGATGAGTGCGAAGGGCGGGGTATGGCTTGCCTTTAACCGCATTTGAGGATATGACCGTATATCCTAATACTACGACCCTTCTTTCTGGGTGGTGGTGAGGAAACCCTGTCAGAGACTACAATACGAATTTCAAGTACCCTTGTAGCCTCCTTAAATGCAGTTCATTGGTCATTTTAAAAGAACGGAATAAACGAAATAATAATTTAAAATGATATAATATAAAACATAAAATGAATCGAAACCAAAATTACATAAAAATAAATAAAATAAGCTATAGGCTAATAAAACACAAATATTAACAGGACTTTCAGATGACAGGACTCCCGAAAGAATATCTGAAGTTGTATTTGATCATTTAGAAGAATTTAATTGTAGCAAGAAGTTAGTTGCTCATGCTCTATTATTATTATTATTATTATTATTATTATTATTATTATTATTATTATTATTATTATTATTATTGTTGTTATTATTTTCTGTCTTGGTCATTAGTCATCAATCTACAAACAAAAAATATCACGAGTCGCCACTGGTAGTGTCTCTCTTCAGAATGATGCGTCCTGGTGTGTAGAATACAAAATGGAATGTAACTCAATTTCGTAAAAAAGTGGACATTTCGGGTTTCTCAATATTTCCATTCATTTGAGAAATGAAAGCATTGTAATGTTTCTTTTGTAACAGCCTGTACTCATGTGTTAGAAGTCTGCAGGTGTTCAGGCCGCCACTTTGAGAAATATGAATAACATACTGCACAACGTTGCAGAAAAAAGAAAAGTGATTCCGGTATAATGTATAAACTTAAAAACGAGATTAAATAAAATAAGAGTTTACATTTGTTATGATATCTTCAGGAAAGTAAGCTTCATATAAAAAAAAGTTTGTTAGTACTGTTACGTAATTTTATTGATGTATGCATGTATTTCTGTACTACAGACAACAAGGAAGGAGTTTGTTTTAAGTTATGCCCTATTATAATATGTAGTAGACCTACAGTTCAAGCCCTATACAACTCTGTCCGAAATATCGCGGATATGGATGTACCTGTAAGAAACATGCCCCCGAAGGTAAATGATGTCCCCCATAACTCTGTTATATGGGGATTCTATGGTTTTTCTTTGCCCCCCCCCCCAAAGAAAACGGTTCTCTCTCCGCCTATGGGAGCAAGTATCACTGTTAACAACAAAGTGCCGAAATACTCGATTGATATTTTAGTATGGGCATCCTTGAATTATTTTTCAAATCCGCCATCCTATAGACCAGCCGTGGCGAAAATATGACTCATGAGCACATTGTGGCTCACAATGATAGCTGTGCATTTCTCTTGCTTCCTGCCTTCCCCAACCCCCACCCTCTCACTCACTGGAGTCAAACTCCGTTCCATTTGTATTTGTCTCTGACCTGCGAGTGGCGTACCATCGCAATGTCTCTCTCAAAACCATGTACCTCTACAAAAATGAAAGATTTTTTTTTTCTGCCAATATGATGAGAATATTAAATATATGAATTGTTCACAAGTATTACGAGGAAAACGGTTGTATAACATAAAACGGCATTATACTACATGTCACTCATGAAACATTAAAAGGTTAAGTGTTATTACTATTATTATTATTATTATTATTATTATTATTATTATTATTATTATTATTATTATTATTATTATTATTATTGGAACATTGGCCATGAGTAGCATTGAAATGGCCCCTGAGAGAATTAAAACTAAATCTCTATTTGTTTCGAGATTTAGTTCCAAAGTCAACACAAACAGTATAGAGGACTCCCTGAAGAATCAACTTCAGCTAAGATCTCTTGTTGTAACTAAACTAAAAACTAAATATCAATCATATTCTTCCTTTCACATCACTGTTGATGTGAGGGATTTCGATTCCATTAACAAACCTGAAGTTTGGCCTGCTGGTTGCCTAGTTGCACCATTTTATGGTAAATTAAAGCCTGAGCAGCACTTTGTGCATTCTGCTAATTCGAACTCTCTTGATTCTCAGGGAAATGCCTCTCAATCTTAGTCTTGTTCGCTCTCACTTTCTATGTTCAGTTCTATTAATCATCTTGAGATTTTCTACCAAAATGTTCGTGGACTTAATACTAAAGTTGATGAAATTTTTCAAAATATAGTGAGTAATAATGATCTCATTATCTGTCTCACTGAAACATGGTTATCTGAGTCAGTTATTAATTCAAATTTATTTCCTAATAATTATACTGTGTTTCGTGCAGACAGACTGTTTGAAGACACTAATAAAAAAAAGAGGTGGTGGTGTCCTAACAGCGATTAGCAACCAGTAACCTTTCACTAGAAGGCGTTTAGAGTTAGAAATTATTAGTGAATGCGTTTGGGTTGAAATTAGAATGACTGATGGTATTAATCTGTTAATTGGTAACCATTACTTCTCTCCTGATACAGATCACATTCACTTAAAATCTTATCTTAATTTTCTTGAAAAAAATCTTGACACTCATAATTTTAGAATAGTAATCCTTGGTGATTTTAATACTCCTGGTATGGACTGGTCAACTGGTTCCAATCTTAATGACACTCATTATTACTCTAAAATTAAGGCTAAGGATTTATATTCCTCGTCCTGCCTTCTTGGATTAAATCAAATTAACTCTACCGTTACGAGTAAAAATTTCTTGATTCGGTTTTTACTAATGTCAATAACAGTACAGTTAAACTTGCCGATCACTCTCTAGTTTTAGAGGACATTTATCATCCATCTATCTCTATTTATATTGAAGTAAATTTATCGTTACCGGAACACTGTCAAATCAGTTCTTATTTAAATTATTCTCAAGGTGATTATCTGAATCTTTACTCTATTCTATACAATTATGATTGGACCAGCATATATCAGACTACTGATGTAAACACTGCTGCAAATTCCTTGTCTCAAATTATATGCAATGCTATATCTCTTTGTGTCCCTGTCAC
Source organism: Periplaneta americana (assembly GCF_040183065.1). Classification (NCBI taxonomy): domain Eukaryota; kingdom Metazoa; phylum Arthropoda; class Insecta; order Blattodea; family Blattidae; genus Periplaneta; species Periplaneta americana. Next base: position 333,111 of record NW_027185509.1, read on the forward strand.
CTTTGTTAAAAAAATCGCACTATCCTAAATGGTTTTCAAACGATTTACGTCAGCTTATAAAGAAAAAAAATAAAGCTCATAAAAATTACAAAAAATATAAAACTGATCATCATTATCAAATTTTTTCTAATTTTAGAAAACAATTAAAGCCATGATTAAATCCAATAAATTCAAATGGTTACAATCAATTGATGATAACCTAAAGCATGAACCAAATAAATTTTGGAAATATGTAGAAACTTTTCGAAAAACTAATGGCAATCCCACTGAATTAATAATAAATGGCGTTCACATCACAGATGAAAAAGAAATTGCAAATGCATTTGCTAGTCAATTTAAATCTGTTCAACAAAATTGTAACTCTAATTTCATTACTTATGATTCTAATATTACTGAATGTTTGTCCCTGCCTAAAATTACATTCGATGATGTAACTAAAGCTATTAAAAAGCTAAAGCCTAATAAATCTAAAGGTACAGATAGCATTCCTAATTTTATAATCAAGGGTTGCTCTAATATTTTCATACCCATTTTAACTTTTTTATTCAATCTTAGTTTAAAAACAGGAATTTACCCATCACTTTGGAAGGAAGCATCCATTATTCCAGTTTTCAAAAACGGTAATAAAACAGTGTTACTAATTATAGACCCATTTCTATCCTAAACAATTTTTCTGAAAAAAATTATTCACAAACACATTTCATTTTATGTCAAAAATAAGATCAATTCGGCCCAACATGGATTTACAAGAGGGAAATCTACTACTACTAATTTAGTTTCCTATCTGAATCTTATAATGCCTATAGTTGAAAATCAAGGTCAAATTGACTCAATTTATTTTGATTTTAGCAAAGCGTTTGATGTTGTTCCTCACAAAATTTTATTAAATAAATTAAGTAATTTTGGTCTCTCCACTAACTACGTTAATTGGTTTGAAAATTATTTAACAGATAGACAGTCTTGTGTTCGACTAGGTAATTTTCTCTCGGTTCCATTTAATAGTTTATGCTTAGTTCCTCAAGGGTCTACATTGGGACCTCTCCTATTTTTATTATTTATAAATGATATAAGTAAAAGAATAAGTTCTAGCTGCCTTTTATTTGCGGATGATCTCAAAATCTTTCGTAAAATTAATAGTTCGGTTGATTGTAAAATTCTTCAAAATGATATTAACTGAATTTCACATTGGTCTGTTGAAAATGGAATGAAAATTAATCAATCCAAAACTTTTGTTATTTCCTTCTCACGGAAAACTACTTCCCTAAAATTTAATTATTCTCTTAGTAATGTTGTAATTACTAAGAAAGGTTGTATTAGAGATCTTGGTGTCCTACTTGATTCAAAATTATATTTCCATGATCATGTGCAATATATTTATACCCATTCATTAAGGATGCTTGGTCTAATTAGATCTATAACTTATTCTTTTTCCACTCCTATGTGTTTATTAATTTTATACTATACGTTAGTTAGATCCAAGCTTGAATATGCATCTGTTGTATGGAACTCCATTACTTCCACTGACTTGGCTAAATTGGAGAATATTCAAAGAAAATTTATTTCCTTGTGTTCTTATAGATTTTTACCAAATTCCGATCATAACTATGAGATTAATTGCAAATATTTCAATTGCGGTAGTTTGTTCACCAGACGTCAGGATCTTGATTATTTATTTTTTTGTAAAGCCATTAAGGGTGATATTGATTGTGAATCAGTCATAAGCAATATCAGTCTTCATATTCCTGCTAAGGGTTTAAGATTTCATAAATTGTTTTATAATAGGAATTCTAAATCTCTCTCTCCGGTCTGCAGATGTATTACTTACTTACTTACTTACAAATGGCTTTTAAGGAACCCGAAGGTTCATTGCCGCCCTCACATAAGCCCGCCAGCGGTCCCTATCCTGTGCAAGATTAATCCAGTCTCTATCATCATAACCCACCTCCCTCAAATCCATTTTAATATTATCCTCCCATCTACGTCTCGGCCTCCCTAAAGGTCTTTTTCCCTCCGGTCTCCCAACTAACACTCTATATGCATTTCTGGATTCGCCCATACGTGCTACATGCCCTGCCCATCTCAAACGTCTGGATTTAATGTTCCTAATTATGTCAGGTGAAGAATACAATGCGTGCAGTTCTGTGTTGTGTAACTTTCTCCATTCTCCTGTAACTTCATCCCGCTTAGCCCCAAATATTTTCCTTAGCACCTTATTCTCAAACACCCTGAACCTATGTTCCTCTCTCAGAGTGAGAGTCCAAGTTTCACAACCATACAGAACAACCGGTAATATAACTGTTTTATAAATTCTAACTTTCAGATTTTTCGACAGCAGACTGGATGATAAGAGCTTCTCAACCAAATAATAACATGCATTTCCCATATTTATTCTTCGTTTAATTTCCTCCCGAGTGTCATTTATATTTGTTACTGTTGCTCCAAGATATTTGAATTTTTCCACCTCTTCGAAGAATAAATCTCCAATTTTTATATTTCCATTTCGTACAATATTCTGGTCACGAGACATAATCATATACTTTGTCTTTTCGGGATTTACTTCCAAACCGATCGCTCTACTTGCTTCAAGTAAAATTTCCGTGTTTTCCCTAATCGTTTGTGTATTTTCTCCTAACATATTCACGTCATCCGCATAGACAAGAAGCTGATGTAACCCGTTCAATTCCAAACCCTGCCTCTGCAGATGTATTAAATATGCTAATTTGCATGGATTGAACTTGGATCCATTTAATGTGTAGTATATCTTTTGAGTCTTTATGTCAGTTTTATTAATTATGCCATTTGTTAAGATATGTATCATACTATTCTTGTCAATTGCATATCTTTACAATATTATTTAATTTTAATAATTATTTGTACTATTTATTTGTTGAATTTGGTCAGTTGATTAATGTAGACTATTTTATTGATTATATTTCATCTCACTGCCATTTTCTATCATTCATTCTCATCATCATTTGTTGTTTTGTTTTGTTTTGTATCTTGTGCTAAACAGTAATTGGCCTTGTGCTGTTGTTTTGCACATTAATAATCTAAATAAATAAATAAAATAAATAAATAATTATTATTATTATCTCTGTACGTCGATTCTTTTTCAGCAGATGTACGAATAATGCGGTTAGATCTTCAGTTTAAACTCACAGATTTACAATGTGATGTTAAATCAAAGCTAGATGTAAATATTTCACAAATGTTGAACTTTTCAAATCTTGCCAAAAAATAAATATCCGAATTTTCGTTCTTTCGCTTGCTCTGTTGAAGCCATGTTCGCTACAACTTACATTTGTGAAAAATTATTTTCAACAATGAAAATAGTAAAAACCAAATTCAGATCACGACTGACAGACAAATACCTTCGTGATCAACTACGACTGGCAGTAAGTGACTTAATTCCTGATTCTGAAACTCTATCGCAGAGACATTCTGAAGACAGTTAATTTTAGGTTGTGATAATGTGTCCTATGTTTCCTTGTTCATTTCTTTCTTCGTTACACGTGCTAAACATTAGTTTGTTGCCTTGTACTGTATAAAATTATATTTAAGCGCTTGAGGTAAGGAAAATGAAAATCCGTTAATAAGTCAGACAGTTGCTTCACTTCCCCTTCGGGTGTCCGCCTCCCTCCATAGGTGCTATGCACGTTGCAGGTTACACAGTGGCTCGGCGCATGATCACATTTTCGCCACGGCTGCTACAGACAATTATGGAGTTCCAATGTGCTCACCACTCCTTATCCTAATTACCTAAGACAGCTATCCCACTCCTTGAGTCCAGAAAGCTCAAATTTCTATTCATTAAAATATCTTTCTGAAAAGGCTCAGACATTAGAAGATCACGAGAAAGTTGTTAACTTATTATTGGACGACATTTATGTTAAACCTGCAATTTCTTTTAAGGGTGGCAAAACACCGTACAGGATTTCGCAGATAAATTGCAACTTGCTACCACAGTGCAAGAATTTATGATTACGTCACTCTGTCAAACAATAAAGATATACCATAAAGTCTTTTTCCTGTAAGGAATTTGACTTCAGAAAAGCTTTACGAGTTCGCAGTATCAATTCTAAACATCCTGAATCAGCGAGGTTTTCGAGTTATCATTCTCATTTCAGACACTAGAATCAACTGGAACATGCTAGACAGCTAGAGAAATTATGTAATGAACAACTAACGTCTACTTCTAAAAATCCCTTCAAAATGGGAGTGGAGATGATTGTAACTACAGGGGAGATTTGGATGCTGTTGTGGAATGTGGTTGTGAAGATGTTATTTTTGATTGTGAGGACGTTGAGGTAGAAAAAATAATATGATGGCGCTGATATAGGCCTACTACATTGCAGGTTATGTTGCCAAGTGTGTAAGTGTAGTAGTAAAGTGTGTTAGATGTAGACATGTTTTATACAGTGATCAGACATTGGAATATTCCAGTTATACAGTAGAATTGAATAATTATTTAAGAATAATAGACAGGGGCAGACTCTTGTGGCGCACACAATTCGTAACAAATGTGACTGTACTTGCATATAAAGTGTTCCAGTGTTTAATTTCGGACAAATATGAGAGCGACTTCATTAACCCTAGACTGCATGAGTTATTTTCTCAAATAAGGTTCAGCTGTTTTATTCAGTGTTGCCAACACATAAATTATATCCCGTCAGTATAACACCTACAAATCCGTCAGAATCCGTCAAAATTAAAAAAAAAAATAATAATAAGACCCAACATATATAAAGAAAATTTTAACACAACTTACTTACCAATCCTGATTAATATAATATTTCGTCAATATCTAACTTGATTACGAGGAAATATGAAACAGGGGATTCTTAAGCTTAGTACGAAACAGACAGGGCTGTTCAAATAAAAAGTAAAATCTTCCAAAAATTAAATAATTAAAAATGACAGCAGCTAAAAATGTCAAAAGTTGATGTAAATCGTAATTTCCGCCAGAAAATCCGTCACCCGTCAAAGCCATTTTTTTTTTTGCCGTCCACTACGTTGAAATTCCGTCAGTTTTGACGGAATTTCCGTCCAGTTGGCAACACTCGTTTTATTGGCGCCATAGACTGAGAGATACCAACTTCTTCAATTTTCTTCGACTCTGTCTTCGTCGGTGCAACAAATCAAAGGCGTCTCTTAAAAACATTAATACGTGAACAATGTGAAATTGTTGATAGAAGTGGTGACTTACAGTGTGTGATTGCGGACATTCCACAAGTATGCTAGTTTCTAGAGCCATAACTATATTGGATAATATTCTAAAATGAAACAAGATAGTATTGCCGGTGCTTCAGGAACAAAAAGAAAAGTGCAGACTTTCATAAAAAACAGGTAGGCTACCGGTAACAGTATGTATTTAAATGACATCTGAAGAATAACTTTACTGCTTCTACTTCTTTAGAGAACTGCTCATTCCTGTCGTTTTTCTGTACTAACAGTAGTAAGAAACGAGCTCTGAATGACTTCCGCCGAATTTGGAATAGACTGACTTGAACTGCCAACACAGAAAACAAAAAACCACTACCTGTTCAAGAGCGCCATACTCAATCGCTTTCACCTTCATCTTGATGATAATAAAAGCCTAAACTAACCTAACATAACCTGTCACTAAAATCCTAATCTAACCTAACCTAACCTAACTTGTTACAGATTTGCCTATACAAGGCATAACAAAAGCCTAAACTATCCTAACCTAACCTGTTACAGTTTCGTATATGCAAAGCATAATAAAAGCCTAAACTAACCTAACCTAACCTAACACTAAAATCCTAAACTAACCTAACCTAACTTTTCACAGATTCGCCTATACAAAGCATAACAAAAGCCTAAACTATTCTAACTTAACCTGTCACAGTTTCGTATATGCGGAGCATAATAAAAGCCTAAACTAAACTAATCTAACCTAACCTGTTACTAAAATTCTAAACTAACCTAACCTAACACAGATTTACCTATACAAGGCATAACAAACTAACAAACTAAACTACCGTAACCTAACCTGTCACAGATAAGTACGTAAGACTTAATAAAAGTCTAAACTAACCTGTCTAAACTAGTCTGTCATAACACTCCATTTTGTTACCACTACACACTTCCCTGAGGTATGAAAATGGCCGAATTTCTATGCCGCTGGAACATTGCAAACTAGTGTGAAATGTTTGTAATGTCTCGTAAGTTATGTTGGTACATGTAAGACTGCTCAACATGCATATATTCACAATAGGAAAAGAAGTCGATCAACGCTCGTTTAACAACTGCAGTACGTAGTAGTACCGTAGTAGTAGTAGTAGTAGTAGATAAAATAATAATTATGCTGATTACTGTCTTGTTAATATAATTTACTATTAACTAGAGTAAATAATGCCAAGCACCGCTATTAAATATACTCAAGAGAAATGGCATGCTCCGCATGCCCCGTTTGTATGACGTCACGATTTTGCTATCCAGTCCTGATAAAGAACTTGTAGCGAAGACCCCAGCAGACCCCTATGAATGAATGAGTGTATGCCCTATTGTTCTCTTTTTTTATCCATTGTCCACGTAGAACTACGTCTTTTTCCTCAGAAGGTACCTATGAATGATAACTCCGGAATTTTTTTTCTTGTTAGGAGGGAGGGAACATCCCACGCACTACGACCTGAGGTCTATTGTATACCCCCTATATGGGATGAGTTGCGTGCCCACCAATCAATCCCCTATGCGCACCGACCTAACCACTTGACCCCCTTAACAACTGGTCCCTACAGCCAACAGAATCCACATACCACTCCTGCTTCGGCAACCCCCCCAAGGCTCCCTTAACGGTCCGAGGCGGAAGTCCTCCACAGAGAAGGTTTGCCCCGGGTTCCGTTGCAGAAGCTATCCATCATCACTTGAATACAATCCATAGAGGCCGGTTGAGAGAGCCAGGAGCTTCGGAGGGCCGCCTGTAGAATGATCTGAAAACCAGAAGAAGTAACGGGATGATGAATGAAAGGATGATAGGGGAGGAAAGGAAGTGGCGAAGTTGAGTGGGGTTCCAATTGCCTTATAAAATTGCCTGATATTCATCCATAGGAGTGAGGGAAAAACCACGGAAAAACCTCACCCAGGCAACTCGTCCCGACCAGGAATCGAATCTGTGCCCACTGGGTTTAGAGTTAGACTCGCTAACCCCTCAGCCACAACAGTGGACTAACTCTGGAATTAACTGTCACTGTCCTGGTGGAGTGGAAGAGAAGGCCTGATGGCCTTAACCTTACCAGAATAAATAAATAAGTAGTATACTTCGCACGAAAACATGACGACCTTCCCTCATACCCTTCACCAGTTAACTGCAGGCACGCGCAAGGGATAAACCCTTAACCAAGTTGCCAATTCTTGAAGTCATTGTGATTTGCGAACGTTTTTCAAACTGTGTTCCGTGAAACCGCGATTTTCAGAAAGACTATATTATCTTTGTAAATATACCTTAATTTATAATACTAAAACAAAATTGGTATAAAAGTGAACAAACTTATTTTAAAAACACTTTATATTTATATTTTCACTAACATGTTTTGCCTAAATAAACAAAAAAATGTAGACTTCTATAATAAGTGTTAAATTCTCATGTTATTGAAGTTCCAGAATTTTGTACTTAATTAAGAATGTTGCGCTGGTGAAATTTTCTGAAACTGTGACCATTGAATAGTTATAGAATGTATAGTACAAAAGAGTAAAGTTAGATTTTATCTACTTCGCCTTGGGTGATAATTTCCACAAACGCATAAAATCTGTTTACTCTAGTGTGCTATACAATATTTTATTCATTACTGGTATGTAAATTTAATTTTAAATTGTAGGGCTTTTCTTTGTAATGTGTTGGCGAAGAAGTTCATATACATTCATTTTACTATTGCTAATATGTTGGTTGTCATGTAGAGAGTGATTTAAAACATTTAATTCACTGCTGTAAGTTAGAAAACTTTTAAGCACTGCTGTGAATAATGTTATTATTTAGGTTGCTAAGGACGGTGTTGCTGTTGGCGATATCTCTTTCGCATACTGTTCACATACTGTTCGGCGAAGTAAATCACGTATAAAATCGTCTATCTTACTTACCGAATTCTGTTTTAATTTGTTTATTTTCTCTTTAGTTGGTGAACCGTAATTCTTAATTTCTATGCCCATATATCCAACTCCGCCGGTTGCATCCGATGTTAAGTGATTAAGATTTATACTTATTAAACTGCCTGAACTTTCAATTACTTTATGGATAGAATTTCTAACGTTAGACACAATTTTAACACTTTGTTTTCTTAGCTACGCTCCTCTGCAAATAAGATACTCTGTTTTCTTCGACGGTGTTATTTGTTGTTCTTGTTGTGATGGTCCTGGATCTTGAGGTGTATCAGGAGGCCTGGCTGCGGATCATCTGCTACAGCACTCATTAATCATGGCCGGAATAAATTAGACATATTGAAGCGCACAACGGTATAAAACAACGCATCGACAAAGACACTGAGAACGGGTGAAACCCAACAGGTAGAGGCAATGACTACTAGATTTGGCAATGCTGAGATCTATTGTATTTCTGCCACGCGGCTAGGGGTTGAGTAGAGGATGGGGGTTTATGAGGGATTACCAATTCCAAGAAGAGAGGCCGTCATGTTTCCGAGCCAAGTATAATAATAACCCACACTTGTTCTCCTTGTCTCCTTAACAATTAGAATAATAGTTGGAGCAAAGGCTAGAGAATCGTGTAGACCATTCTTTTTAATGAGAGATTCTGACCTTAACAAATCAGTACATATACTCTTTAATAAATTTCTTCTTATGTAATAAAGAAAATTTTCTAACTAATTCAGCCATACATAGCACAAATACCCGCAGAAAGAATGATTTTCATACACATTATCAAATTTATCTTGCTATCAAAGGGGAGTGCGTTACATGGCAATAACAATTTTCAATGGTCTTCCTGAAGACATTAAGAATTATAACCAAAAGTCTCCATTATTTAAGATAAAACTAAAAAATTACTTAATATCTCACTTTTTATTCTGTAGATAAATTCTTGACATTTCACAGTATTGTATACAAATTTTTAGTACTATTAAATGGTAAGCATATTGCATTGTATAATATGAAGAGTCCACTGCAAGAATGATGGATGTCACTTTCTTGTCGAAAATGAACCAAGACTGTCAATGCATAGCCTAAGGGTATATGTACGTGAATGACCACAAGTATTATTAAAAAATGCAGGCTGTAAATTTCTAAAATTTTATAAGGAAATGAACTTACAATTGGAAAAAAATTACAAGGTACCACAACTAGACTTGTTAGAATTTAAATAACTGATAAAAGTATTTAAAAAAACGCTACTAATAATAATTTTTAGAATTCACTTTTTAGTTTAAATTAAATTTTCGAAAATTTGAAAATTTTCACACGTTATTTCATAACTCCACAACGATTAGAGATAGAATTCTGAAATGTTGTACACTGATTTAACATGCATTTATGGAAAATGTAGACTACAATAATGCCCATTTCTTTGAAAATAGAAAAATTAGGTCACAAAACATTATGTAAATTTTTATATATTTTATATAGGACAAATAAAAAAATAATTGTATTAAAATAAACAACTCTACATGTCTGAGAGTAGTCTACTTTTCAGAAATAAGTGTTTATTACATGCGGGAAAAATATTAAAGATGTCACAGAGACCATAACAATGTTATGGTTACCAAATGATATAGTTAACTGCAGAATTTTTTTTTTCTTCCATACATTGATAAAATTGGTTTCCAAAATATTATTAGTAACCTTTTTTATACTTTTATACCATACTGTTCATTGTTAGAGAATTGATAAGTTTTTAATTAATTGAATAAGCATTCTTAAATCAATCCAGTTTGTAATAAGTTTACAGTTTGTAAGAAACACAGCACAGGATTGTTCTGATAATTTGATACTCTTTTATTAGAGCTAAGAAATACTCAGTTCGAATACTAGGGGCAGGTTATGGTGAAGTTGGCTTTAGCAACATCTAAAATTTCGCAAGGAATGTGTGATTAAGCTAATAAGAGCATAGCTGTTAGTAGTCCATCTCCAACGCCAGATAACAGGAAAAGCCCGCAAGTCCTTAAATAGAGGAAAGAAATTGCTGGTAAAAAAGTTCTAGACAAAGATTGTACAGAATGTCTCCTTAAATGCAACCTCTCATGTAGTGCTGAAGACAGACATGAAATTCATAAACAATATTGCAATATTGAGACTAACGATTTGAAGCGGTAATTTTTTATGGGCCTTACAGAAGTGAAGGAAATCCAAATCCAAAAAGGATGAATCTAGAAGGCGAAACACCATTTTTCCTGATGAAAAATAAAGAAAAGGTGTGGGTATGCAGGAGTTTTTTCTCGCCATCTTTGATATATCCAACACAATAATAGAACATATTTTGAAAAAAAGTGACAATAACATAATAGATACTGATCGAAGAGGAAAGCTTGAGCCCGGAGTGAAGAAATCTGAAAGTACTCGTGAATATATAGTGAACCACACTGCTTAATTTTCAAGAGTACTGTCCAACAAGAGCATAAGAAACGACACTGCAAGAGAATATCTGTTTTGTGATTTAAATTTACAAAAAAAAAAAAAAAATGTATGAATTGTACAAAGAAAAATTCAGAAATGCTAATGTTCGGGCAGCAAAGTTTTCATATTATCGTCACATTTTCAAAAATAATTTTAATATAGCTTTCCATAATCCCACAAAGGATCAATGTCATAAATGTTATAAATACGATCACATGCCTGAATGTAAGAAGATAGAGACGGAGGCAGTTCATCAGCCGACATTGAAAGAAAGGAAGCAGCTCGTCAAGTAAAAAACGATTACAAAATTATGGAATCAGTAAACAATCTTTATTTTTTAAAATTTGATTTCGAAGCTGTGCGTTACAGTCCAAATGTTAAAACGGAATTAGTGTTTTATAAACTTAGATTATTAGCTGTATATAATTTGACCGTGTATGATTTAGCCATCAGAACAGCTGAAAATTTTATATGGAACGAGGGAATTGCAGAAAGGGGAGCTGCAGAGGTACCATCATGTCTCTTTGCTCAAATGAAAAAACTGCAGAATGGTAAAAGTTTCTGTTTCATGTCCGATACCTGTGGAAGACAAAACCGGAATGTGCTTATATCATCCATGCTCCTCTACGCTGTGAATGTTTTGGACGTATCTCAAATTGAACATATTTTTTTTTAACCAGGACATTCACAAATGGACACAGTTCATGCAGACATTGAAAAAAAAACAGCAAAATATACAGAAATATTTGATCCATCAGGGTGATATGCTATAGTTAGAGCTATATCAAAAATAAAAGTGGAACAGAGTAATGTAATGATGTAAGAGAAATTCAGAAGACATTAGTAAAGAACAAGAAAGTTGACACTAATGGAAACATTGTAAGATGGCTGCATATAGTGTGGTTCCAGTATCGGAAATGTGACAGTGAACGCATATTTTTTAAATACAATTATGATGAAGAATTCCATAAATTCAAGGTACAGAGGAAGATTACACGTGGATTTAGGCTGGATAATCTTCAGCTTAAACCAAAGCATAATGGGGCACTGAAAATCTACAAGATTATCAAACGAAAAATATATTGCAACTGTGTAAACAGAACATTATACCAGGAAATTACCATTTCTTTTACACCAGCTTAAAAATGGAGAACAGGAAATCGTAGTAGAAGAATCTCAAAATGAAGAGCAATGAGTGATTATAAAATTAAGAGGAAATTTTAAATTTTTATATGAGAGGTATGGATATTGATACTCTTCAAAACATAAAATACTCAATCAAATAAAATATAATATATTCGGATTATAATTTTATTCAATGTCATTTAGGGCATAAATTCTGAGTTAAGTGTGCATTTTCTTTTCATTAGGTGCAGATAGACTTTTAAATCAACTGAATTTGTTGGCTTTGCTATTTTTTAACATAAATCGATCATTAGTTAAATAGCTTTTTCGTCCAAACCCCTCATCAGCTGTGGTAAATTAAAGTAACATTAGCAACTATTTAAAAGCACTGTTGTTCTAAAATGCAATGTAAAAATGAAGATAACTTTGCTTTTTTTATAATTTTATAAGTGCACTGTTAAAATTATTATTTTAGATAATAGTATAAATTGAACTAATAATGCTAATATTATGCTTTTATGCTTTATAAATAATATTAACTGGTACTTTTATAATAATGCTAATATGTTCTGAGTTTAGATAATGTTGCTTTATAAAGAAGAAGAAATATGATAATTGCTGCTCACCACAATAAGTTAAATTTATTAATTTGCATTGTCAAATAGATCTATAATTTTTTATTAAAGTGTTTGAATTCAAAATTTCGGCATTTATTTTTAACACTATCTACAAAATTGAACGCTTCATGTTAGTAACAAAGAACACTATCTCCAAAATGTGTTAATTTTTAAGACAATATTAAATATTTCTAGAAAATATGTATTGTATTGTCTTTAGGGTTATATTCTCTACATATGGTTTAAATTTTATCAACATATCTCTTAAATTAAGGCAGTAACATAAGAAAATGTACACAATTAAACTGTTTTTTGCCTCTCCTGTAAAGTTGTGATTTTGGAGTTAGTGTTCTTTGACATTAAGCCGTCGATATGTGCTCCTGCATATATGACTTACCGGTGTATGTCTAAAATGCAGGTAGTAGTCCATTGATGATATAATGAGGAGAGTTCGGCTGGCACCATGGATCGTATCCTGGCATAGCTCAGTTGGAAAGAGCATTCAGCACGCAGAGTTGAGAGGTCCTGGGTTCGATTCCCGGTGCTGGAACAAATTTTTCTCAAAATTAATAGGTATCTACATGTTGACTGCTAACAAAAAATAGTAGTCTCGATTATTCAATGAGGATGGCGAGACCTCATATATGAATGTATGTATATATATGTTCACTTACTGTTCATAAAAGAAAACACTCTTTGTATAAGCTTAGCTGCACATTTCAGTGCATCTCTGGAACAACAGAATCCATCATATAAATCATCTTCAACCATATAAAAATTAAACGTTTCAAATAAATTTTTATATTATGCAAAAATAAGGGAGAAAAAGGATCGAAGAGAAGAAAAATACGAAAGTTGGGAGACTGTTAAAAATTGGGAATAATACGGGAGAGTTGGCAACACTAGTTGGTGTTGTGCTGCCCATTACGAACACAAGATAAACTAAACTTTCTTTTTATTTCGCTGATGAGACATTTCCCTTGTTGAAGCATATGATGCGGTCGTTGCCCAAGATCATATTGACAAAGGAGCGATGAATAATTGTTAACTATATGCTATCCTGGGCTAGAAAGAATGTAGAATGTGCATTTGGGATGTTATGTTCTAAATTTAAAGTCCTGGACACAGCATTTAACTGTCAATTGGTATCATTATCAAGTGTGCACTTATTCTGCACAACTTTGAGAAAACAAGAGAAAGAAAAATATGCCAACCTACAGTGGAAAATATTCCAGACTTTGATGCCACAGTAGTTCGAAATGATTTCCGCACACTGTATGATGACTGACCTACAGATAAAAGTGTCTATACGAGGGATAGGTCAGTTTCTTATTTTTTTAAGTCTAGCGTAGTTCTTCCTTGGCAATTAATTCCCAGTGACTTAATAAAACTTGTTATGAAGTGGGATATTTATATTTAAGTGGAGATTTATATTTTAAAACAAATAAATACGAGAACTAAATAGCTACTTTCCCGGACAATCCTGTTTCAGTTTATGTTTTACTTCTGCAGCTATCTCTGCCCAAATTTTATCTATGAGATTCTTCTTTGAATAACCTGCTCCTGTATAGTCGTAAATAACTGGATGCCTCTCCATCACATTAAATTTCTGGTAGTCCATGATGATCAGAAAGTGTACACTGACAACTGAACTCTGGGCTGTAGTGGCCAGGTTGCATGAAGTACGACACAAAGAATCAGCATGTTTTATCTTGGTTATGATGCAGGGCACATGCATTATGTTGTTTGTGTCTTGCATTATCTGGCCTGACTAGTAGCACCTATTCTCATTTGATGCATGCTTAATGTTCCATGCTTGCTGCTTCATGTGTCTGTATCGACTGGTGTGTATCCTGTCTTACTTGAACTGCTGTGTTCCATAGTTCGTCGGTTTTTTGCCGTGACATCAAAAGGGGTTTAGCATGCTCGAACTGCATTAATTGTGGTTGTGCATATAACATTTATTTCAGTCTTCATCAACAGTGAACATAGAGTGCATTGAACAAAATACAACACACTTTAATGAATAATAAAAGAAATTCTGTAGAATGCAAAATATCTAAGGCATTCCAATAAAACTTTGAGGAATACCACAAGAAAATGACCGTCATTCTTCCATCTCTCTGAGGGAAGAAAGCAAAACTAAAGAAAACTACAGGAATAACGAAAGCAGATACTGTCCAAATTTCACGAGAGGATCCCTGCGAGGGGAGTATGGTCCTTCCGGAGTAAGAGGAGAGAGTAACCAGTAATTCAGCGTTCTTGAAGGAGCAGGTGGATAGGAGTGGTGTCATTGGCCAGCTGGTAGAAGCAAGGCTCAGTCAATGGACGGCCGGTTCCGCAACGGGGATAGGTTATAAAAGTGGGGGATAAACTCGCATTTTTTGCTCGGATCTTCTCGTGAAATGCGGACTGTATGTACAAATGCAGTGGTGATATTCTAATTTCCTAACATTTAGTTCTCTCTCCTAGTAACTACAAATTTCAAAATTTGATTATAAAGAGAGTAAATAAGGTAATAATAAGCAGCTATAAATAAAGGAAAATCGCAATGTATCACGCTAGTACCGGTACAGAATATATATGCAGAGTACTTTATATCATCTACTGTTACATCAGGTTAGTTTAACATTAAATGTTTAGCACATCACCACCACTTTCTAGCATGCCATATTGTATTTTTGGTCCAGGGAAAATACACTTCTTTTACAATAATACTCGTGAAAAATAAGAACGTTTTTGTAAGAAAGTATTAATATTTTCTCTAGACTAGGGTGATCAGACGCCCCATTTTCAATGGGATTGTCCCTTTTTTCAGATTCTTGTCCCCTGTCCCGAGAAAAGTATGCTCAGTGCGCCAAATGTCTCGTTTTTTTAAATGGCATCGCATTTCCCTAAATTATCATTAAGATAACGTATTTATTTCTCTTCTATTTTATTATGAAAGATAAATACATTAACTTAGTTTTACAAACATAATTCAGATTGTAAGTTTTGTGTTAGGAATACCTGGTACCAATGCATCATCAGAAAGAGTGTTTTCGTTGTTGAATTCAATTTGGTCTGACGAAAGGAATCAGTTTGCAGTTAAAACCATAATCACAAAATGTAATTTCAAAAATGTGTCTTGCATGGACTTTTATAGTTTCTTGAAGGAAAGGCCAACACTTCTACAGCAAATTCACTCATCAAAGAAATATGATGCAGATTGTACAGTTGATCTTCATGGAGAATGTTAAAATACTTATTATCTCTCAGTAATATTTGCAATTACCATGGACATATACCGTATATGTTAAACATACTGTCCATTACTCAGGAGAAGACGAGCGGAAAGAATGTGACCTTCTTGACTATCGCTGTTGGTTATTATAAAGATCGCTCAGATAAGCATCCCAGTAGCCAGGTTATTACTCGTGCAGGAAACATGAGTTACAATGCGTATGGAAATTAAAGCTAAGTTGAACAGAAGGAGACCTAATGTTTCCGCTTACTGCAGTACAAATATTGACGTGTTGTCGTACATTATCTGTTCACATCCCTTTCTCCTCAGTCTGCTCTCGTCTTCTCCTGAGTCACTGACAGTAGGTACACATGAGTGAATTGGTGTTAAATTTCTTGAATATCACCAATGGTTAAAAGGTAATATGAGGCAAAAAATGTTGTTACGAAACAAGTTCAGAATACAGTGACATGAATATGATTGTAAGGTCCAATTAACCTGAAGTATTTTTAAACGGATAAGTTAACCTATTTAATTCAGACTAGCTGCAACATAAAAAATTGTCAACAATGACTTAAGACAAGTATCCATACTATTATATTGTATACTTGCATAATTATTATAACCTAGTTATTGTAAACAGTGTAGTATTTGTTACTTTAAAATAAATAAAACTGGACCTTATTGCTCACTGACATTATATAAACACAAGTAAGCTAATAATGAATGTTTAGATAAAATGTTGATTCATGTCAACTTTAATAAATATCTCGTTTTTTTATTTTGGAAATCTGGTCACCCTACTCTAGACCAAAAATACACAATGGCATTCATAAGAAGTGGCAGTGATGTACTGAAACAACAATATAATAATAATAATAATAATAATAATAATAATAATAATAATAATAATAATAATAATAATAATAATAATACTTTACTGCTACGAGGGCTATTCATAAAGTAACTTCCATTTTCACATAGCGTGCGTAACAACACAGACAATGGCGCCGCTCTTGCAGTGGAGTGTACTTTGAAGCAGTACGCGTCGAGCAGCGGTAGAGTCAAGGTCTTGTCTTTGTTCCTCCCTGAGCCACGTGCTGTCAAAATGTGTGCTGCATCACAAGTCCCGCCAGGTGTGAGGTACTTTTTGTAATAAGATTTCTTGTGGCCAAAAACTGTAAAGCCAGTGAAATTCATCGCCAATTTTGTGAAGTTTATAGGCCAGACGTAATGAGTGAAGGTGGTGTAAGACAATGGTGTCGTATGTTCAAAAATGGGCGAATCAATGTCCATGATGAAGAAAGAAGTGGTCGACCGAGTATCGTGAATGCAGATCTGATTCGTTTGGTTGACGAAAAGGTTAGAGCAGGTTCACCATGTCAGAGCTTAGTGAGGATTTTCCACAGATTAGTTGTACTCTTCTGTACAAAGTGATTACCGAAGATTTGGGCTACTTGACACTTTCTGGCAGATGGGTGCCTAAACTCCTTTCTGAGGAACAAAAGGCTCAGCGGATGAGGGCAGCACTGTCCTTTCTTGAGCATTACGAAAGAGAAGGTGATGCTTTTCTAGATCAGATTGTGACAGGAGATGAGACTTGGGTGCGGTATGTGAATGCAGAAACAAAGCTTCAATCAATGCAGTGGAGCCATACTCACTCCCCGAAAAAATCCACAAAGTGTCGTCAAAACTTTCCACGAGGATACTCATGGCAACTGTCTTCTGGGACAGAAAAGGAATTTTGCTAGTGGAGTTCTTGGAGAGGAATGCCACAATTAACACTGAGCGTTACTGTAACACACTAACAAACTTGAAAAGGGCCATTCAAAACAAACGTCGTGGCATGTTGAGCTCTGGGGTGATTTTCCTGCATGACAACGCCCGGCCGCATACAGCGCGTTGTACTGCGACCAAACTGCAAGAGTTCAACTGGGAAGTATTGGATCATCCTCCCTATAGCCCAGATTTGGTGCCTAGCGATTACCATCTCTTCATGCACATGAAGATGTGGCTTGGCTCGAAGTGCTTTGACGATGACGAAGAGTTGAAAACCAGCATCGTAGGTTGGCTTCAGTCACAGGTGGCCAAATTCTTCGACTGCGGAATTTCAAAGCTCGTCAAATGCTAAAAGTGTTTCAATGTGACTGGAAACTATGTGGAAAAATAAAATAAAGTGCACATTTTCAAACATATTGTAACCCAATTCTGTAACGTCATTCACAGGTTTGTAAAAAATAAACAGAAGTAACTGTATGAATAGCCCTTGTAGAACAAAGATACATATTGCTTTTTTACATAAAAATATTCTAGCATCCCCAGAAAGAGTAAGTTACATACTCGTGCTCAGAGGGTATTCCACATAATGTTAAGACATTTTATTAAATAACAGAGTAAAAAGTAAAAAAAGAAAAAGAAGAAAGAAGAAGAAAAAACACATATCACAATAATTGAACTTTAAATTTTCTCTCTAAACAGGAATTTTTAATTGATTTTTTTAAATAAGGAGCATTAATAAATTGTATATTTAGGAATTTAGCTATTAAGTTATCATGTTATAAAGCCTTGGACCGAAGTTGCTACTGTGATTATATGCTACAGCTATGATACATTTAGGTTCTGTTAAGCATAATATATGTTTTCTGATCTTTTGGTTTTATATTTATGTGAATATAAATTAAATGTATTTCGGTTTTTGTGTACGAAATTCAATAATACATTATTATAAATTTGATGGAAGTCAAATACTTTAAATCCTGAATATAACAGTTCTGAAGGATAATCAAGGGTTTATTAAGGCATAATTGTATTATTCTTTTCTGTAGCAGAGTTATTGGCATGAGGGAGGTACTATTAGCACTGTATTAACTTCGCACTTCCTTAAACATCAACCATAGCACACCAACTATTTACTTTTCTTACACATACTGCTACCACCACCACTAAAAAGTTTTGATCAACACTTCAACCATTAATGCTTCATTATACCACTCTGATTGCTCTCTGCAATTTTTTTAGTTGGTTATTTAACGACCCTGTATTAACTACTAGGATATTTGGAATCGATTGTATTGGTAATAGCGTGATGGTATTTGGCAAGATGAGGCCGAGTGTTCGCCATAGATTACCTGACATTCGCATTCACCTTATGGTTGGAGAAAACCTCGGAAAAAACTACCAGTAATGAGCACAAGCTGGTATCGAACCCATGCCCGAGTGCAACTTTGGATCAACAGGATCCTTGTCCTTGTAAGCTTTTTATTTGTTATACACATTAATGGTAACATTTTCACAATTCACTTTTTTGCTTTAAAAAGCTAACAATTGTGTCTACTTACTGATGTCCACGTTTTTCTTCAGTGATATCGTACACCGCAGCATAGAATAATGAATCCACAGAGAACTTGATTCTTCTTTTCACTTTTCATTGAAAAATATTCTAGCATACACTTTTCAGAATTATTCTCTACTTTTTTTTTTTTTTTTACACCACTCTTCAAACTTCTTATATTCCTCTTCATACCTCTGTCGCGATTTTGTTGGAATTAATAAATCAGTACAGCTGTTAATGCAATACCATTGACACTTATATTTATAAATAGTCATGGTGACAATACCGACAATGATAACATTCTTCAAATGTTTCTTGTACATGGCCCTCTATATGAATAGATCACCTACAAAGCAAATGTATATAGCTTCAAATGTTTCTCGTACAAGGCCCTCTATATGAATCGAAAGCAAATGGATATAGCTGGCCTTAAAGATTTTATATCTAGACAATATTCAATTTTACATTATTTTTTTTATCAAAGTGGATAAAACTTTGTATGATACACATGTCGTAACTTCATATTACAATAGTAGACTGGTTATCAAACTCGGCCTGCAGCCTTGTTTGACAAAATCTCGTATTGTAAAATAAAACGTTACGACATTAGTATCTAAATAACTATTAAATTATATTTTGTGCAATATTAAAATGCTTGATAATATCGTATTGTCAGTGCTCTTCCATCCTGTAAATGTTTTTTTTTTAATTTAAAACATTTAACAACCAGTTCTACATTGTGGACAAATTAAACAAGCAGTGATCTGACTGAATGACACGACATGTAAAAATGTGATAACTTTCAATTGCATTATATTAATTTCTACTGACTCATTTCATTGCTATATAGCCTACTATATACCTATTGGAAATTTCCTAGTACCAGGTATTCGCTGCATAAGCTGTTAAGTCAGCCATTATTGTATAATCATAACAGATGTATATTTGCCCTGGACCAAAAGTATATTACAAACTGACTAGAATCGCATCTAGTAACAAACTATTAAAATTCTTTCCAGAAAGAAGCCACTGTGTAAACAACGAAGGACATATGTAACGAGTACCGGGTACTAGGAAACTACCACCATATCTAAATACTGGTAAACTTAGGCCTATATACATTTTTTTACATATTATTTATTTCAAAAGTTTCATTTATTGGAACTGACGATATAATATATCAGAATACACTATTTGTATTCAAGACTTTGCCGTTTCTATGGAAGGACAAGCCTCGAGGAGGATTAAACACTGTAAGTTCAATTTTATTTAAATACCTACTTGTATAATGCATGATGCTGTCACATTTTAAACATATTTTAGTGTGAGCACAGAATTTTCATTTCCTATGACAAATTCATAAAGATATTCACGCGAAATTATTTTGCTAAGCAATCCATCCTTCATTATGGAAAGAAAAACTGTGTTAACTCACTTTTAATTGAGTATCTACTTAACCTTACAAAAGGGCTAAAGAGCCAAATTAAAAATAAATAAGTGCAATTCATATTTTATTGCAGAATGAAGTTATTTCATATTCTGCATTTCCCTACAAGAGTGCTAAGTTAAATTCGTAACTTAGTAAGTAGTTCCTATGAGCATCAAATGGCTTCAATGACGCCACAACCCAGTCAGCCACGCCAGTTTGCTTACAAAAGTGTCAAGTAGCAATGATTTTCGTGTGCATTGCCCTCCTTCAACATATTGTAACAGCTGGTCTGCTGTATTTGGTGTTATAGCTTAGCGAGTGTAACTAGGTAGTTGCGTATATTATGTTTCAAATTCCTGAACCAGTCATTAAGAAGGGAAATTGAAAGAGTCTGGCAATGAACAGAATGAAAGCAAAAAGTTAAAGGCAGCAGGAAATGAATATATGATTCTAAATAACGTTCATTCATCTACCTGCAAAGAAACCATATTTATTAGAGGCAAATCTAAGCTGTGTAGGCTATATGTGTATGTTAACATGAAAATGTGTATGTTACCAGTACTGTTAACCCTTTGCAGCACAAATTAATTTTTTATGTTTTTCATTTAATGGATCATAACAAAGCTTCGATCAATTTTTTTAAACATTTTAACTCTGCACACAATTTCAAAACATAGTTGGCACCTCTATGTATACTTAAGAGCTGGTTCCTTGACGGAATATCTGTGCCATAAAATTTAGAAGGAAAGAAAACGGTGGTTCTTCTGAGCAACCACTATGCAGCAAAGGGTTAAAACCCGAAATCCATTAAAATCAGTTTCAACTGGTAAAAACTATATATTATTTTAATGTACCGAAGTACATATGATATTTCCATGCAGATATTCTGCGTCATCATACGATGAAAGAGTAATGGAACGGAGAGAATTTTTCTGTTCCATTACTCTTTCATCGTATGGTAAAAACTAGCTTAAATGTGTGCGTGTATCTAATGCCTACCCACTTCACTTGCGTGATTCGGATTCCGCATATTTCGGATAGATGGCAGGACTATGATCCATTTTCAATTGTACACCACTTCGGCAGGCCATGCTGTACATGATGTGTATCATGTGAAGAGTTATGTTGTGTACTAGTGTGAGCGTATGTGTAAGTGTTCGTGTAAGTGTAGTGTAGGGAATGAGTAAGGATGATAGTGAAGGTGAGGAAGGGAGAAGGGGAAACCTGGTGCCAGCACATAGCCTACTCCTGTCGAATAGCAACAAGGGGGCCATCAGGCTTAACGTCCTCATCAAATGGTCTAATCACTATCAACAGTGACATATGCCTTCTCTTCATATGCACTGTAGAGAGATTTGGGATTTAACCCAGGCATATTGGTGCACAATTTAGTGATTAGAAGTTCTGCACTGCCACAAATTTTACATGAAAATCTCTGATCCCATCGGGAATCAAACCCGCTGGCTAGTCTGGAGGCAGATGTGCTGACACAGAGCTAACTTGGCAGACCTGCTTAAACAAATGAACATAGATAAAAAGCGAGTTTTCGTAAGTCTAGAATCAGTGACAGGCTCGGTTTGGTTTGTTTAGGCTAGACCAGGCCTGGCACTAGTAACTCAATCGAGTCACTGCAGATTTCACCTTAACTCCCCACTCCACCTTCCCGGGTTGAGACGAGTAGACAGGAAGATAAGCATTGCTGAGTGATAGATTGTATAAGGCAGGCATCATAGTTTTTACAAACTTTCAGCTCTCGCTGGTTACCTGCAATCCATCACAATGCATAGTGCCTAGTGTGTGTTTGTTTATAAGGCAGTGTAAGCGAAAAAGGCATGGGTGGGGGTTTCAGAGTTCCGTTTCACTTCCCTGTTGTGCCCAGAGCTGGGCTGGACCTTACAAAAACTCACTTTGCATATACGCTTTTTGTTTATGCCCTTGTTTGCTTAAACTAGTCTTTACTAGGCCTATTTGAAACTGGTTTTGATGGATTTCGGGTTTTGAGATAACATAATGTAAATTAAAGTAACATGCGTACATTCACTGGGATAATGACAAAAGTAAGAACATATAGGCTGGTTGCAAAATTATTCATCTGCTAATGTAAAATATAATGTGAAAAAGTTACAAAGTATTTTCTCAATGAGGATAAAATCAAAATCTTTTACAGCACCCGAACAGCTTTAATATATGAATGTTTGTAGCTACAAAAAATATAGAATTTTGCCTTCCATTTTTGCAGTATAAAGGAAGATTTGAAATATATAATTATTAAATTATGACATAGGAACATAATTTAACAAAACTATATTATACTTAAAACAAAATACACTGATTTTTTTTTTGCTACTAATATTTTATTTGAGAAATCACACATGCACTGGAAATTTCGGGCACCAATGCGCCTTCATATTACACAGTAAGTTTCTTAAGAATAGTCAAGAATATTGCAAATCAGCTTTTTACACTTTTCTCAAAACTGGCAGAAGGAAACATGTGTAGTTTCTCAAATAACTGATTGAATAATTTGAAACATCACAGAAAAAAATAAATCACTGAACTGGAGAATTAGGTACCACAGCTTTCAACGTGCCATTGCAATGATAATCAAGTACATAATGTTGCCAACATAAGGGCATGACTTTTACTGTGATGTCGTTACCAGGAGAAATTTATTTTTTTCTTGTTCGCTCCTCCGTTCTCAACATTATTGAGAGGTAGCTTCACTATTATAGTCCATTTTATTTCATGGAATGCAGTTTCATAGAAAGGACTTTGCCGACAGACCTTCTTCTGCCCCCTACTAATTGGTTGTCATAAATGTCTTCCTTACTGTGACGGAAATCTTGTCTTCACCTGTTAGTAACCAATCACAACTCTCATTCAGAAGAATTGACAGGATCCTGTCAAATCCACGTGGAGGCAGAGTTGCCAAAGATTTTCTGAATTCAAAGAATTCCGTCAGTTAGCATGAAAGTATAATTGAGAGTGTATTCTGTAGTATTCATTAAGTGGTCGGCTCGTGATATTACATTGTCTTTTTCAAAACACGTGGCGTCCAAATGGGGATGACGGGGACGAATCCTCTCATTTCGAGGATCGCCAAGATTGTGGCAACTGTGCAATGTTGGGACGATGGACTGGTCAGAGGTGTTTGTGTAGAAAGTCATAAATAGAGCGGTGCAGACGGAGCACATGACAGACAGAATGGCATCACAGCAAGGATTCCGACGTTACTCGGCGTGTTCCCTGTGTACAAGCGACAGTCATGTACACGATGTGTTGACGTTTCTGCAAATAATTTTATGCAGATAGTTTAATAAGATTTCAAAATTACAAAACTAATTAACCATTTCATCCCAAACAAATAATATATACTTTACATGTATGATTTCATATAGAACACAAACAAAATCACTGTTTATTTGTAACGGGTTCATGATATTCTATTCGCAAAAGCACTTGAACAATTGTTTTTTGTCATTCCTTTTCTTTGCAATGAGTGTGATTTATTAATGCACATGTGATACGTTATCAGATTTCTTCCAAATATTGTTACAATGCACAACAAATGACATTTGTAAGTTATGAAGAGAAACGAATGTCGTCTATCTGATAGCATGGCCTTATATGTGGAGAAGCTTCTTTCTACATCTGTTGAAACAACTGGGGCATACGTAAAATCCTGTACAACATTTTTTTCAACTTCTGTTAGTTCTTCAAGGGAATCCTTATCTCCAGAAATGCTGTCACTAATCTTGCAGAGTTTATAATATCCACCAATTTTTTTCAACATATTTGTTATTTTCACAGATATTATTTTACCAATTTTATCGTCTACTTGAGTCACTTTCTTCCAGATATTTCGCAATAGGGAAATCTGATCAACCAGTTTTGTACCAGATTTTTCTAAAGCTGTTATACAATCAGAAATAAACCCATAATTCGATTCAATGTATTCCAATTGTTGTTTTATGCTTGAATCAATCAACAGACGTTGGGCTATTGGTATTGCAGATGCATCTTTCACATCAAATGATTGAATAACATTCTGGACCTGGTCGAAATATTTACAGTAATAACTGCAGACCTTCAACCAGGAACCCCAACGAGTAAGTATAGGAGAAGGAGGAAGAGATACACCAGGACATATCTTCTTGAGTGTTTTTACGCGGGCAGGTGCTTTAACAAATATCTTTTTCACAACCCTAATAAGTTCAACACGAGGAAACTGACGTTTAATTATTTCTGCAGTACGATGATAGGCATGGGCGAGACACGTTACGTGAATCATATGGGGGAAATTGAGCTTCAAATATATACTAGCTTTTATCCTGTACGGCGCTGCATCTGTCACAAATAAGAAAACGTTCTCACTCTTAACACCTGAAGGCCACAGCAACTTCATAGCATTTTCAAATACAGTACATATTGAACTATAATTCACTATATATACTATTTCACACGTAAGAAGATATGGTCCATTAGGTCCTCTTGCATCCATTGCACCGACAACAACACTAACCACATGACGACCAACTGTATCTGTTGTCTCATCAACTGACACCCAAATCTTACTATCTTTCAATGTATTTCTTATGTCGTATATACACTTGTCGTAACTTTTCCGTATATATGTCCTGCGCAATGTTGATGGATGTGGAATTGATCTACCGGTATATTTCTCCAAAAAGTTGCACAAGGTTTTGTTGTTAAGTTTGTGAAGAGGAATATCTGCTGCTAAAAACGCATCACACATTTCTTCATGGAACACGGATGAAGAACTATGACCCTCCTCACATTTTCCACCTTCTTCTTTGAACTTCATGAGAGCATGTTTGTGTACATCCCTATTTCATGTCTTCGAACATTATATACTCTATTTACTGAAACTGATATTTTACACAATTTGCAGAATAGTTTATCTTCGTTGCGACAAAAAATATCACCATATTCAGAAATAAGTCTCTTAAACTTCGCTGAACGAATTTGCTCCGCCTTAGGCATCGTAACACTAGAACCGAACTGTTCTTATGTTTCTTCAGTACTGACGTTAGCTTTACTACGCTGTACCTACTGCTTGCAGCTATCCTGTGTACCGCAGAGTCAGACCTCTGCAGGTACACAAGGTGAATTAACAACCCTTGCCCTGTTGCCCTTTGCAGTGCTCTAGTCATAAATCTGTAAGTGGATGTTCAAAGGAGCCACCAAACTGCACTCCATGATATAAAATAGACTTTAGCAACAAGGTTAGATAAGGAGATAAGTACATTAGTTTAATTACACACTTTGCCAGTGATAAGGTTGGTTGGGGTTTGACGAGGAGATAATGTATTAATGTCAATTACACACACTGTTGATTTGAACGATATTCCCTGGACCACATCATATTTCTCATTAATTTCACCGTGTTAAAGTGTTATGATATCTTCTTTTAGTGTTATGAAAAAAGTCGTCATTATACTCCATAGATCTTGCATTTAAAAGTGCAGGGAATTAGTATTAAAGAATATCATCACCAATTTTACTAGCAACATTTCGATTCTATTTTGTTTCACATGGCTTAGTATGGCCTGGTCACTAATGACACATGCAGCTTACGACAGAAAGAACTTACTGTGAGATCAAACTACGCATGCGCGGACTTGGTTAATAAAAACCTAAATTAACTAAACCTAACCTTCGTATATGCAAGATATATAACTGTAGTACAAAGATAACTTCATTTGATTTGGAATGTACACGCGAAAATAAATCCAGATAAGGATCACGCTGACACTACAAGAGAATCCGTGCATGCACAGTTTGATCTCACAGCCAAGTTCTTCCTGTCGTGAGCCCCAATGGCGAGCATAGTTGGCACTGCTGTATGGTATGCATTATCCAGTTGTTCCACATGAATAAAAGTTTTTTTCTAAGTTGACTCTTCAAATGCCACAGATAGAATAATACAGAGTGGACCCCTCAACTTTCCTGATTTCCATTGTTTCTAAAAA
The DNA here is from genome assembly GCF_040183065.1 of Periplaneta americana. Taxonomy (NCBI): domain Eukaryota; kingdom Metazoa; phylum Arthropoda; class Insecta; order Blattodea; family Blattidae; genus Periplaneta; species Periplaneta americana. Next base: position 359,410 of record NW_027185509.1, read on the forward strand.
AGAAACCAAAAACACGAGGATGCCTACTTAGCACAGCGTAATACACAAACACACTATGGCGTTATCCCCACAAATGAAATAAACACAACAGAAGCAGGAAATATACCCTTTTTAGAACCACATGACAAGCAGACGTGTTCTTTACTCAGAGAGAAAAAGTTTTCTGGAAATGTAGCAGTGTAAGTTAGGCGGTGTTCTATGCATGCGCAGAGTCTTTCTCTCTATCTTTTAACATCATTTTCTCCATTAACTTATGGTCAGAAAACGCACAGAAAAAGTATCAGAAGTGTAAATGTAAGTTTGAATATTCTATTAAAATTATTATACTTGTATATTTTAAGTTCTTCATTAACCCTCCTGCTACCCAGAGGGGTAATAGAATTACCCCATTGTTGATTTGTCAATATTATTTTAATTTTTCTTCATGTTTCTTTTTGAAATTCCATGTATTTGTCCGTTATATGCTTACTAACAATTTGAATTAAGAATAACCTAAATAATTAACTCCTTCATTCACTGCGCCCTCTAGGAGGACAGCAACTCCAATTCCGCTTCATGGACAGCTGTTGACAGGTCCTTTTAACTACCTTGTCCTCTCAAGTGGGAAGTTCATATCTGGAAATCTAGGCATCATGCTGTAAAAATGGAACTGGGCAATTCACAAAAACTTAAAAAGAGTCAAGAACAAAATTAGACTTTTATAAACGAAAATCATAATTTTTAGATTTTTTTTTTTTTTAGATTTTAGATTTATTTATTTAACCTGGTAGAGATAAGGCCGTCAGGCCTTCTCTGCCCCTCTACCAGGGGATTACAACTATAACATGAACAATAAGATTACAATTAATATTAAATTTACAATTACAATTACAATAAAAATTAAAGTACGACAAGAATACCTGATTAATGAAAGCTAGACATTTTATCATAGAAGTTAAGAACAAAGAATATTTTTGTATTTACAAAATTACAAATTAAACCTACAATAACAAAATTCTATAGTGATGAAATTACCGGATATTGAGATATTTTGTGGTAGATTAAAAGAACTATTTACAAGAAACCATGTCTGAACGAGTCTCAATTACTGACCAAGTGCCTAGTAAGTTTGCGTTTGAATTGAATTTTATTTCGACAGTCCCTGATGCTAGCAGGTAACGAATTCCAGAGTCTTGGCAGGGCTATTGTGAAAGAGGATGAGTATGAGGAGGTGCGATGGGATGGTATTGTTAGTATTGTTTCATGGCGAGAGCGTGTGTTCAGATTGTGGTGGGAAGAAAGGTAAGTGAAGCGAGACGACAGGTACGAAGGAATAGAAGAGTTCAAGATTTCGAAGAGAAAGAGAAGTGAATGTAAATTTCTTTTCTTATCTAGTTTAAGCCAACCTATTGCTTCCAGGGATGGGGTAATATGATCATATTTACGAACATTGCTTACAAAACGTACACACAAATTATGAGCACGTTGAAGTTTCATTTTGTTGTCGCTGGAAAGGTCAGTCAGTAAAATGTCAGCATAGTCAAAATGGGGAAATACAAGGGTCTGCACAAGGGACTTTTTTAAGCAAGAGGGAAGATGAACATTTATCCTTTTTAGCACATGAATAATAGAATATACTTTTCTGCAGGTTTCTGTGATTTGCATGTCCCAGTTGAGATTATTATCCATGTGAATGCCAAGATTTTTTACCGAAGAACTGAAAGGGATATGCATTGTACTTACTTTAACGGGGGAAATGTCGAGGTGCTTTACAGCGTCGGTTTGCCGTTTGTGTCCTAATATGATTGCTTGTGTCTTTCCAGGATTGATATTAAGATGGAATTTCTTTGTCCATGTCACAATCGAGTCAATGTCTTTGTTCAATTTATCTATAGCGTCATTTATTCGATCTAAGCGGGAAGAGATGTAGCATTGAAGGTCGTCAGCATACAAGTGATAGTTACAATGCCTTACATGAGATGTAATATCACTGACATATATCGTGAACAACAATGGTCCGAGTACCGAACCCTGTGGTATACCTGATGTTATGTTAAACCAGGAAGAGCTTCGATTCCCGGATACAACACATTGTTGTCTTTCCCGTAAGTAGGATTCGAACCAACTCACAGCAGTCTCTGACAAATGCAGATTTCTCAATTTATGGGTGAGCAGGTCGAAATTTACAGAGTTGAAAGCTTTGCTAAGGTCAAGAAGTGTTAGTATTGTTACTTTATTAGAGTCGATTGCTTCACGAATGTCTTCTGTCACTTTAAGTAGAGCAGTGCTTGTGTTGTGTCCAGCTCTGAAACCTGACTGATACTTGTCGAATAGTTTGTGTTCGTTCATGTAGTTAGTAATTTGTCTGTGTACGATTCTTTCCAGTGCTTTTGATATGGCTGGCAGGATACTGATTGGTCTATAGTCGTTCGGGTCGGTGGGAACTTTGACTTTTGGAAGAGGAAGAACGAAAGCTTGCTTCCATATTTTAGGGAAAGTTGAAGTGATTAAGGAACTATTGAATATGTGTGCAATTGTAGGTATTACTATGTCTTGTATTTTCTGTATGAGTAATATGCTAATGTTGTCTGGCCCTTGAGCTTTCGTCTTGATGCGTCGGATGGCTTTCATTACGTCAATAGGAGTGACGTCAGTAAAATAGAATTTGTCTCGAGTTGGGGGAGCTGAGTCAGGCAAAACTGTGTCTTGTTTCGTTGTGTTGTTTAAGGTCGGGTCCTTTACAAAGTGTTCGTTCAATCGGTCAAGTGGGATGGGTATGTCTGCTTGTTCACTAGCCCTTCCAAGTCCAATGACCTTCAGATTTTTCCATAACTCGGAAGGGGTTGTGTTGGGCTCTATAAGTTTGTAGGAGTATTTGAGTTTAGCGTTTCTTATTAGTTGAGTCGTTCTGTTTTTTAGGTGTTTATATAAGTTAAAATATTCGTCGTTTTTATTGCGGGTGTATTTCCTATAGCTAAGTCGCGTTCGGACATCAGGCTACGTATTTCAGTCGTCATCCAAGGGGCTGGGGTCTTTCTGGTACGTTTGGTCTTTAATGGTGCGTGTTTGTTATAAAGTTGAAGTATTAACGTATTGAATAAGTCTACTTTCTCGTCTACAGTTCGTAATGTCCAGATCATGTGCCATGGAAGTTGCGCAGCGTCTTCTTTCAGTGCAATATCATCTATTCTTTTGATATCCCTGTAAGTAATTACTCTAGGAGTCGATTTAGGACACTGCAGATTAAACGATAGATAAATGATATCATGCCCTGATAGTCCTGGTGCAGGCAACTGTCCATGCGTCAGTATTTTGTCAGCATTGTTAGTAATTATCAAGTCCAGTAATGTGTCTGTACCTTCCGTATGATGTGTGGGAGCTAGGGGTAGGATTACCATATCAAGGCACTGAAAGAATGATTTAAGTCTTTTAGTCGTACTAGAATGTAAGTCAAGTAAGTTTGAATTGAAGTCACCCATGATTATAACGTTCTCATATTGCGGCGTTACGTCTAGTAAGGAGGTTTCGAAATCATCTACGTCATATATATGTGGGGGTTTATATACGACACACACTAGACATTTTGTAAATAAGGTGCAAATTTCAATGAACATGAACTCGGGTTTGGCAGAGTACTGGCTTGGAGAGTGATGAATAATTTTAGGTCGCAAATTGGATCTAATATAACCAGCCACCCCTCCGCCTCTCTTGCCCTCTCTGTCATTACGGCAAAGCGTATAGCCAGGAAGGTTTACGAGAGTGGAAGGAAGATTAGGATGTAACCAAGATTCGGAGATAAGAATAACGTGAATGTCTAAAGGTGAGAAGATAGAAGAAAATTCGTCAAAATGACACAACAGACTTTGAGCATTCACGTGAACAACATTAAGTGACAAAGGAGAGAAAGAAAGCGCAGCCTTGAGTATGTCTGCGGTACAGGGCAGTGGGCAGGTAGGATTGCTATTGTTCGTGTTAATAGAGGGGACCGGTCTCTGTACACTGACCTCAGGGACTGTCGGGTGAACATGCTGCTTTTTGTTCTCAATTGTACCAACTTATATGCAATTCAAGTTTTTAAATTATTTTCTAGCAATAATAACTTAAAATTACAGTACTAAATGATAAAGAATGTGAAGAAAAATAATTAATTAATAAATAACGTTATTATATGGTAAAAGTTAAAGTGACTTACAGTACTAAATGATAAAAATAAGAATGAAAAAGAATTAATTATTACGTAAAGTTACTGATAGAGTAAAATTTAATATAGATTGAATATTGCAGTATATTAAAATTAGTTGCCTTACTAGTTTTACGCAGCCGACTCGTTCAGATCATGTCTTCTGGGCATTTAATTCTATGTTTGTGCTCGCCTACTTTGACAATAATGTCTCCGTCTTGTGTCCACACGTTTTTCAAGCTGTATTTAGTTATGCATTCTTTTAACAGATTATGCCTGGCTTTAGTTAGATCTTCACGGACGGTAACAAGACTACCCTTTAACAGTTTTTTGTTTCTGAATACCTCAGCTCTCTTTCTATAGCTGACGAATTTGACAATGATAGGCCGAGGCCTATCACTGTTTCTTCGCCCCACTCGGTGACTTCTGTCGATATCACTTTCAGCTAATTGTACTCCTATTTTAGAAGCCACGTCAATGGCGATAGTGTCCGTGTTCTCAGACTCACTTTCACTCACACCGAAAATCCGTAAACACTGTCGCCTCTGATATTGCTCCAGATCGTCCACCTTCATCTGGAGCTGCCTAATGTGCCTGTCCTTCTCCTCTAGAGCTGTTTTCAGGCTTTCTATCACAGCACTGTTTTCAGCAATAGTTTGTTTCAAGTCCTCCACAATGGCGGTCCTGATGGCCTGCGTCAGTACCTGCAGCATGCCGGGATCTTTCAACGCTTCCACCATGACGCGTCGGACAGCTTCTTCGGAGAACTCGCTGGGAGATGACTTCTTATTATTGCTATTTCCACCCATTCTGTCGTAGAAATCGAATGCGAAATAACACAAAATTATATACCACGACACTTTTAAACACTTTCAAATAGTAATGCACTCTAAAACCGCTGCTAATAATCACCTAAGTCGGAGCGTAATAACACGTGTCTAGCAGCTATCCGCCATGACAGTAGACTGACTGAAAGGGTTAATCTACTTTAAGATATAATTCACATTATTCATGTGGGGTGATCTGGTTACCCCTCTTCGTAGTATATGTCATGAGAATTCCCGGATGTGAAATTCAATCTATAGCTTAATTCTCTTCATTTCTAAGTTAGTCTGCTTCTAAATTATTTTATTTATACACCAATTTTTATATTGTTATTTATATTACCATTAGCTTTTGTTCTCAATTTTTGACTTATTATTTCTGTGTGTTATGGTTTATCTAAATGTGATTTTGTTTGAAATAATTATTAGTGGAGCTTTTTTCGAGATGCACACTGTAGTATAGGTGGTGTTAGAATATTTGAATTTTAACAAAGAACTACAATTTGATTTATTAGTTTTATATTTTTATTTATTTATTTCTATAACTTCAAAACATTTTCTTTTTAGATTTTATTTTATTATAAACAAATGTTTTTGAGATCCTCATTGTCAGTGCTGCAGTTGGAAGCAATTTTAGAGGCTACTGTTGAAATCTCCTTGGTCAGACTAGATTTTGTATGGACTCGTACTGCACTTCTTTTCCAAGGTTGCTTCTTTGTCATGCAGTCGTCTCTGCAGACCTTCTTCCAGATCACAGCCACAATTGCATATAAGGCAAGAAATTAAGGGGAGAGTATGGTATTTTTTTTAACTTTTTTCCTATTTGGTGTAAAATATTAATTTTTTGTATGTAGAGAGCTCATACCCCTGTGGCAACTCAACAAAATAAATATATTTTGAAAAAAAGAAAATTATTTGGGGGCCCAAATTTGAAAAAAAATATACCCAATGCAGGATTGTACTAAAACCGATATATCTAAACCGTTTTTAAAGATAGATTCAAACAGTTTTTTGCAATGTATTTGCAAAAGCATGTTCTACAAACTGTCTGTAACAGAATTTTGATATCAGTCCCTACGTTTGTAAAATAAACAATTAAAATTTAATAACAATTTTCTGATTTCCTTTCTTGCAAACAAATGGACGTATTTTTAAAATGAAATCAATTAACAAAATTCTGTTACAGAGAAGTTTCCTAATAGTCTAAAGAATGTGTGTTCTAAATTTCATTCATGTATCTTTAATAGTTCAGAAATTATATCCATTTTTGTCTGGCAATGTAGCAAAAAAATGAAGTCACTGGAAACTGTTAAAAGCGGGCGTGTGATTTAAAAATCCATAGCGCAGGAAGTTTAAAAATGACGTCTCAACATCCGATAAGGGCACAAATACACACAAAATGTTATGCAATGCATTCCACACATATCAAAGGGTATTTTAAAGAAAAAAAAATTTTTTGAAAATTAAATTTACCGGAAACAACAATAAAAGTGGGCGAGTGATTTAAAAATCCATAATGCAGAAAGTTTAAAAATGGCGACTCAACACCCGATAAGGGCACAAATACCCACAAAATATTATGCTATGCATTCCACACATATCACAGAGTATTTTAAAGAATTTGTTTTATTTATTTATTCATTTTTCCCCAAAAAATACCATCCTTTCCCCATAAACGCTGACACTGGTGACCCAACACTTTTAGGAACAAAAACCTAGAAACTCTTTTACTGGAAGAGTATTACTTTTCTTAGTGCAGATATCGTTCATTACAGTAATGCTCATTCACATTCTTTAGTTTTAATTGGAATAGAATCTATAATATGCAACTGGAGTCAAGATTCATGAACACACAAAAGTAACAATATTTCCCTCCTCTAGCAAACTGCTAGCATTATGAGCGAGTTTTAAAATTAGTGAACCAGTGCAGCAGAATTATTGAGGCACCACATCATAAAATTAGTGTTATGCGAAGGCATCTACACAAGTTTTGAAATTAGCGAATCAGTGTAGCAGATTTCTTGAGGCGCCATGCCATGAAGTTAGTGTTAATTAGGATATAAATACGATGGTGGTATGCAAACTTGAAATTAGCAAATCACAACTACCCCTTGAGTATCAGACCATGTTGCTCAATAAAACAACGACTGGACAAGCATTTAAGCAAAGGATATAAGATGCCAGCTGCTACTTTTATGCCAGATATCAAAATGTTTTTCAAATACAGTGGAGTCTGAATTATAGGCAGTGTTATTTTAGGCAGTTCGGTTCTAGGATGGAGGACATTGACTCAGAGTTCAGCCACATTACAGGGTCCGCAAGAACAATGTTCACTATTTCAGGTTCTCATTGTATAATTTATCGTAATTTTACCAACAGAGAATCGAGGATATTTCGTAAATTAGATCGCAATAGTGTAACAAATAGGTATACTTTAAAAGAAATGAATTTATTGCGGTTGAATTTAAACACCTGATAAATAAATGGACGATTATTAAAACAAGACAAAATTTTAAACTTTTGTGACATCTTTTTCATGGAAGAACTCTGCACTCTAGAGAATTAAAAGATACACATAAATAAAATAAAGTTAATTATTGCTTGTGCCACCGCATAAAATATACTTCCTTAATCCATTTTGAATCTTGCATACACCACTTTTAACACTTGAATATAATTAATTGATGAACTAGTGGACTTACAACACGAGTAAGTCCACTAGTTCATCAATTAATTACTTCCTTAATATATCACAGTACATACTCAGCCTTTTGAGAGAGCAAAGAAAGAGCATAGACTGTCCATTGTTTATAGTTGGTTTCTTTACTGGTTTTTTCAAGAATTGAACTGGAAGTAGTATCAAAATCACTGTTGCCAGTAATACTGCTCTTCCATTTCGCTAATGTACTCTCTGGTATAGACAGTTCTACAGCTAAACTTGCTACACTTTCACCTTTCTTTAGTCTATCTGTCATAGCAAACTTAGTTTTCGAGTACGAATTTATTTTTTCTTTTAAACGTGGTTGAGCTCAATATGAAACACCCGACTACTACCAAGAGACAACTGTACACCAATACCTCATCTTCGTTCACTCACTTCCCCCCCCCCCCCCAACTTACTGCCTTATAAGGAAAGGATAAACAAGACATTTTCCCTGCCTAAAATTGAGGCTTCAGTGCACCTTACATCCTGCATTTAAAAGTCTATTAAAGATTATTTAAACATAATTAATAAATTTTTCGAGTCGATATTTTTTTTCAGGTACGATAATAGCAAATTTTTATTTTAGACAGTATGGCGTACCGGCCCAACTACAGCACTGCTCATGGTTGCGTATATATATATATATATATATATATATATATATATTGTTCTAATACAGTGAGGTTAGTTGGGGACGCTTAGGTTTTCGTCCAAAGCCAGCCCAGCTATCAATGTGTTGGTTACCGCGGGAAACACATTTTAGGCCTGCAATCCTACTGTTACAATGCTTAGAAGTTACAATACTTACCAAGCTCACATTCGTTGTTCAAAAGTCCTCCATTTACTGTAACATACATTTCACATCTTTTTAAGAAATTTGCAGTCACTCTCGCAAGTTCTTCAGCACTGACCGAATTTATTGCATCTCTTACATTCTGTTTAAGTTCGTTTAAGTTCGTGTGACATTCTTGCATTCTGTAGGGCCTTAATTTCAGTAATTTTGTCTTTACACAAGCAGAACTTCTACTTATTTCAGTTTCCTGCACTAAACTCTGAGGGATTTTTGAGATTTGTGTTCCAGTCCTTCATCAATCTCGTCTAATTTCTCTTTCGACAGAACAGGACATTCTTTTCGGTTTTTCATCGTTTACCGAACCAGTCCAAATGAATTTCTTATAAAGTCTTCTTATTTTACTGACAGCTAGAACAGGTCTATCTGGAAACTTTTCCCGAAATTTGCATCTTGTTGCCACACAAGATTTTCGTTTCCATATGCATGTATTGTATAGACTGCAGATAAGTACATTCGCCTAATGAATACGTTATACAACAGTAGCCTACATGGAGCACTTTAAACTTAACTTAAACTTTTAAGATTATGCTTTCACAGCCAACTTACTTCCCACAACACAACACAACACAACTAAAGCGAAACTGCAGTGTCACTCATTGCTTGCGTGCCGAGAATGTGGATGTACTATTCTCGGTGATCATGCCTTCTCTTGGCGGGGAATGGCTCCTGCAAAACCCGAGCATCCCCAATTAACCCCACTGTATTTAAATTTAAAGAATTAACTGAAGTGATTTTCAATTTATATTATAGTACTGTGACTTTCATTGGTTGTAAATGTGTTTTCTACCATGTCAGAACTATATAGCATTGAGCAGTTTGTCTTGAAATGGAAGGGAGGTAAATTTAAATTTACTGTATATGTTGCCTCATAGTGTCACCGGTAACATATCTAAAGTTCATTAGTTTTGGTATGCTATGCTTTCAACAAAATGGAGCAGAACTTTTGAATCACTCTGTATTTTTAAAAATAGGATGATTATTTTATATTTTTATATTTTTTGTAAGTCTATAGTCAATAATACATCAACTGTTTATATTCCAAATGCTTAACAAAGATCGGTATATGATTTTGATGACGGTAATTTTATCACCCCTCCTTTGTAATAGTAAGTTGTGAAAAATTTTGATAGCAGGAGGGTTAAGAACTTGATATGCTTCAGGAACAATAACACTTATAAACTGTTAGGAAATTGTGACGAGATATTGCGGATAGTGTATGAATCACCAAATCACAATAAAATGCACCGTCATTGTCAGATTTTCTTGCACATAAATAACTTTTCTATTCTATGTGGTATCCTTTCTTGCTACCTTAGTAGGGTCCCCAGATGTCCCAGTTTAGCCAGGATAAATTCGAATTTCTAATATCTGTACCCCTCTCACGAAAGAGTGTGTCCAGGATGTCAAATGTCCCAGTTTTCTCTAAAGCATAAGATTAGGCTAACCTGATTTTTTATGGTCCAGCATGGGACATCGACAATTTTTAAAGAAAACACAAGCACTTACCTAGTCACTATCCGTTGAAATGTTGCAGAAGATACATGTAACAGTAGATACAATGACAGAATTTTGCACACTAAATTTGTAGAGTATCTTAACTTTTTGAACTAAATGCATAAACACAAGTAACTCCTATAAATAATTATGGCCACTAAGAATTCAATTTCAGTACTGACGCATGCATGGAAGTCTTTCACAAAATATTGTAAACACTGAATTCTAACACACACATTTTACAAGTACTTGTCTGAAGAATGTATCTTTTTAAGGATCTGTTTATTCCCATACAGCTTCACACTAGGTTCTTCACATGAGAAATTAAAGTTTGTTTTCACTTGTAACAAAGATGTTTCAGTTTTCTTTCCTGATTTTCCATCAGTCCAGATTGAGTTCAATGTGGAGAAAAGTCTATATTGAGAAGATTTTCAAATGTAATGTTTTTTTTTTTTTTTTTTTTTTTTTGAAATGTTGAAAAACATCATACCACTTTTCACCTGTTGGTTTGGCATAAAACTCCTCATTGTTTACTTACTTAGAAATGGATGCTGCGGCAGTTCTAATGCTTCCACGCAATGCGAATGAAGACGAAGATGCTGTTCTTCTTAAAGAGTGCAGACTATCTCATACTGTGCTCGCTGGTTCTTCTGTCTCATACTGAGAACCGTTCAGAAATGTGCATGAATCATAGGAGTTTCAACACGATACTTAAATATTCACGTGCAAAATGTTACTGAAACAAAATCAAAACTTCTGGGGACAAAATTAATTTCTAGGGACAAAAAATTGGGCCATTTGCACCCAGGGGACAGCAATGCAAAACCGGGGACGTCTGGTCAGCCTACATAAGATAATATTATTTATGTGATAAGTAAAGTAAAGTAAATATTGGTACCTATTTAAAATTTTCCGATTTCATTAGCAAATATTCAACTGGTAGCAATTCTATTCCCTCTGACACTCAATGAGAATATCTTAGTATGAGCATGACGAGCATGAGTCTACATTCTTACTATTTCTGGTACTGGTCGTTCTGATTGCTTTTCTAACTGGCATTTGCAGTTGCTGTTCGGATACAATTTGCACATGGGAGTCTTGCTTTAGTTTTATTGAATCTGAATGTTAATCATTATTGGATGAACATTAAAAGTGTAGACCACGTGTAGGATGTGTAGTCTCTTCTTTCAATATAGTTATAGGTCATTCGTTGTCTCGTGAAACCTATCTGAGTGTAAGGGCAAGAAGAAAGTGAACTGACAAGGAAAGCTCACTAAATGATAATGGATTTTCACAACGATTTTTCCCCCATATGTTCCATTTGAAATAAGAAATCTGCCTATAAATTTCTACAGCCAGAGAAGACCTAGTCTTTAAGATATGATTTTTCAAAATAATCGCCTGACACTCATAAGTCTATCTCCATTGCCGTCGTGAAGAAGAAAAAGTTTAAGGCCCCAAATGTTTATGCACTGCCCTCAAAATCGAGGAAGCTTATGAAAACTCGCCCCTTCAAGTTATTTGAAGAACTATGCTTTCCATCTGTCAGTGATCAATTGAGTGAGAAATTTACTTGTTCACAGATTAAATGTTGTTGTTGTTGTTTTCTAATGCCAGGCATTTGACAATAAAGTCATTTGACCTCTTGCACTCCAATATTTTTCAAAGATATTATCATGGTCACACACTGAAGCACAGATTTTGAGGTGTTCCGAATCCATTTCTTGGTTTGAGTTGCACAATGGACAGTTAGGGGACTGATATATTCCAATTCTATGCAGGTGTTTGACGAAACAATCATGGCCTGTTGCCAATATAAATGCAGCTACAGACGATTTTCGTGGTAAATCGGGAATTAACTGTGGATTATGATGCAGAGAGTTCCATTTTTTCCTTTGAGATTGTGTTATCAAATTTTGTTTGTTGAAGTCTAAGTATGTAGATTTAATAAATCTTTTCACAGAGTAATATGTAGATTTAGTAACAGGTCTGTAAGTAGCAGTGCTGCCCTTCTTTGCTAAAGCATCCCCATTCTCACAGATTAAATGTAAATACATAGGTAGCTGTAAATGTCTTGATACCATATGCTCAAAAGGAGATGATTGAAGATTTAAAAGGTTCGCCCTTTAATGTAGTATAAATTGATACATCAAACCACATTGACAAGAAAATGTCGCCAGTTATTGTTAGGTACTGCAAAACTCCAAATTTTGATATCAAAAATGAAATATTAGAATTCACCAATATAACTTACACAGAGAGACTTCAGATATTCTGGTTTAGCACATTATGGAAATTGTTGAAATGAGTAACATTTCAGACAAAATATCAGGAATATCAGGAGACAATAGAAACATCAATTTTGGTGATTTAAAAAGAAAAACAATTTATTTTAGAAATGAAAAAGAACTGGATGGGCAAATATAAATGGAGTAGTTGTGTAGCCCATATAATACACAATGCTGTACAGAACTGGTGTACATATTCGTATTTTGGCAGTTGGCATTCAGACTGTTATAGGAAACATTTTCCAATTCTTTCGTCCGTTTACTGTCAAAGTGGAAAATTTAAAATCAGTCTGTGAAATTTTTACAAGAGAATATAAAATTATGTTAGGCCAGGGTTTAAGTCACAGTCGCATTTTGTTACTCGACTTCTAAAAACGCAACAAACTTTGAATGTCTATGTGCAAAAAATGCAACAATCACATTGCACTTCAGAAACGAAGATGGTAATGGAGAAAATGAAATCAGAAATGTGTTTGAACTTATCTGAATTTAAATGAATTGCTAATGGCATGGATAATATTCAAAAAGGGATTGAGCAATAGATGTTCAGGAATTGATTTCAAAGAGTTGGTGCAATTAATGTAAGTTAAGTGAAGAATTTGTTCTAATTGATTTATACAATTCCATGGCATACCGAAAATTGTGAGCAAGGATTTAGTTGCATGAATCTTGTAAAAACTGGAATTAGAAAGAGTTGTTCAGTAGAAAGAGTTAGCACTCTGCTAACAATAAATCTTGAAGGACCTACCAGTAAAGAATTTCAATGTTTAGAGTGCCCATAAAATAACGTATTTTAATGTGACATAAATTCAGCAGTAATTGATTCTAAACATATGTATGTCTAATGATTTACTTACATAAGTGTATCTAGACTGTGACAAGATGGATTGAAAGTAATAAAACTCCAATAAAAAATTACGTAACTTTTTGTTTCTGCATACTTCATTAATTTTATCTTTCTGGACAATTATTCATAATATTGCACAAGCATTTCGCAATTTGCACAAATATAATTTTTCATTTGTGCATTTTTGCAAAAATTATTTATTTTCTAGCTTAAACTCTGTGTTAGGCCACAGCAAAACCAGATGACTTTCTTTGAAGACTACTTTAAATCGTTTGAATGATATGTATAAACGCCTCAGGTCTTGCTTCTTAAGCTTGGATACATGACATTGTCCATGCATGCTTTGTGATTTCCTTCAACAAAAGAGAGAACTTTTCCTATCTCATTTTCTTAAAAAGTAAAAAAAGAATATTTTCTAAAGCTGTATACTGATGATTGAGCATAAGGATGCCTCAGCTATTGAAACGAAAAAAATAAACACACAATCTTTTCAAGCTTAGGACAAGACAAGATGAGGTCTTTATAAATAGTGAAGTACTTGCCAAAGTAGTCTACAAGAAGGTCTGATATCAGAAAGCCCTTTCAGAAAAATTTTACATTTTTACTCAATAACAGTAGACTACATTGATGAATGGGTGCAACAGACAACAAGCTCAACAAGCACGTGATTCACTGCTTGGTGCCATCCTATCAATTCAGCCACAGCATTCAGGTCTGATGGAGTCCATGTGAACAGGACTCCCCCTCCACCTCCCTGTGATGTTCCTCTGCAGCCTCTTCAGATCAATAGCATCTGTTTACAATTCACGTGCATGAATCTGCTGCATTCTTAACCAGAAGGACACATTCATTCCGCGATTCACCACAGTGCTATCTATCCAAGGGAGCTATACTCCCTCTGTCTACTGCAGTCTGCTGATTGAAACCCATGTGGCATCTCTGGGATATGTGCAGGTCCTGCAGACAGATGCCATCTGTAAGTGAATTCTGGAACCATGTCTTCCTGGTCAACCTGTAGCTATTAGGGGAGAGTCGGGTAGTAGCGGACGTTGGCTAATATCGGACAGTGATGTTTCTTCCATAAGCCATCAGATGGTAACACCAGATTGGCATAGTTACCTTTCTCTATGCGACCTCTGAACACTGCTTTCAGTTGGAAGCATTCGCTCGACGAGTACACGTCGCAGATGCCATTTTGTGTTTGTGTGGTTTAGTTTCTGTGCATCGACTTAAGTTTGGTGGTCTATCTTTCTTGCACTGTAAGTATTGATACAATATGTCTTAAATGCAGTATAGAGTTTCTCGTAAATAATACATTTGTGTATTACTTACAATGAAAAATTATTATATAGTTTAACTTTGAGTGTCAATATAATGACGGTATAAATCGGGTAGTATCGGACAGAACGTGTCGTCTAGTATCGGACAATGTTTAAAACACAAATCTCTAGTACAGGACAATTTTTAAAACACATACTGTTGTCAATTGAATAATTGGGCATATGAATTAAAACAAACAAATTAAATTGAAGCAAAATTAACAACCATTATTAAAACTAAAATTATAAATTAAATTCAAATAAATCACGTACCTTTAAGACCCTTTATCTTTTACAGATTATCAGATTACCAATCTATAATTAGTGTTCACGACAATGGAAAAGAAACGCGGAAAATGGGGAGAAGAAAACATGAAGGGGGCTTTACAGAATGTGCTGAGTGGAAAAATGACAATCAGGCAAGCCGCAGTATCGTTTTCTGTCCCTAAAAGTTCTCTAGGCGACAGAGTTCTGAAGGTGAGATCAGGAAGTGACGTAAAAGTTTGTGCAGATATGGGGAGGTTTAAACCTACCTTTTCCGAAAATTATGAAGAGGAATTTGTGAAGCACATAATAGATTTAGATAATCGCATGATGCCACTGACTAAGAAAGAGTTTCTCAAACTGGCTTTCGACTTGGCTGAGACTCTAAGAATCTCGCATCGATTCAATAAGGAAAAGAAGCGTGCTGGGAAAGATTTCTACTATAATTTTCTAATAAGACATCCTAATTTATCACTGCAAACAGCTGAATCTGCCAGCTCACAAAGAGCGGTTGGATTCAACAGGCCTCAAGTTTCAATACTTTTCGACAAGTTGGGAGATCTGCAAAATCAATTCCACTTTCCGGCAAGCAGAATTTTTAATGCGGACGAGACTGGAATATCCTGCGTTCACATAAACGATACAAAAGTATTGTCTGTGAAAGGTAAGAAACAAGTAGGCAAATTAACGTCTGGAGAGAGGGGACGTACAATAACTGTGCTTCTCTGCGTCAATGCATCCGGGGACCAGTTCCTGCCCCCACTTTTTGTGTTTCCTAGGCAACGTATGAACAACCGCCTGATGATAAATGCACCATCTGGTAGTCTTTCTGTAGCTCATGAGACGGGATGGATAACTGCAGACAGTTTCATGAAGTGGTTTGTGGAATTTGTGAAACGTGTCCATCCTACCAGTGAAGACCCTGTGCTCTTAATTTTAGATGGTCATAGCAGCCATAAGGAGCTCAATGTCATCCTGTATGCTCCAAACAGCAATGTGCACATGTTGAGTCTTCCTCCGCATACGACGCACAGGTTTCAACCATTAGATAGAACAGTTATGAAGCCTTTCAAGAACGCCTACAATGAAGCTTGCGCTGAATGGATGCGCAGAAATCCTTTCTCCAAAATTACGGTCTATGAAGTCTCAGAACTGGTCAATGTTGCATTTTCACGGATATGCCGCATGGACTTAGTAAAGAAGGGGTTTCAATGTACTGGCATCCATCCATTCAACCCGAACATTTTTACCGATTTAGACTACTTGCCATCTCAAGGCCTTGATATCCCTGACATGCTTTTTGAAGAGTCTAGGAATTGTGGGCCTGAAGATTCGGAGACAACTGTAGAGGACATACGTCAGCTTCCAGAAGTACAAGAAGCTTCAGCATCTAAGCCAGTAACAACATTGTGTACTGCCAAGCCGTCCACTTCTTCCCAGCTGTCCCCAATCTCAAGCTCAAAACAATCATCTTCTGGATTCATAACTCCACCTTCATGCTCGAAACCACCCAATCTACATCTTGATTCAGCATCAACTTCAACGTCAAAATCTCACTCAACCACATCACATCTGACTCCCTCTTTTAGTCGCATCGTTAAACAGATTTCACCAATTCCGGAAGCTGCTCAACGAAGGTTTAATGTGAGAAGGAGATGAGCTGCCAGAAGCGAGATACTCACATCAAGCCCTTACAAGGCTCAGCTGGAGGAGAAGCAGGCTCTGAAGAAGAGTGAGAAAGTGAAGAAAAGGCTGATGCAAGACAGCATAAATAAAAGAGCTACCAGGTCGAAACAAGAACTAAATACCAAGGGCAGAAAAAATTTTGAAGGTGAAATAGAGTGTATCATTTGCTGTGAAACATTCCAGGAAGACTGGATCAAGTGTGACTTCTGCCAGGGTTGGGCACATGAAAATTGTGGTAACACCGAATACTACAGAATTTTACAAATGTGATTCGTGTGAAATAAAAGAAAAAACACAAAAATGATTTTTTTTTACTTTTCTAACCATAGACAATAAAAAGTAACAATGTTCAGGGCGTGTCCGGTACTAGCCGACACTTTTCTCAACTTCACTATTTCAGAACATTACTCTGAATTTAAATTTCTCATGTTAAAGTTACCATTGTATAGTTTTGATATTCATATTTAGTAAAATCAGTACGTTATTTTCTTATAGCATATTAATTATTTAATTCAAAATTAATTGTAGGTCCTAAATTCAATTAGTCCTTAACTGTCTGATACTACCCGACTCTCCCCTAAATGTGATTAATGAAATTTTGCTGATGAAGGCGAAATGAGTCCGAGGTCCAACACCGAAAATTACCCAGCAATTCTGCTTCAAGTGGTTGAGGGAAAACATGGAAAAAAACCCCAACCAGGTAACTTGTCCCAACAAATTTGAACTCAGGCCTGCTCGTTTCATGGTCAGGCAGGCTAATTGTTACTCCATAGCGGTGGACATAATTACTGATTACTCTACACTGAACAAAATGTAATCATGTCATTTAAACATTATTACCGCAAGAATCTTGTGAGAAAAACAACATGTGCAACTGACAAGTTGATTCATGATGCAACTCTGATTAAGGTAAACGTTCTGGATGTTCTGCATTTCATTGCAGAGGCTTGGAAAGCAATCACAGATTCAATAATGTCTAGCTGTTCTCATAAGTAGAGTGGTTATCTGTGGATGGAAGTGGATCTCTCAGGATTGAAAGTGTAACAGAATTAACACGACAGAAGACAAATGTTATCAATTAGAAGCTAGTGTGTCATATGAAAAATATGTAACATGTGAAGTTTAAATCATGGAACAATTAATGTTAGAAAGAAATCTAGCATTTGATGCATCTGAAAAGGAAGAAAAGGACGAGGGAAATAAAGAAAACAATGAGTCCCCAACAATTTTCCTGTTAGCGCTGGAAGACATCAGCAATACTACTAAATACCTAATGAGATTTGATTGTAATGATAATGTAATGACTGCCCCCAGCAATGCTGAAAATATAGTATATAAGGTTTACTTACTTACTGGCTTTTAAGGAACCCGGAGGTTCATTGCCACCCTCACATAAGCCCGCCATTGGTCCCTATCCTAACCTCCCAACTAATACTCTATATGCATTTCTGGATTCGCCCATACGTGCTACATGCCCTGCCCATCTCAAACGTTTGGATTTAATGTTCCTAATTATGTCATGTGAAGAATACATTGCGTGCAGTGTTGTGTAACTTTCTCCATTCTCCTGTAACTTCATCCCTCTTAGCCCCAAATATCTTCCTAAGCACCTTATTCTCAAAGACCCTTAACCTATGTTCCTCTCTCAAAGTGAGAGTCCAAGTTTCACAACCATACAGAACAACCGGTAATATAACTGTGTTATAAATTCTGACTTTCAGATTTTTCGACAGCGGACTGGATGATAAAAGTTTCTCAACCGAATAATAACAGGCATTTCCCATATTTATTCTGTGCTTAATTTCCTCCCAAGTGTCATTTATATTTGTTACTGTTGCTCCCAGATATTTGAACTTCTCCACTCCTTCAAAAGATAAATTTCCAATTTTTATATTTCCATTTCGTACAATATTCTCGTCACGAGACATAATCATATACTTTGTCTTTTCGGGATTTACTTTCAAACCTATCTCTTTACTTGCTTCCAGTAAAATTCCCGTGTTTTCCCTAATCGTTTGTGGATTTTCTCCTAACATATTCACGTCATCTGCATAGACAAGCAGCTGATGTAACCCGTATATAAGATTTATTAGAAAGCAAAAACTAGCAACCTGCCTTAATGGATATGTGGAAGAATAAATCAGATTATAGGTAATATTATTTACCGTAATGATTTTATAATTATTCTTTGTAACTTTAAGTAAATATACTTTTTGCCTCCCTTTTACCTACCTACAGCTATTAGTAAACCTGTATTCTGTTACGTTAAAATGTTTACATTTCTCTATTGTGTTAATATTAATATAATAGTTGAATGTGTGTAGAGCAACACTTATGCATAATATGCTGCTGTAACTACGTTCCTCCATGTTTGCACCACAACCTAAACTGATAGAATGCTGGTTACATACTCTTATGCAGGTTTAAAAAGTTCATGCAGTAAACACAGTGCATAACTTTGTCCTCTTTTAACCTTGGTATGCAATGTAGTTACAGAATGGGATTTGGCTCACATGTTCACACACAACTTTACAGAAACGTCAGAAAAAAAAGGTTAAAAGTGTGTATTTTACAATAGTAATATTCCGAAGCTTATTGTATGGTTTCGTAACAAGCTGTTTTTTATGGTAATGGGTTGTAGCCCTTCGCCCAACTCCAAGCTGGAGGACCACTCCTTATCGACTGTCCACGACTGCTTATTCAATATATTGGCAGCTACACTCCACATCTGGAGGCCACATAATAACTCGAGTGGGCTGACAAGACGCCAGAAACTCACACAAACTCTGTGTGACTTGAAATTGTGGTTTTCTCTTAATGTACCTACAGTAATGTATTAGATTTGCAGAGGTTAAAGGTGTTTGAGAATAAGGTACTTAGGAAAACATTTGGGCTAAGAGGGATGAAGTTACAGGAGAATGGAGAAACTTATACAACGCATCTGACATAATTAGGAACATTAAATCCAGACGGGTCAGATGGGCAGGGCATGTAACATGTATGGGCGAATTCAGAAATACATGTAGAGTGTTAGTTGGAAGGTCGGAGGGAAAAAGACCTTTGGGGAGGCCGAGATATAGATGGGAGGGTAATATTAAAATGAATTTGAGGGAGGTGGGATATGATGGTAGAGACTGAATTAATCTTGCTCAGGATAGGGACTGATGGCGGGCTTATGTGAGGGTGGCAATGAACCTCCAGGTTCCTTAAAAGCCATAAATAAGTAAGTAATAATTCATATTAGCATTAACAATGAAATCTTCATTGAGTTTTCTAAGTGAAATAACATACCACTTCCTAATGAATACTGAAGTCCTTCAAATTCAATTCAACAAGTGGAACCAGTGTCATCAGTTTAAATTTATATGCTATGTGATGTGTTCTAATGCCACTTTGTTTCTATTCCGCTCGTATTTCATTTTCATATATTTCTGTTCGTTTTCTTTCTTTTACATAGATGGCAGTCCTACTGGCTTATCATCTTTGCTTTTGATTATATCAATTGGCGCCTCAAATGAGGGTAGTAATTTGCGGGTGCTTGTGTAAAGGGGATTAAGTATGAATTTGCTAAAGCGGGATAAGTAAAGATTTGAACCCTCCATGATTACGTCTGTTAAATCATGCTTCCATCCAAGATGCAGTTACAGTGCTCCGTATTTTGTGACAAAGGAGTTTGTTCAGTACCAAAGGAGAGAAGTTTACATATCTTACAATTTGACTTAACCCCCTTTACACAAGTACCCGCGAATTTTGCATGTTGATTGGCCAGTGTCTTGGGTGATTTTTCTACTATGGGTGCTTTTTAAAATTTGTCAGTTAAAATCCCTACTCCTGTTTTTCGGACATCATCGATTGGAAATGACTGTCGGGCAGGGAGTTAGCAAGCAGCGTTCAACTGGAGTGGTGGTGCATCATGGAAGAGTGATCTGCGATGTGCAGCCGATCCCGCATCAGGTTTTAATGTCCGCCAAGTGAGGGGTCAATCAATGAGACGAGTAGCTGTACAGCAGCAAGTGATTAGTAACTACACTATGGTTTGGCCTGCGTTATGATACATGGGTTTTTGGTCTGCTGGAGCTGACTTGGTGACTCTTCCTTGGACTCGGGGATATTAATTCAGCGGCTGGAGTGGTCTGCAAGTAATGCTTGACAGTGCAAGTTATAAGTACGACTGTGTTTGATTATATGTTGACTTAATTCGTACTAGTTGTCTGAAATTTCTTTACCGCTGTCCAGTGAGCGCGCTGTTGTTTGTTGACAACTGTATGCAGGCACTGCAGGGACTGTGCAGAGCAAGAGGGAGAGCATGTACATTCCACTTCAAAGCGTTATTAGCACGAATGTTGTATCAGCACATATAAGTTAATCACATGTTGTCCTGCACTTGGTATTAATGTAACAAAATTATTACATTGATACCAGCATCTCTTTTAATGTCAATTATTACTTATAATTAGTCCTCGGATTTTTAAGCAGTTAAAAACTAACTTTTAGGCACCTAAAAATAGATCCTGAATTTATCACAATAGGCACTAAAAACATAGATTTAAGCACCAAAAAAATATAATTTCAAGCAGCTAAAATGTAATTTCTATCTACACAAACTACAGTAACTGTAAAAATGCAGTTAATTAGTGAGTATTAAGCAATACGATGTACAGTAACAAAAACAGACACAAATTGCAATTAGAAACTTTACTTTTGTTAAGTTTTAAATTATGAATATTGGTACGTAATTTTAATAAATTCATAGGCCTCATTGCTCTAAGGCTGCTAATACGTAAGTGCTCATATTACAATTTAATTAAGTAATTTATAATTAACACATTATTCATAATTGGCAATGCAAAACATAACGTTTTCTCTAATTTTGTATTGTGAAACTTAGTCTTTTCTTAGACAGAACTATTTTATAAGCGAAAGAAATTCTTCTCAATGATACCGAAGCAATGGATGCATATTTAAATCTAGCAATATTTGCCACGCTGATTTCTTTAGGGAGAACTACGTCCTCCCTATTCATGACATTATATAAAATATGAAAATGTTTAACTAGTTTTAATTTATCCCTACAAAAAAAATTGGCATTTAACCTAAAATCCGAGGTCTACTTATAATATTTCAGTTTATTTCATTTTACAGTTTATATATTCTTACTGTGAAATCATTAATGTAATGTATTCCAGTAGCTAATTGTAATTAGCTCTTATCTATTGCTATATAGTCCTGCATTCAAAGTGAAAAAAATCATATGTTTACAATATTCAAAATGTGTACTCTTGAGTGATTACGCCAATTAAGGTGAATGTTGATGAATGCTGATAATGAGAAATTGCATCACAGCCTCTGTCTAAGGAACTGATATTTTAGTATGAATCACGATTGCAGTGTGTAGTGGTAAGTAGGTGTAATGTTAACAGGCAGATTATTTCTCGTTTTCGAGAATAGCAGTGCCACTAATACAATTCTAGTAAATAGTGCTATCTGTCCACTATTCTCGCCAACTATAATGATCGGTACTGAGAGGGTGCATATTCACTGTACTTGAGCAATAGCTGAACTCAGCGGCGGATTTTCAGGGGAGGCAAGGGAGGCTGTGCCTCCCCTAATATTTTACCAGAACACAATATGGCAATAATAATTCCAGCTGAATTAAGATCACAGACAAGTTACAGCAAATGACAAACAATTCTTCCTTTTATATTAATTTTACTATTCACTACGACTAAGATGTAAGTTACGTAAAGTCGACCACATTCAGTTGGTGATGTCCGCTCGCTTTACTGTAGATACTGTAGGTAGTACAAATAATTCGTACTGAAAAATAACAGATAGCGCTGTGACCTGTATAGTCGACATCTAGCAGCCTGCTGTGTCTATGCGAGAGCAGGAGAGAGGAGTCGGCTACATGACGCTACTCCCCGGTAACCATGACAACAGCAGTTCAACCAATAAGATAGCTGATTAGAAAAGTGTTTAAACTTGATAGAACGCGCGAGGGGAGCCGATTTGGAGACGTCCTACCCACCGCTGACAACTGTACTGCTTATAGTCACGGCTGGTTTCGGCTGTATTGGAAGCTCTCTCTCTTTCTCTCTTCCTGGGTTTAGAAAATTGAGTCACGTGTTGTTAGTTTTCTCACCCTGCGTAAAAGTTTTCATTTATGTTGTTAGATTTTCTCTGTTTGCGGGTATTCTTGTTATTTTATTCTTTTGTGTTACGAGATGTATTTACTTATACAGTATTTTAAATCTATCGAGAGTTTAGAAACAAATGCAGATTTGTCTCTAGCTTCTTCTAATAGCAGTTATTCATTATGTTGTGACCTATTTGATCGGTTTGCGAAGAAAGAGGACCGTCGAGTTAATTTGCTATAAAATTAGGCTATGTACAGGTAATAGTAATGAGCAAGCCCCGGATTCTTAGGTTCGAATCAATTTTGTTGCTATCTCGTTACTCTCGAAATATTGCTTTTCTTATTCATTTAATGTAGCAAGGCGTAACATTCTTAAATTCAATATGACCTAAAAAGACATAATTCGTAGGTTAGGATTTGCAGTGTCCTAAAGAGAGGCAATCTTTACCAAGCCGTTGTAATATATTAATAGTATGTTGTTTACTTTTATTTATTTTTTTTTCCGTAAAATCATATAAATTCCTAAACATAAGATTTAAAATCATAAAACATAAATTGGAAAACCTAATTTTAATTTCTTAAAACCTATAACTTCTGTGCTTGGTAATGAGGTACGTCACAGTCCTTACATTTTTATATTCTCATCATTCACGTCTTGGCCTCCCCAACTTTCAAACCCACCGTCCGCTACTGGCTGAACTTAATACTGTCACAATGATACACTGCATTGATGTCGTGAAAATTAGACTGCATTGTACTGCTACGCCTGAGATAAGAGATTGCGTCATATGATTCATTCCGAGCAGTTGTCTTTGCTGCCACAGGTAATCATTCGTGAGACAAGTTTAGTAATATAAGGAGCATTTCAGGATATTATTTATCTCACTATTATGTATCTTTATTTCTAGGCCACGTTAGTTATTGTGCAGTCACCCTTGTTCTTTTTTTGGTTTTACCTCAAGGTACATCTATCCTCCACACTACAAGAGGAGGATAGATGTACCTTGCCTAATTGTTACACAAATTAAGGACTACTTTCTATATTCTTAAGATTGACTTTTATGTTATTAAAGTAGCCATTATTAGTACAAGTTCGTTAGCGTTTTATTTGCTATTGTTAAATCCCGAGACAGTTCAGAGCTTACTTATTATGTCATCATGTTCTGTATCCTGTCATGTCCTCGGCAGGGAGAAGGACACTATGCCACAGTTACAAAGACATATGTGTGCTTTAAAAGCATAAAAAGTCAAATAATATGCTAAACTCTTCCGAAGTGTTACTTTTATATGGAAGCTAAGATGCGTATTCCTCTCTCATGTATCTTTTACCCTTCTATAAAGAAATTCATGTAAAGTTTGTGATCATGGAGCTGATTGAAAAATATTTTAAATGCTACCATACCATAAAATATATTTTATAACAGTACAGGTAATGAGCATCATTATATTTCGAAAACAGTAGTGGAGCACCACAAGTGATTACAAATATTCACTTCAATTCTTAATTTTTTTTCAATGTTAATGTTTGAACTAATACAAAACATATATTACAAATACTCTAACTGTTACATAGGAAATTACATGTGAATTTTATGTTAAGCTGCAAGATAAAAGGTGCAGTCAACATATTTCCAAACTGCGCTCGTATTTATTATACCGTTATATATGTGTGTGTGTGTCACTGAAGATTGCTGCTTTCATGCCTGTAGAGTCAATCTATCAAACAGTGTCAGATTGTCTTCAAGCCTTCAGTACTCGTGTGGGGAACACCTGTCAACCAGCTTGTTTCTTTTCATTGTTGTATTTCCTAGAAAGGGTTTACAATGGTGAGACTTTAGGTACCTTCAAAACCAAGTTCACGTTCTTTAGTTTCAGTCTTGAAGTTCCTCGTATAACTTGCATAGCTAAGGTTTTATTCTTCTGGGTGGCAATTGTCAACCACGCGACTTTTTACATTACAGTTTCTGTAAGTTTTGGTAAATATTCATTATCACTTTTGTGAATTATATACTGTATCTTTAGGGATAATTTGTTCTATTGAACTTCGAAGGATTGTGGATCTACGTTTATCAGATTTCTTCAGAGATTAGAAGACGTTCTCATGTATTACTGGGAAATGAAGAAACCGATATGCCAGTCCCAGAACAAAGGAATGGATCCGGGGGCCGTTGTTACCTGGCGATTATACTAAGAATGATGCACCATATGTTTTAAAATCTGGTGCCATTGAACTAATCTGTAACAAATATGAACATTTTCTTCATATCTATACTGATGGCTCAAGGAATCCTGATGATGGACTTTCAGACGCAGGGTATTATATTCCAAAATATAACATGAGGGGGTCCCGGCAAGAAAGTGCCAAGCCACATTTTTGGCCAAATTGAACTAATCATGCCATCTCATGGGAAATAATACATTTAAAATTAACAGATGGTCTATTATCCGTTGTATGTTCTTACCCTAATACTTCATGCACCTTCTGTAACGGCAAGACAATGTCAAGCAACAAAGGTATTTTGGAGAGAATGGTGCACAGGAGGAAGCTGAAGTTTTCTAATGAATCGAATGATGAAGGAAGTAATTCCACCTCTGATTCTGAATGTTTGCCACTTTCTGAAGAAGAATTAACATCAAAAACTGAAATTTAGTTAAGTGTTGCTTGGCATTATATTGCCCTCAGAATGTTAAATGTAGATGTGTTGCTTGGACAAAGTACGCATTTCATTTCATAAAAGATGTTTCTAATTGCTTTTTCATTATTTATTTAAAGTAATAATACTGTATATTAATGTCTAACGTTTTGTTCCTTTTATCACCTTATGTGAGTCAAGATATTCTTAAATTTAAAATTGTTGCTTGGCATTTTCTTGCCCTAAATTTTTGCAATATCTTGCTTGGCATTCTCTTGTCCTAAATATTTAATATTTATATGAGTGCATTACCATATTATTGAATTGCCATCAAGTAGATTTCTGAGTAGTATAAACATATGAACTAATTTGACTTTTATAAAACGGTATTTTATTTCTGGAAGAAAAAATTAATTATTAAAATATTGTTTCTACTATATCAGTAATACATTTCCTTCAAGATGACAATAGAACTATCTTGCCACGAGAAAAAGAAAAAGACTTAGCTCATTGCAGTTCTTCATTCAATAGTCCTGAAAAACAACCTACATTGCGGAAGCGGGTATCTTTTTGGCAATATTGAGGCTGGTCATATAAAGCGAAGGTACAAGAAGAATTCCCCAGAAAATTGCTACAAACAATATACTTTTATTTTCAGAGTTAAAATTTATGGAAGGTCAGTGAGACTTTGGAAAAAAATCATTTATGAGCATTTCCGAACACATGTTGTAATGAACTATTTTGATTGTCTACATGTGGGAAATACATACCTGAAATTATGCCCCGTATTTTTTAAACACCCTGTATATTGAATACACCTCATCTTTGGAATGTGGCTGCTGAAATATACAACTGGCATCGTGCTTTTTACCCATCATTTGTAAGAAGAGGAAATTCATAGTGAAACATAGTGCAACACATGTTGTCAGCAAATAGCTGGATACACTACGAAGATAGATAGAGACAAAAGACTAGACATGATGTGTGAAATGTTCAAAACAGACATGTGTCGACCATTTGAGGAATATCTGTGTAAATAACTAGGTACTGCAATGACATGTCTGCAGAAAGCATTCAGGAATAAAGACATTAGAAGGATATTCCAAGAAAAATAGGACAATAGGACACAAGCTATTAAGGTATTATTGTAAAGAAAGATTTTCACAACAAAGCAACGTGTTTCCAGTGTTGACTTTGTAGGTAAATGTACAGCTGTCAAAAGAAAAAGTGGCCGCTCTCCTGGAACAAAGTTCCCTTCGGGTATCTTCGCTACAATTCGGAGACAGGCGATGTTACATGGTGTTGGACCACGTTGCCTGATATCTACAGTTATAATTGAAGTATTCTGTGTGGTATTCGATAGTGCAATGCTAGAGTTCAGGCTTCTTATTCACGAGGTCCTGCGTTCGATTACAACCTTGTGCTTTTTATGTTCTTTTTTTGTTCTGTTTTCGAGAGAGACAAACTATGCATAATGGCTCCTTTCTCTTTTACGATTATTTTAGTAATTAACATCAGGTTCATTAATATATTATGCCATGATATTATGATATTGTGGCTGCAAATGGAAAGAAAAAAGATTTTATCCTCAATAAAAATATCTTTCGTGGCATAAACAAAACAAATTTACTGGCGTCGGCCTTAAAACATTCAAACAATTAAGCGTTCAAGAAACAAAACGAAAAGCCACAATTCAATATTTGGTCTACCTTCCTCTTCTCTCGATCATCTTGCAGTCGAGTGGGCATGGAATTGACTAGTCTTTGCAAATAGCGACTGTTCTTAGACACGATAGTCTAGGCATGCTGAACATACATACATAAGTGTTCTGTCCATGGGCAGGTCTTTCATTGCAAACCCAGCAATCTCCAATCTTTCCTATTTTCTGCCTTCCTCTTAGTCTCCGCATATGATCCACATATCCTAATGTCGTCTATTATTCTAAAAAACAATTCATAATTAAAAGCATTTAAATAAATATATAATATTAAAAATAAAATTAAGACAATAAATTCTAAACTTAATAAGGTAACAAGTAAATGTTTACTATTAGAAGAAAAAACCCAAATACCACAAAAAAATCCAGAGATCCAACCAATTCCTTTTTCTCTTTCTAATCAGTTTCAGCATCATTCTTTCTTCACTCACTTTTTCAAACACAATTTTATTTCTTATTCTGTCTGTCCACTTCACACGCACCGTTCTTCACCACATCCACATTTCAAATGCTTCAATTCGTTTCTCTTCATTTCGTCGTAATGTCCATGTTCCTTCCCCATACAATGCCACATTCCACACAAAGCACTTCACTAGTCTCTTCCTTAGTTATTTTCCCAGAGGTCCGCAGAAGATCCTTTTTCTTCTATTAAAAGCTTCCTTTGTTCATGTTTGCGGTTTTTCTTGGGAAGGATAGGCCTAAATGCGGTAACATCCTGTTGCTTTCCGCACACCACTATCTCTTTCGCATCTTATTAAATTCCAGGGGGCCCAAGCGTGGAGATGAGGAGAGTGGATTTGACTAATTGGGCCCTCCGGACTTCACCAAAAGTCACGGCAAGGGTTAAAAGTTAATTCTATCCGGATGTTCGACCCTATCAGAGACCGGGAAATCTCAATTAGCCTTTGCCCCCCGCATCCTCGACTAGCTTCTACGAATCATCAGAAAATCTTAGAGTGTGATTGGGCCAATTTTTCCGAAAATGTTTCCACACTTTTGCCCTCGTAGCTCAGCGGACGAAAGTCGGAATTTAGATGTCAACGTCTCAGGTTCAATTCCTGGTTACTCCTTTTCATTTTATTGTGGTTCAAGATAGTATAATGTAATAATACAAAAAAGAAAAACTAACACCAGTATTATGCAACTGGATTTTTCCAAACCTAATATTAAATTTATGTTATTTATATTGCTAAAGAATGATTACAATATAAATAACTTGAATATTATTTATACAGTATCACTAAAGAACGATAACAGAATATAAATGATAAATATCGGTTTGTTTAATTAATATAAGATATTATATAATACGTATTTAATTATCTAAATAAAATAACCTATTTTACAAAGAAAGATTGTTATTTGTGTTATAATAATTACTTACATAAAATACAGATTATATATATTGCGAAAGAACAATAACAATATAAATAACTTGAATATTATTTTATAATGCTAATGAAGGAAAACAGAATATAAATGATAACTTGAATATTATTTATATCGCTAAAGAACGATAACAGTATAAAAAACGTGAATATTATTCATATCGGAATTTCACAGATTTATTACAGATGTATTTAAGAAATTGTAGAAGAATAGTAATTAGTAACAGTGTCCTATTTATTCTTCTTGTAGCCAAATTTGTAACTTTTAAAAGTGTGGTTACTATGTTGAAGTGCATGTGTTGCAACGGATGCTTGATTTGTTATGTATGTGAGTCAGTTATGGGATGCTTGATGTCGTCGCAATGTCGTAATTATAGTTTGATTGTGTTTGTGTGACTATTGTGTATTAATTTATGATGTATGGTACGGAACGCTGCAAATTTGTGTTATAGAAGTGTTACGTATATGTGTTGTTAATGTTTTTGTATGTTTCAAATTGATAACTGATATTTGTTTTGCAATCGCAATGCCTAATTTATGGATTGTTTATGTTTTGTTTACTTCGCGTAAGTAATTTAATTTTCTTGTCCATTTCTCTTTATGTTTATCTTTTTTGTGTATAAAACTATAGCCCTAACATACATATGTAAAATAGGGCTAACCCCCATTGGAGATACAATAATAATAATTATTATTCATATCGTTATAAAACGATAACAGAATACAAATGATGACTTGAATTTTATTCATATCTCTAAAGAACGAAAACAAAATATAAATAACGTGATATCCATAAAGAACGATTACTGGATATAAATGATAATTTGAATATCATTTACATCGCTAAAGAACGATTAAAAAATAAAATGAAAACTTGAACAAGGCCCGAACCCACAACCTTTGAATCATTAAACAAGCACTCTACCGCTGGTCTGCGAGAAGCAGATATTGAACACTTTCATAGTTCCGGAACTGCTTGTACAAGCACATGCATCGTGTAACATCGCCGCGACCCGAAGTGACTTTGAAAATATTCGCTGTTCAGGAGTGCGGCCACTTTTTTTTTTTGACAGCTGTACAAAGCATTTACACCTGAACGGGTGAGTGGAATAAGGATAACATTCCAACTTCCCTAGTTTGTGGGAAAACAAAAAAAACAAGTTTACAGAAAAAGCTAAGGGGTCTATTGGAAAACTTACTATTAGACAATTGTAGAACTAGTCATTATGTATTCACTCGAACAATGTCAAAGTCAAATACTTATTTTTTTAATATTTATTAATAATTAAATATGTTGGAATATTATCCTTTTTCCACTCAATGTTTTCACAACAGATAAACTTATTAACTATAATATTTTTTTGTGACATGAAATGTTTAATAGTACAAAAGACACTTTAAAATGGTTTTACTCTATACAATGATGACCATAATAGGAGTCTTTATTCATCCTTATCACTGTCTGCTGTATTTGACACTTAAGGATGTCTTCATAGAGTGACTTGTACTCATCAGGTATGTAGTGCGTGACTTTTGAGATGTTCTCTAGCTTTTTGATATTGATTTCAAGTTTCGCATTATATGCTGCAGTAGTGGGAGCTCCACATGATCTTGTTCCTTCAACCTGAATGTTCCATGGTGCAAACCATCAATGTACTCTGGAGCCTCGACACAGCCTTTCATCTTTCCGAGTGAATATAAGTTTCCTGTACTTACTGATTTTAAATGTCAGGTTTTTATTCTCAATATCTTTACATGTTTTCTTGAAGTACAGTGTTTGAAGTTGAGTCCCTGGTTGTTTTGAAGCCCCTTTACTTGATATGGGGGGGGGGTTGAGTTTCCTGGCATTTCGAATGATGTCATCATACTGATTTGGAGAGTAAAACCGATCTAATCTTCGAACTTGTCGTTTAATAACTGAAAATGTTCTGTCAAATGGCAGAATGTTATCCTTATTTCACTCAACTAAAGCTTCAATGCTGGTTTTAATAATATGAGAGTGGAATATTTCCCTTTTTACACTCATTGAATAGCTTAAGCATTTCATTTCTCAATTTTTTGGAATGTTATTCTTTATTCACTCACCCATTCAATTACTGTATCCATTAATTACAAATAAATAATAATTTAGAAATCTTCTCACCATTCGTGAGCTGCCACAAGGGACAAAGAGTACTTCACCATATAAATGTTTGCAAGTTCAGTGAACCATTGATTTTGTTTTGACAATGAAACTCCTACAAGTGTACATAGCTGCAAATACATTTTAAGATTAGTGGAAATATACCTAGTTTTAAAGAGGTGTTACAAAAAAATAAAGAATGCTAATGAACTTAGTTTCATTTCGAATATAGGTGATGCTTCAGGAGAGCAATTGATCCTTTCAATGCAGCTAAGGTTACAACCAGAATAATAGATGTAGGTATTCCAAGCCTCTTAAACACATCTTTCATGAAGAGAGTAGCGGTACCTCTTCTGTTTCAAAACTATTTTTACATTTATTTATAAATGAATTCTGTATACTTCGTAGTAATACATTTATGTAACCATTCACAATGAAAATATGTTCAAATTCATTCTCTAAAGCAAGAATATAACTTCGGTGACAGCTGTCCCACACACGACTGAACACATTATGAAAAAGTACGTGAGTACTGAAGGGTTAAGAACTGAGTTTCTACACGTGATTTTGTGCAAACACTGAGATGCGATTTTTCCTGGAATCTCTCCATATATGCCTCATGGCTAGTCTTCTTATCAAGTGATGCATTAGTATAGATTCCAGGCGTTTCCCTGGTTCTAGAGAACTTCTTCGTTTCATATGTCCTATGTGTTGCCTACATTGCAGGACAGTCCGGAAATTTATTGATTGCCCCTTGTATTTAAAAGCCTAATTTTAATTAAAAATTAACAGTAAGAACTCCTGAACAAAATGTACAAACATGTGCATATTATACAATCATAATAATCATCCCCTGTACAATGAAACAATACAGATATTCTCGAATGTTCTTAGACTAGCAACTAGGGCCCGGATTCTTATGTAATTACATACTGCATTCCTTTACTTGTGGACTACTGAAAATTACAAATGTTGGGATTTGTGGTTCTGATATGGTTATAGTTGAGTTTCATTCTACATATTCTTAGTAATATTACATATTATGCAAAGAATGTATCATTTTTGTACATATCTAAACAATTATCGAGTTTTTAATATTTTTATTAAATTCGTTTTATTTTTCAGAGTAAAGTATTGAATTTTCTTTCATAAATACTTGGGAATAAATCTTAACATCCCTGTCCCATAACACCGCCTGGAGGGCCACCTTTTGTACTCACCAGAGGTCTGCATCGGACGTTTTAGCTCGATTGCCAAGTAGTTCATAGCATAATCCGATAGGTAGCGCACATGCATGATGGGTAAAATTGTCACGAGTGATAAATCCTCGAACGGTATAAGCCAAGCGTTAGACATTCGTTCTTGTTACAGTGATGAACTGTGTAGTAACATCATAGATGTTTATCATTTCAAAACTTTGCAGTGTTTAACTAACCTCTCTATAGTACAACTACAAAACTTGCTTTAAAATGTAATATAAATGTTGTAGGTAAATGTTTTTTTTTCCCCCACACAGGAGTGATTTTGTTTTTGCCACATCTGATAGATGTTATTGGATGTAAATGTAATTATTATAAATGGATAACACAATCACGATAATGCAAGAACTGTATCAAGTTTTCTAGTAATAATAATAATAATAATAATAATAATAATAATAATAATAATAATAATAATAATACAATCTTTGTGTGTGTAACAGTTGTGCAGCATGATTATTAGTTTTATTATATTTTCTGTGACATTATCTGTACTAATATTGTTATTAATCTACTGCTATATCAATAATATTTTGTAAAACATTTCTACATTGTCGCAGTATATAGGCGGAACACTATGTATGGATCTATGATATTATATATGTGGTAAATCAAATATTGAATAATTATTAATTAGCAATAATAACTGTATATTGAAGTTTTTCACACTATTTTATTTAAAACTTCATGTTCCTGTTTTGGTACGTTCCATTAAACGTTTGTCATAAACGCAGAAAATAAAGCCTTATTTTTACCGTGTGAGCAAAACATGTGTGTATCTTATCTTTCGCCTTCCATACAAGATAAGACATGTCGGTGAGATGACCTTGTACCGTGCTTCTATTTATTATGAGCGTATCACGACCGATCTTATCTCACTTGAGGGTGCGACACTCGACCGAGTTCAAGCGAGCGATTTAACTCCAATGCAGCACTCTGGTTCTCACTATAGTACACGATGCTAGTAAAGAGGGAGGGCCTGCAACTGACGTCGTTATATTCTGTTCACAGTTATAGAAAATATTTTACATAAATTTCTAAAGCTGACTTAAGAGAGTAATTCTTTTAAAAATAAAAGTAAACATAAAACTGGGGATTCCAACTAAAACACAGTAGTTTAGAGTTTGGGTCGGGTGTCAGGTAAGTCAAAATACCATTCTGTGTGCGACACAAAAATATTTTTCTACGAAATCTTATGATAAAAGAAAAAGCATAGATTGTAGCAGAGATAATTTGTATTTGCAAGCTATACTATGAGGTGGAAATGGCAAATCGACTTGCCAGGCTGCATAACTTATTCACACTTCAACTGACCAGTTAAATTGTGACGACACTTTTGTGAATTTAATGCATTAAAAATAGTGATTTTAAATTACATATTTTATTAATATTACATATTTAATTACATATTTCCCCGATATTTACTACATTTTTGTGTACATATTTCGCACTTTGATATTACATAAAAATCTGGGACCTACTAATAACGACAATATAACATTGGAGAACAATGAAAAAATACAGTATAAAATAAAATTGAATTAACATAGAAAAGAAAATAAAGTGAGTGTACTTGATATCCATTAAATGGAGTTACTACACATCCCAAACTTGTATTTTTATTACCAGAAATATATATTAGATATAGAATGTATTCTAAATGCAATAATAATTACGAATATACCGGTATGACGTATCTATCAACATCAACTCCTGATATTATAAACAAAGAATCTGTACAACAGACTGCAGTACCGATGCTGGACAATGATCTCCAAATATAAAGCAAGGCATGCAGATAAGGAAGGAAAAATTTAGAAGTAAAGTATAAGAACATTTTTATTAGGTTAAAATAGATGTAAATATTCTCAAACGTTCAAAATAGGAATCAGACTTCTATCATACAAAATTCATAATTAGAAAGCATATATAAGACGTTTTTGTGAAATGGAAAGAGATTTAAGCAAAAAGAAGAGATGTACAACCATCCAGAAAACACTAAGCACAATTACATACATTCCACCTAATGTCTTCATGACTACAAATTAAATACATTATATTTGCTTGAAATAATAATCTCCATACCGAATTTTGACCGTGTAATTGTATACTCGTACATTACAAATCATTTTTCATTCTTCATTTGAATTACTTGAAATGAAATCAATTAATCCACCTACGTAATGTGTTGTCTGTATGTACATCTTGATTACATAACTTTTAACACTATATCACTTTGGAAAATGTATTACATGTCTTTCACGTGTTAATAAGGTAACATAAAATTTAACACGTGAAAGACATGTAATATGCTTTCCAAAGTTGCCTGTATTTTAAAGTAAGCGAAATAAGAACAGGAATTCATTCCAACAAAAAAAAATAAACATCAATTAAAAGCTAAATAATTATTTCAAATAATTCGTTGCAATTCATGTTAAGGCCTGAGGGAAAACCATCAATAATAATGCATCTTATGATGAAATGGAAAGTTCTATAGAAATTACACAATGTGTTGAGATTTTATGCTTCTGACAGTATTTAAGGTAGAATAAAACAAATTTTAACACAAACATGCTAAGAACAACCATTAAGAAAAACGACACGTGTGATAAATCCAAATAAATATCTCAATAAATAACTAAAGAAATAAGTTTCAGAAAAACTGACTTTATGTATGACTTTTACAAAGGTGCAAAATTATCTTATGTATGAATTTTCACATTGATTTTTAAGAAAAGGACATACAATTATTTTATACTTTTAACATACCCAGCTCTTAAATGAAACAAGGATATACAGAGTGAACTGTAAGGAATGTTATTAACTTCAGAGGGTTATTCTTTGAGATATTTCAAACAAAAAAGTTTAATACAATTTTGCTCGTTTTTAATTTTCAATATGCTAGTTAGTTTAAGAGAGCAGTGTATTGTGATGATAAAGAATTGAAGGAATTTTACATTTGTCCTTTAAATGTGCAGAACTTTTATTTGAACAAATGTAACATTTCGTTCTAAAAAGGAATTTTAAAATATTACATTTGTTCAGATCAAATTTCTGCACATTTAAAGGACGAAACTAAAATTCTTGTAATAATTTGTTATCATAATCAGTCAGCGGAATTTAGGTCCCTACACAACGACATGGCGCCACGTCCCTTCCTTACAGGGGGAGCATAAAAATGAGTTCAGTTACCTCCTTGCAACTGATGTACATCTAGTGTTGAGTATCAGGACCCAAAATCCTCTGTCTAATCATAATTAAAAGTAGGAAGCTCGTACCAAAACACAGATTTCAGGTTGAGTGCAGCCACACATATAGATCATGCAGGCTCTACTGCACTAGTTGTCTTCTGTGTATACTATAATCTGTTCACATAACCAACTCACAGTATATCCTCAAGTGTGGATGATGACCATCATAACTACATTACAGCAATATGCACAGTACAGTTGTACAGTTCAGTGAGCGGTTTTTAACATTAAATCTTCCAATCACACGAAGTTGAATGAATACTCGAAGATTCACTGGTAATCATACAAGCCTATCAACAAATGGAGAAACACATTAGCTGAAAATTATGTAATTTGTATGTAATTATGTAATTTGTATACGTAATATAGACAACGAATATTATTTCAGGGACACTATGCTACGAAATATGTTGTTATTGTTTCTTGTTGTTATTTTCTAATGTCAGGCGTTTGACAATAAAGTCATTTGACCTCTTGCAATCCAATATTTTTCAAAGATATTATCATGGTCAGCCACTGAAGCACAGATTTTGAGGTGTTCCGAATCCCATTTCTTGGTTTGAGTTGCACAATGGACAGTTAGGGGACTGAGATATTCCAATTCTATGCAGATGCTTGGCCAAACAGTCATGGCCTGTTGCCAATCTAAATGCAGCTATAGACGATTTGCGTGGTAAATCGGGAATCAACTGTGGATTATGATGCAGAGAGTTCCATTTTTTCCCTTGGGATTGTGTTATCAAATTTTGTTTGTTGAAGTTTATGTATGTAGATTTAATAAATCTTTTCACAGAGTAATACGTAGATTTAGTAACAGGTCTGTAAGTAGCAGTGCTGCCCTTCTTTGCTAAAGCATCTGCATTCTCGTTTCCCAGGATTCCACAATGGGATGGTATCCATTGGAATACAATTCTTTTATTGAGTGATATTAATTGAGAGAGCATTTTAGTTATTTCTGCTGTTTGAGATGAAGGTGTGTGTTTAGAGAATATTGATAGAAAAGCTGTTTTGGAATCTGACAATATAACTGCATTCTTAAATTTATTGATGTGGGCATAGAAGATTCCTGAGACTTTCACTTATTGCAATGATTTCTCCATCAAAACTTGTTGTTCCATATCCAAGAGATCTATAAAGTGAGAAGAGACAACACGTAACACCTGCACCGGCACCTTGTTCTCTGGAGATCAAGGATCCGTCGGTGTATAAATGAAGCCAGTTTTGTGGAGAGCACCTAATATTAATTGTCTCTAAAGACAATTGTTTCAGTATTTCAGTGTTTACTTCTGATTTCAGTATTTCTTCTGTTAAATTTAGATCATATTCTGTTGAAAATGGCAGTTGTAGCCGATTTAAGTGAACACCATATTTTAATGTTTTGGTGGCTACTTCATTCACACACAACCCCCAGAATGTCTGGAGGACCACACCTGCTGTTGGTCGACGGGTCCATTGGACCTAGCTGGGAGATCTTGTTGATCACCAGCTTTCCCTCCTTAAGCCACTGGAGGACAATTTTAGTGCTGTAGCAGGTCAGCACTAGGAACAGAAAATTAGAATGAGGAGGAAGGAAAGTGAAATGAACCCCTAGGCCTCGAATGCTCTAATGCCGTCGGGGTCGAAGAAAGTAAGAGTTCAGTCAGAGGACTGGATAGGAAAGGGTAAAGAGGGAATTAGGTATTGGTTAGAGGAAAATTATATCAAATTCAGTCATTAACTCATCAAGCTGACCAATGCTAATTGATGAGTAGCCCCTCCCTTTAGTTCAGCTCGTAAAGTCATGCTTACTAACAGCTGCACCACGGGAAGGTAGGGATGGGACATTGGGTATTTGTCCAGGTTGGTTCCTTAAAGCTTTCAATGGGACAGATTAATGGCTCTCCCCCCTGTATCCGACAGAAATATTTACTAGGGCATTCGAAAAGTAATGGCAAGATAGTTACTGTTTCACACTAAATTTATTCAGGTTACTTTTGACATGATATAATTCAAATAGAGTCCCCTGCCATGTCAACAATACGTTGCCAAATCCTTGGAAGATGGTTGACTCCATCTGCAGCATCATTTCTGGATATCTCTGTCACTGATCCAGCTAAAGCTCTTTGGATACCAACTCTTGATTGATTGCCTTGCTTCCACCCAATCTTGCAATAGTTTGGTCACTCTAGCATTTTTGTAATGCCTAAAGCACTGAGTTGCATTTTTTCCTCTTGCAACTTGGATTTTATGAAGCACCTTTGTTTGTACTTACTGAACAATTTTTAGGACTGTATTACTTACTACTAATCAGAAATAGTGACAGTATTGATAAAATATGGTTACTTCGAGGCTTTCAATATTCCTAGGGTGACCAAATATCCTCTCTTATCCTTTTTAGGCCTTTGTCTGGAGTCCGGGCAGATTTTTAAAAAATCCTCCTTTTGGTAACTTGAATGCCTGATATTTTGAAATTATCTGATTTAACGCCTTTTTCAAGTAATTTGTCTGTAGGTGGCAGCAGCATCAATGGAATATACTTTTTGCCAACGATCATGTCATAACTCTCTTTGCTAACTCTAAATAGAAATTTTCTGTCCTCTTTAATAATTATAGTTCCCTTGACTTTCATATGTAGCTAACCATAAAATCATTATTATTAAGTTTTATCATAATTATTTTGTAATAAAAGAAATATTAACATACCTTCGGAATGTGTATTATATGTGTTTCTCGTGTTAAATTCTATCGTACCTGGTTAACATGTTTTGGCCTTGTATGGGCCTTATTCAGAACTGGTTGTTGCTGGCCTTAGCACCTTTTGTTTTGTTTCCTGTGGGGGTGTGCTTATGTGGTGTAATGTGGAGTCAAAGAGTGTGTGTGTTCTGAAATTGAGTTGTGTGTTGAGAATTTCATTTGGATGTGTTTTTGTGTGTTTGTATATTTCGTATTGTTCTAGTGTGTTTAGTTTCTGGCTTTTTGGTTGGATGTGTAGAATTTCCATGTCTGTGTTGATGTCTTTGTAGATGTGGTTAGCATTTGTGACGTGTTCTGCATATGTGGATGTGTTTTGTAATTTTGTTATGGCTGTGATGTGTTCTTTGTCACGTGTTTGAAATGATCTGTCTGTCCTATGTAGAAGTTGTTGCAGGTGTTACATCTGAGTTTGTATAAGCCTGTGTGGTTAACCAGGTACGATAGAATTTAACACGAGAAAGACATATAATACACATTCCGAAATCATATAGTGTCAAAAGTTGTGTAATCAAGATGTATATATATATATATATATATATATATATATATATATCTATATATATATATATATATATATATATATATTAACATACTTTTAAGTATGATATAAGCCTAAATCTGTACTGTAAATATTTTGTAATAAAATAGATATTGATGTAATTTAAAGTTTAAATTATAGGCCTAAGCCTAAATCTAACTACATATTTTCTGTCCTCTTTTTCGAACAATGTCCTCCTTTTTTAAACTTTGTGTCCTCTTTTTTTAATCAGTGTGAATCTGGTCACCCTAAATATTGCAGGTTTATGAAAGAATTGCTGCTGTTACATGCTACAAGATTCCAGTGGTCACTGCTAGGAGCACTGATTTACAGCATTGTTCCCATTGCTTATCAAATGCCCTGGTAATACTTTTCTTTGCATGGGGGATACAGCGATTAAGAGAAACATTCTAGTTCAAAATTTGACTCAAAATAGTCATAATTTTATGCTTTCTCGACCTATGTATAATGTTGGTATGTTTCAGTGTCCATTCAAATAATTGTCTGCAGCAGTCACTCTCCTGCAGTTCAAAAATATGGAAATGACACATGTCGCGAGATGTGGAAGAATAATTATTGTTCAAATATACCAATCCGCAGAAGTCCCAATAGTCATTAAAGCAAAAATGAAAAGTGTTCTTGAAACGAATTATGGGTTTAATGTGATGTGCCATATACGAAATGCACTATTAGATTCACAAAGCTGTTGTTCACTTGGTGATATAGCAAGAAATACTGTGTCATATTTCAGATTTGCTCTAGTTACGTCTTGTGATGGAGAACGAACATTTTCAGGGTACAAAAATACTATTTTTCTGAACATATTTGATATATTTTTGATACTGTATTGTATTGTATTTATTAACATTCTATGATATTCATACATTGCTTCACAGCTAGAATATGGAACAAGTCAAAAAACTTAATACTATTATAAAGTCTTAATTTATAGTCAGAGTCTAGATGAAATATATATACAGACGAGGTTTACAATATGTTGTTGTTTTCTAATGCCAGGCGTTTGACAATAAAGTCATTTGACCTCTTGCACTCCAATATTTTTCAAAGATATTATCATAACTAGCCACTGAAGCACAGATTTTGAGGTGTTCCGAATCCATTTCTTGGTTTGAGTTGCACAATGGGCAGTTAGGGGACTGATATATTCCAATTCTATGCAGGTGTTTGGTCAAACAATCATGGCCTGTTGCCAATCTAAATGCAGCTACAGACGATTTTCGTGGTAAATCGGGAATTAACTGTGGATTTTGATGCAGAGAGTTCCATTTTTTCCCTTGTGATTGAGTTATCAAATTTTGTTTGTTGAAGTCTAAGTATGTAGATTTAATAAATCTTTTCACAGAGTAATACGTAGATTTAGTAACAGGTCTGTAAGTAGCAGTGCTGCCCTTCTTTGCTAAAGCATCTGCATTCTCGTTTCCCAGGATTCCACAATGGGATGGTATCCATTGGAATACAATTCTTTTATTGAGTGATATTAATTGAGAGAGCATTTTAGTTATTTCTGCTGTTTGAGATGAAGGTGTGTGTTTAGAGACGATTGATAGGATAGCTGCTTTGGAGTCTGACAATATAACTGCATTCCTAAATTTATTGATGTGGCATAGAAGATTCCTGAGACTTTCACTTATTGCAATGATTTCACCATCAAAACTTGTTGTTCCATATCCAAGAGATCTATAAAGTGAAAAGAGACAGCACGTAACACCTGCACCGGCACCTTGTTCTCTGGAGATCAAGGATCCGTCGGTATATAAATGAAGCCAGTTTTGCGGAGGGTACCTAATATTAATTGTCTCTAAAGACAATTGTTTCAGTATTTCAGTGTTTACTTCTGATTTCAGTATTTCTTCTGTCAAATTTAGATTAAATTCTATATTTAACAGAGTTAAAGGGTTTGGTTTAATTTGTAAGTTTTCTTTTAAATTTGGGATATTAATTTTCTGTTTTAATTCTTGAACAATGGATATGAAACTTTTTTGAGTTTTCAATCTACAGAGAGGACTGTATGAATGCCAATTGTTTCCTTGTAATCTGATAAGTTTTTCATATTGAATCAGTGCTTTTTCTTCTATTGTCATTTTGATGCTGTTAATATTAGTGAGGAATCTCATAGAATCTATTGGAGTTGTTTTGATGCCACCAGTAATGAGTCTGAGAGCTTGGTTTTGAACATATTCTATGTCGTTTATGAAAGGTGAAGTAATTAAAATTTCTCCGCAGTATGTCAGCACTGGCTGTATAAACATTTTGTATGTAGTGTTCAAAGTATTCCTAGAGCATCCCCATTTCTTTCCTGCTAGTCTTTTTAGAAGGGAGAATCTGTTACGAGCTTTTTCAGAAATGTATTTCAAATGGTTGCTCCATGTTAACTTACTATCGAAAATAACTCCAAGATATTTGGATTCATAAGTCCTAGGAAGGTGTTGGCCATTGTATTGGATATTGAATTCTCTTTCTTTTTTACCGAGTGAAAATATTTGGTAGTTACTTTTGCTTAAATTGAGTGTCATCAAATTTGATGTACTCCATTCATGTAGTTGATTTAGAGCTTTAAGAGCAGAATTTTGAATTTTGTCTGTATGTCTGTAAGATCCGGAAGTCCACAAAACTATATCATCTGCAAATAGTGCTGTTTTCATGTTTGATTCCTCTAATAGGGAGGGTAAGTCATTTATATAAATATTGAATAAAGTTGTGCTGAGGACAGCGCCCTGAGGTAGACCTCGATATGTTTGTCTGTAACTAGAAAGCGAGTTATTGAATTTAGTAGCAATGAATCTTTGACTAAGGAATTCTGATATCCATCTGAACATATTGCTGGAAATACCTAATTTCTGGAGTTTTAGTAATAATTTATTTCTCCAAACAGAGTCATATGCTAACTGAAAGTCAATAAATATTGCCAAGATATCTTCTTTCTTGTTAAAACTGTCTTTTATTTCTTGGCCGAGGTATATGACTTGTTCATTGGTAGAGTGTAGTTGTCGAAAACCGTCTTGTCTTGGTGATAAAAGATTTTGGGATTCCAAATACAAAGTTAATCTGTTGGAGATCATGGACTCCATGGTTTTTGCTATCATGCTTAATAGTGCTATTGGTCGATAACTATTAACATCATGAGCAGTTTCCCTTTTTTGTGAATTGGTACAATGATTGCTTTTTTCCAAGCTGCAGGAATTGAGGTGTTCCATGATAAATTGAAAATGGATAAAAGTACAGACTTGGCTTTTTCCCCCAGATGTTTCAAAAATTCGGAATGAATGTTGTCGGGGCCAGGAGATTTCTTGGTTTTTAAATTTTGTATAGCTAGAGTTAATTCTTTGGAAGTAAAATTATTTTGATGAAATATTTCAGGTTTTGTACTAGTAATATTGTTTTTATTATTTTTATGTAATTCTCTTTTGATAAATTATCAGTTTTTTTGATATTGGGATGTAATCTGTGAGAGTTTGAGAAGTGTTTATTAAATGCGTTTGCTATATGTCTACTATCTGTTAGTGTTTTGTTATTATGAATAATAGGTTGGCTAGTATTTTCCTGTGTATTGGAAATATTCTTCAGAAATTTATATGTTTTAGCGGTATCGGTTCTGTAATTAATATTTTCAATAAAGTTATTGAAACTGTTCTTTTTTGCTGTTATGATTGCTTTTTTAAGAATGGCAGTCTTCTTCCTCCAATCTTGAGTATCTTCTGGTGTTCTGCTATGTTCTGCTTTGGTTCTTGCTTTATCTCTATCTTGTTTCAATAAATTCAGGTTTTCTGTCCAGAATGGGGTGTATTTTTTTGGTTTTCTTCGTGGAATATGCTTTTTTGCAATTTTAAGAAGAGATTCAAAGAAATATTTGTTCAATCTATCTGAGTTTGTATTTTCCATTAGTGGTGTGTTGACCTTGAGGAGTTAGTCGAGTTCTGTTGTAAATAGTTTCCAATTCGCTTTCTTACAAGTTCCATGTTGTTTTGTTATTGTAGGGTTCTTTTCTTTGGTTTTGGTGGAGATGGATAGAAGCGATGATGACTCTATGGCCAGATCCAGGGTCTTCAATTATTTTTTTCTTGGCTTCGTGATGGATATCTGATGTTACTAGTAATAAGTCTGGATTTGTACCAGAACCAGAATAATGAATGAAAGTAGGGGGATCTTCTTTTCTGTAGACAAGTTCTGCGGTTGTAGTATTTAGGAGGTCCATGATCATTTTTCCAGGTTGGTTTACATTATCGTGGCCCCAAAGTTGGGAGTGGGCATTAAAGTCACCAATTATGATAGTTTTAGGTTGTATATCAAACAAAGTTAGGTCAAGGATTATTAGGTGGATTATAGGCACTGTAGATTTTGAAATGTTGTTGATTTTTCCATACTTCAATTTTTATTAGTTCTAATTTGTCTTGATTATCCATTTCTTTTATGATTTGGAAATTTGTAATTAATTTCTTTGATGTACCTGCGCGAATTCCACTACTGATCTGTCTACCTTTGGGTAACAGTTTCATATTAAAACCTTTAAAATTAAAATATTTTAATTGGTCAGCATTAAGATTTGCTTAAGGTTTACAATATAGTCTACTAGTACAACACAAAGTTTCAGTTCAATTTCATGAAGCGTTATTGAATGTCATGAATTCACCTACAGAATAGAAGGCGTGAGAAATTAGGTACTTCTTTAATTTGGCCCTAAATAATCTTATGTTTTGAATTTAATTTTTTATATCGATAGGGAGGCTATTAAAACTTTTTACTGCCAAATAACGCACTGGAAATGTACATTATTGTTAACTGTAACAAAACTAGACACATATTATTATTACGTATTTTGTTTGTTTGTTATATGGGTAAATTATTTCATATTGAAAATTAGGAAGAATGTAAGTGCCAATTATTGTTCTTTACATAGGCTAATTGTTCATTCCGTTTATTCTGAGGCCATGAATCACTGGCACAAAGATAAGTTTGGTTACCCCTCGACTGTACATGTTTGTTTTGCTGGTGTGTTGACATTGAGAGCTGCATCACTGTTCATTCGGTAGATATAGGCTACAGTCCAAGCTCACACAGCTTGACAGTTTCGGTATGAACTTCTTACCTCTGATATCATAATACACTGCTCTCTTAAATTGACTGAGCATATTGGGAAATAAATCAAAGACTCTCCAAAAACATGCTATGAAATATTTCATATAAATCAGTTTTTATCTTGAAAGGGAAGCAAAAACGAGAAAAATTGTATTAACTTTTTTGTTTGAAATATCTCAAAGAATAACCCCTTGAAATTAATGATATTGGTCATAATTTATTCCTCACCCAAAGTAACAGGTCTACTTTTATATTGTCATGAAAATTTCCCAGATTCTTAAAAAAAAGAAGAAAAACTACCACTGCTTCTTTGGATTGTTTTTATAAAATAAAGTATAAAACATTAAGGGGAGAGGATGGTATTATTTGGTGAAAAATACGTAAATTTTCAAAAAAAAAAATCTTTAAAATACTCTGTGATATGTGTGTGGAATGCATAGCACAACATTTTGTGGGTATTTGTGCCCTTATTGGATGTTGAGCCGCCATTTTTAAACCTCCTGCGTTACGGATTTTTAAATCAGTCGCCCACTTTTATTGTTGTTTCCGGTAAATTAAATTTTCAAAACAATTTTTTTTTTCTTTAAAATACCTTTTGATATGTGTGGAATGCATTGCGTAACATTTTGTGGACGTTGAGACATCATTTTTAAACTTCCTGTGCTATGGATTTTTAAATCGCCCGCTTTTATCGGTTTCCAGTAACTTCATTGTTTTGCTACATTGCCAGACAAAAATGGATATAATTTCT
Source organism: Periplaneta americana (assembly GCF_040183065.1). Taxonomy (NCBI): domain Eukaryota; kingdom Metazoa; phylum Arthropoda; class Insecta; order Blattodea; family Blattidae; genus Periplaneta; species Periplaneta americana. The sequence continues at coordinate 403,470 of NW_027185509.1, forward strand.
GAACTATTAAAGATACATGCATGAAATTTAGAACACACATTCTTTAGACTATTAGGAAACTTTTATCTGTAACAGAATTTTGTTAATTGATTTCATTTAAAAAATACGTCCGTTTGTTTGCAAGAAAGGAAATCAGAAAATTCTTATTAAATTTTAATTTTTTATTTTATTTTACAAACGTAGGGACTAATATAAAAATTCTGTTACAGACAGTGTAGAACATGCTTTTGCAAATACATTGCAAAAAACTGTTTGAATCTATCTTTAAAAACGGTTTAGATGTATCGGTTTTACTACAATCCTGCATTGGGTATATTTTTTTCAAATTTGGGCCCAAATTTTTTTTTTTTTTTCAAAATATTTTTATTTGGTTGAGTTGCCACAGCTATGAGCTCTCCACATACAAAAAAGTAATATTTTACACCAAAAAGGAAAAAAGTTTTAAAAAATATCATACTCTCCCCTTAATACATGACTGGATGGAAATGCTTAAAAAATTTCTTTAACTAAAAAATTTAAGAATTGACAATAACATTATTATTACTATGCTTAACTTTATCAGAGGAGAAACAATTTGTTTAAAAGGACTCAGAACAAACCAAATACATGACAAAAGAAAAATAACATACATGATCTCTCCTTTCTTGTCCCTTCTCTGTAACTCATTCACTCTCTGTCTATTCTCTCTCTTTTCCAATAGGGAGATTGTTAAAGCAATATTATCAGAATCAAGTACATTTTAACCCATCAGAAAATTAAAATATTTTTGTGCCTTGCAGAAATGTCTGAAAGACATATGTGATGAAAGTAAAACGGTGTCAAGTCTCCTGAGCTACATAAGAAGTATAGTATAGCTACTTACAAAGATGGTGAACAATGTCATAGGATGTTCCCAAATACAATTCAAAATCCATTCTTGAAGAGTTGTAGAAATTGCCATCTGTACCATATTTACGAACATATACAGGGTTTTTGAAGTAGCCTTGCTCTACCCACTCCTGCATCTGAGTTGTTGTATGTGGTCCATGTATGTCTGCACTCTTCTCGTCCCATTTAAATTCCCACATTACTTCTGCTAAAAGAAATGCATATATTTTATTTTATTGCTTCCTCAAATTTCGAGGTTGTTCGTAGACAAAGCATACCAGAGACATGCAAATAATAAATTAAGACAGTGTTTCTCAAACTATGGTCCGTGGACCACCTGTGGTCCTCGAGGTCTGCCATTGTGGTCCTTCAAAAAAGATACAAGAAAAAATAAAATTCAAACGAATTGCATACCACACTATAGCTGAAATCTCAGAGTTTGGAAATGACACATGGCAATCGCCTTTCACTTTTTCTCCTAGTACTGACGTTTTATGAATTTTATTACCCTAATCGTCTACCGAATTCCCACTCTACTCTCAGCAACAAAAGAGGGTCTGGTGCCGCACCTGTAATCCAGTCAGGGACACCGAATTCACAACAGAGGACCAGAACCTTTTCATGTATTTATGACTTTCTTAATAGTTTTGCCGACACCCAGTCTGCACATTGAAATGGTCACGTACTGTACATCGTACACCAATAATAAAACATGCCAAATTGCATCTTTACTTGTTGAAAATCGGGCATGTTTCTGCATTAATTTCTTTTATTTCTGTTTTTCCAGATGATGATATAAGAAATTTTAGACTCCGTCTGTTTTAAAATTCGGGCGAATCAGATCCAGAAATTCAAATTACAATATTTTTCTAATTATATTTTCTGCAGTCAATCACAAGTAACTTATAACACATTCTGTGCATTGTTGATTCATCGCTTACCTGTTAGCAGTTACTTGTTTGAAATCCTTCTTATGTGCTACATGCTAATAGTTGTCTATGTCTCTGTTAAATAGTGTCCATTATAAATCTTCGTAAAGAAAGAAATGCTTCATTTAGGCAGTGCTAATAGTTCAGAAGCTGTGTGTGAAGATATTCAGTGATTCTAGTGTCATTAAAGACATATCTAGTCCTAGTGGTAGCTGTTCAAAGAAAAAATATTTTCGTAAATAAGACAAGAGCTATTTTGAAGTTGGATTTACTTGGTGTGGCAGTGAGAGTGAATCAAAACCTCGGTGCTTTGTTTGTTATGAAGCACTTTCAAACGGGTGTATGAAACTCGTGAAATTGAAACAGCACTTAGAGATAAAACACACGTGTAAAAAGTAAGCCATTCGAATTGCAGTATGAATGTGAGTACCGACATTTATTATTTTTTTTTCATTTATAAGTTAAAGATTATCCAAACTCTAATAGATTAAAAAAAAAAATCAATATTCTTCTATCAACATTAACTTATTTAGTTAATACTAATATAAAATTAATTGAAATAAATTAATTTTAATTAATTAATTCTATTTTAAAATATAAGTATACTGGTATTAAAATATGCTACAAAAATAATAAATTTACTTTCGAAGGGAACAAGAGTAAGGTGGTCTGCGGAACTATTCCGACTTAAAAAAGTGGTCCCCACTTCAAAAAAGTTTGAGAAACGCTGAATTAAGATAATGCATTAAATACAATGTTAAGTTCAAGTAACTTCAAATTTACAACACTGGAAAATTCTGATAACAGCCATTCCAGTTGCCATGGATGTTACATTTTTACTATTTTCAAACTCTATATATTGGAAATGAAGTGACTTTTGTCAGTTTTTATTATTAGAATCAATTTAGAAGATCAGTATCATTTTACAGAAAAAAGTTGTTGAATAATATTTATTATTATTGCAGAAAATAAAGAAAAGGTTCCATCACAGATGTTACAAGATTTGTGAACTCACTTCACACCTTATTAACAAAAAGTGTAAAACTCATGTCTCTGCCTCAAGCAAAAGGAAATTCATTCTCATAGTGTCCATGTGAAAGCTATGCAAATATCATGGCATCTAATTAGTTCACAAAAACATAATTGCTAAATATTTTATAGCTATTTCTTCCATGTCACGGATGTTACACACATTTTGTCATGGATGTTACAGATGAGTTAATGTCCTTAATTTTTCATGTTTCAAAACAACTGTGACATTTGTAAGTCAAAAAAATAGTCACTTGAACTCTTAATTGTTATTAACTCAAACTACTGAAAATGAATGGCAGAAAGAATATAGTACAGAGTAAAAAGTTGATCCTGGAATTAACAGTGCAGACCCTCAAAACATTTCTTCAACAATAGCTCCTTGAAAAACATACATTAACAGCTGATCTCTCTATGAGTAAATGCTGCAAACTTTAGGGAAACAAAACAGTACCTATTACCTAGCCAAGACAACTACGATTCAATGTCCAAAAACTTGTAAAATATTTGGCCTTTTGAAAATAAAACATTAGATCATATTAATCTACTAATTATCAACATAATGTGTGAGAGGTCCGGGAGAAAAATATACTTCACAAATTATTGAACCATTTACAAAATACCTCCCAACATAAAGATGAGATGTGGTAAATAAGTACAGTAGTGGCAAAAAAAAATCGGACCGACCCTTGTAGCTGATTTCAGAGCCTTGTTCACTCCAGAGCACGATAGACTGGTAACTAAGACTTTCGTGGTTCGAATCCTGCCTTGGAAGGAAACTTTTTTTTTGTTCCATATTCAAATTTATTCCCAATACTTTTCGATTGCAGCGATATTTTACTACTTAATTAACTTATTATTCCCAGAACATGAATTTTTACCAGCAATCGAAAAGTATTGGGAATAAATTTGAATAAGGAACAAAAAAAAGTTTCCTTTCCAGGCAGGATTCGAACTACGAAAGTCTTAGTTACCAGTCTATCGTGCTCTGGAGTGAACAAGGCTCTGAAATCAGCTACAAGGGTCGGTCCGGTTTTTTTTTTTTGCCACTACTGTACATAAGCAAGACAACGTTATTGTTAATACTACAGTATTATATTATTATTATTATTATTATTATTATTATTATTATTATTATTATTATAGTACAAGGCATTGTGATTTTACCCTCTTTGGTGATATCTGGTATTAGTTGTCAATACTGAAGAGACGGCCAAATTAGCCATTTAAGAACTGCTCTTAAATGATCCTCACTATGATATGTGCTATTTTTTTTAATTAGTGCCCCTAAACGTTTCAGACAGATCTTAAGTACTGACACATATAAAAATTCTGATGGCTTACAGGAGTTGAACAAAAGAAAACACATGCACACTCACATGTGCATGTATGTACACACGAACACACACCATCACTATCACTCTACTATTATTATAAATTTGAATGCCTGACTATGGCATTATAAATACCTTCGCTCTCTTTGTGTGCACTTCTGGATGTATCATCAACTCTATTTCCATTTTCTTCTCCTGTACCAGCACTAGATACTCCTTCCTTTTTCTTTTCAAGTCTTGCTTTTTCCTTTTCGTCAAAGTCTTCAGCATACATATCCAATGCATCATCATAATTTATTGCTGATCTACTCTCTTTCTTAACATTTTTACGTTCTGAATCCTCAATCTGAAATGGACATAAATGCAATAAATAATAATTACAAGTTACTAAAATTCTAAAAATAATTTAAAAGTTATGTTTTATTTAACGACACTCCCAACTGCTGAGGTTATATCAGGATCACTGGTGTGCCAGAATTTTGTTCCACAAGAGTTCTCTTACATGCCAGTAAATCTACTGACATGAGCCTGTCGCATTTAAGCAACCTCGGGCACAGAAAACCAGCACTCTACTGACTGTGCCACCAGGCCGACTCTTAAAATAATAAAAAAATGTATTTTCAACTAAAATTTTTCCAAATACTCATTCCTTTTATGTAATATAATGTTTTATTTTAATTGACAGAGTTAAGGACATTCATCCTTCTCTTCCACTCAATCAGTATGATATAAAATTAGTATATTGCTTAAAGTGTGCTTAAATGCGACAGGCTCATGTCAGTATATTTACTGGCATGTAAGTGAACACCTGCAGGACAAAATTCCAGCACACCAGAGATGCTGATATAACCTCGGCAGTTGCATCGTTACATAAAACATAACATTTAACATATATAATATAATATAATAGCTACATAATACATCATTAATGTAATACAATAAATACAGTTTCTTTTGTCATCCCAAAATACCAATACAATAATTATGTAATAATAATAATAATAATCATTATTAAACCCACAATATAATGAAATGATTAAACTCAATCATGATTACCAGGGAAAGGGATTTGGAGTTTTATAACGAATGGTGAAATGTAGTATAGATATTCGTAGATCAGTGACTGTCAAGCGAGCTGCATGGACAAGTACAGTTCACTTCATACAAACTTACACACAACGTGCTGTAAACGTATTTCAGAATAAACATATGGAATAGTTTAATGACATATAGTGGCCTACATACATAATCTGTATTTCACTTTGAACTACATGTGTTTTTCTTTGCAACGCACAAGACACCAATAAACAACATTACAAATATACATAATTAAATATCAATCTCTGCATCCTCGCGTGTCAGTGGAAACATTGGTGGCTGATAGACAGTTGCCTTCTGTATGGAACTCGCCTCTGAATATGTGTGTTTTTCTGTTAGGAGCGTGTTAAATTAAAACCTTTATTTACAATATCATAAAATATGATAATATATATACAACGAATACTACAGTATTTAGAATATATATAATATACTACAATATTTACAATATAGCCCAATAGAGTTTCATTAAATGTTGAATAAAATGTAGAACCAAACGAAATGATATTTTCAATTAATGCTATGTTTTGTTGATGAAACAATTATTCCTGCTGTGCCTTGTTATAATAAATTGTAAATATCATTTTCAAATTTTCAAAACACAACTTTGCTCTGTTGCAAGGAAGAAAATTTTTTAACATAGAAAAACTCCGCTCTACATCTGCAGAGACAATTGGAGAGTACTTGAAACAAGATATGTCAATTAAATTCACATGTTGAATGATGTCATTGGGACACGTGTTTGTTAGTGCATCTGAAATTCGACTAAGAATACTGTACCTATCATTTTTAATCAAAACGCTGTTCATTTTTTCACCAACACGTTTTCCTACTTCACCTTCTATTGCACTCAGTTTATTTACAATAGTCCTCATAATATTTATTTGCTCAACTAGCTCTACCCCTCACTTTACTAATCGAATAATGGCATCCGGTAAATATAAAAAATTTGACTTAATGTACATAAATTCTTTCTCGATTGTTCTATTATTTAGCAGTTCCTGGCGTATTTGAATTGCAGCCACATCATCGGGATTGAAAGACTAGACCACTTTCTTCACAGATTGGAGGTGATGTGCGTAATAATTGCAAGCTTCTAACCATGACCCCTAGCTCTTAAGAACTGAACATAGGGGAAGCGACTATTTAGGGAATTGTTTCCTGAATTTTGATACTCGATCTGGAGCTTTTACAGAGTCTTTCAATTTTGTATTGTTAGTTGGTTTCACTCTCGGCATTGTACCTGCACTTCACCACTCTGAACTGCAAACCTGCATGTTGAAGTTCTTATGCGACAACTGTCCCATTCACCTGTTGTTGACGTGCAGAGAGCTGCGAGTATGTCATGGAGGGGAGGACTTGGTATAAAGGGTTGTAAACAAATGGCTGTGTAGGTGCCAATACTAGCTTTTACTGCTCCAAATTCCGTTCCCTAATGATTACAATTATAACTTCAATTTGACTATGTTCGTAAGAAATTACTTAGCCTATTCTTGAAAGTAGTTATAGTCTGGTAGCCCCTAATATTCTGAGTAGAGAATTCCATTGACGAGGGACAGAGACAATAAAAGAGGATGAATAGTAATAAGTTAATGGTTTTATTGAACCTGGCAGAGTTAAGGCCATAGAACCTTCTCTAACATTGAACTGCACACTATGACGAGGAGTTGCTAGGACTGGCTCCTGTGACTGTGGCAGTGACTAGACCACCAAAAGGGCTCGGATTGCTATTACTAAAAACTCTGGAAATATGTATGTGCTTAAGCCATAAAAGTACTAAAATATAGCAAAAAAACTGGAAATATGACGCAAAACAAATTATTGGCTATTTTACAAAACTGTTTTCGTGAATATTAACTCCTTGTACTGGCCATAGCAGACTGTTCGGCCTATAAATATAGCAGAGGAAAAGACGGGTGAAAAATATCCAACGTCTGTCCTCTGCATGACTAATTTTGTTACAGCTATGTTAACAGGGTCACTGACTGTTACGGCAACAGTAGAATTAGAACCTCTTAAGTGTCACATGTTTGGAAGGGGTCAAGAGAATGAAGGTGAGACCGATCAGCAACAATTTGACCATAATTCTAACATTCTTTTGTCCTCTGTGTTTTGACAACTTACTGCTGGCGAATCCAGTTACCTTCAAACTTCATTTAACCACAAAATATTTCTAAGGAAAATAAATCCCATAAATAACCAAAGCCAAACAAAATCTTCTGTCATTATTGACACAAAACATGTTTGGAGAACTGTTAAGACTGTTGTAATGTAACTAAAAATGTGCTTTTCTACCATTTTTGATCAAATATGACTTAATGCTAAAATATGCATTTTTAAAAACAATAAACAATGATTTTTAGAGGAAGTATAAAAATTCTTAACGGAAACTCAAAACACAATCTGGCTTCTTCCAGGATATTTATAAATTACAAAGTAAATACAATGTACAAACAACTGATAACATAGAAATGATTCTACTCCCAGTTCACCCACTCTCTCTGCCTGAAATTAAATGTGAAAATGATCTGATACAATACATCACTGCAAAACGTGACATCGACCAATCAGTATTAAAATCATTAGCGATTGAAACCACATGTACAAGATATCCAAAATCTGAATGGTTTCATATTTATACAAATGGATCTCTGCTTGATAAACATAGTAATGCTGCAGCAGGAATCTACAGTGACATTTTTAGCTCTCACACATCTCTTGGAACACTGTCCACTCATTATGATGGTGAATTAGAAGCCCTGAAACAGATTTTTCATCACATACATAAATTTAACAAAGTGGTTATACTTAGTGATTATAAATCTAGACTCCAAGGACTAACGTCAAGTCCTCCAGAAAACAGACTCGTAAAATGCTACAAGGGCTCGTAAAGAGGTAGTTTTTCAATGGATACCCTCACACTGTGGAATAGTTTTTTTTTAATCCAATGCCACCAGGTTGTCTGTCGACATTTCTGGTCTTCTCTCCTGGCCATGGCTTAGTTGTAACCCACTTCTGAGGTTGGGGCGCCTGGAAGGCGGAGTTACATTACCCCGATGATGTGATAGGATGATTATGATAATGTGGTGCCAGGAGAGGTCTTAAATCTAAACTTAACCTAAATTCCAGACCATGGACGAACACAGGAATAATCCCCTTTAAGGAAAAATTCCTGTGCTCTAACCGGGAATCGAACCCGGGACCTCATGAACTATAGCCAGAATCTCTGACCACTAGACCATGAGGCTGGAATAGTAGGTAATGAGAAAGCTGACTTCCTGGGCAAAAAAGGAACAAACATCAGACGAACTCAAAATAATACAATCTCTTTTCATGCCTCAAAAGTCAGGATCAAACATATAGTTCAGTCCTTTTACAAATAGGAATTCCTGAAGAAAAGCGAAGGCAAACCTTGGAACATTCTACTAGACAGTAATAACATCCCAGATTTACCACCAAAAAAGGCTGTTGCTATATTTTGCTTAACAACTGAACATGATTGTCTCGCCTCTCATCTACATCGAATTAATATCTACCAGCATCCACAGTGCACCCTCTGTAGAAATCAGAGCTCCATCGTGGATAAAGAACATTTGCTAGCAATAAAGAAATTAGATGTGATTTACCATCGCAGCTCACCAAATACTATTGGGACGCCCGCAGGAGAATGGAAGAAATCTAAGATCCTTAGTATTGGTCAACAACAACAACAACAACAACATATCAATAAACACTGTGACATGTTTAGAAAAGCTAGAAATATGTTTAATTTAAGTTAAGCTTATAAAAAGAGACTGGGATAAAAATATGACTTGTCACAGAAATCCAATCCCTATTCATAAATACTAAGCACTGAGTTACGCATATAGCTTGGAATTATTATCGCTGAGAGGTACAACATTTCAAACTCTTCTTTTCAGGTGTGAGATGAATCTGATGTTTCTTCCCAAACAACTAGAACACAGACTTTCACTGTCGTGTGTTGTGATAAATGCTGTGAACAATTCTACAATATGTAGGGTTTCTCAACATGCAAAGCAATTATTATGGCCTTCAGGTATAGAGCATGACAAGGTACTTCTGGTTGTTACAAATGCAGCATCCAATATGTTAAAGGCAGTAAACATACAGAAAGATGGTATACATCACTTATCTCGCCCGAACAGCAGAGGAGGTTAGACACCATTCAGAGAGATGTATGTATTATTCTCTTCTGCAGACTGTACAGTACAGAGTGCTGCGTACTCTGTGTACCTATATCCTGGAGTGAGTTGGCTTTCTTTCACTGTACACATGCTTCATTGTCACAGGCCTAGTGATCATATAAAGTATATCCGACCAAAGGTCTTAGGAGTTTTCATTTCTGCACTTCTATACAGCCATACAGACTATAATCTTACAACAGATCACGAAAAAGGCTAAAATAGCCTATAAGATTTAAAAAAGATGCATTATCTAACTAAACTACAGAAAAAAAAAAAGTTGTTTCCTTCCCATTGTGACATAAAAGAAATGAAACAGTAGGCTTTTGGCTAAAAAGAAAACTGAAATTTTACAACAATTCAATAACAATTATTCTGTAAAACAACTAATCAGAAGTAAATTCAGATCTGCCCAAAACAATAAAATTCGGATGGAGCAAATGATACTACCTGGAAATTTTGAATAGTTAACCCCAAGATAATCCCTCAAGGGCCTCATAAATCAGGTTGATAACAAGTCAGGTCACGACTGTTTGACAAGCCACCTGCACAGGATAGGAATTTCCCATACATCAGCCCGTGTACGGTATTGTGTGATGCAAATGAAGAAATGAACATCGAACACATCAAGGGATGCAAAACATTGCTAACAAGGTAACATCATACAAAAATATTGGGGTGCAAGACAGCGATTGACTTATTGTCAAGTGCCTAGGGACTGGACCAACAACAATATATCACCTGTACAATATAAGTACAACATTCATATAAAAATATGCAACATTCAGAAAGGTAAACATTACACTGCAACCAGACTTGCAATCGAAGTTCATGCTGTAAACATGTCACATTCCTATGTGGGCTATACTTTGTAACTTGGGTGCACAACCTGAGTCTGTAGCTTGAATAAAATCGATTAGGCACGTTACCAGGGGCGTATGTAGGCAGACTAGGCAGCTGCCTAGGGTGACAGATTTGAGGGGACGGCTTTTAAGCTATTACTGATAATTTTTTTAAATATTTTTTTTAAATTTTATTCATAACTCTTTAAAAGAGTATGTGAACTTAAACACACAATGAAAAAGATATCAATAATATTGGCAACAATCAATTCAAATTTAATCAACAGTCTGCCAAGGAAAAATTACAGTTTTTCAATATTAGTGTCACAATGCAATCATAGCACTTTTTTCAATGTTATGCCCTCTCACCGTGAGAGTGTCACATAATAACATTAAAGAACTTATGGTATTATATTATGATACGTTAGGAAGGCAAATCTCGTTGCTCGCAATATAAGCTTTGTGATGAACTGATGAGAGACGTCGCTAACTCTGTCATAAGAGCAGCCAGTATCAACACTCAGTAATCCCCATTCAGACTTAAATTCAAAGAAAATACCGTCAGTCATTATGGCCAGTCAGCCGGACGCTTGGGAGTTCAGTTTAATTCGAAACAGTAGAGAGTGCAGTTGTTTCGTACCTAGGTGATTTATATTTTAATATTCATTATAATGAGTGACAGTCGGAAAAATCTCAGTGGTTCTCAATACCAGAAACACCTCTGATTGAGGTTCCGGCTGATATGTAAATCTATTATCAGACAGTACATCTCACTTGATGATATGTGTCAGAGGAAGAACTGCATCTAAAATCTGATTAGTGTAATATGTAGCTAGTCAGCGATGTATGCAATGGAGGGGGAAAGGAACTGGTCAACCAACCCAATTATCTCCTGGCCTAGTTGCCTTATGAGTGATGCCTTGATGGTGTCACTTGTGGGGTCCAGACTGTCTTCGAACAGTTGACTAAACAACAATACCGGAAACTCGCAAAATACAAGGCAATAAAAAGAGAGGAAATTGTGAGAAAAAGTGTAAAAATATGTGTTATTTAAAAAACAAACATAGCCAGCTTGGTCCAGTTCGAGTCCAGATACATCAGAATGTAATAATGTGGTGAACAGTAGATACCGAAAATAGTGGAGTATGTGGTTTATCTGAGTCAGGTGTTTCTGATATTGGAAACGTTCAGTAATAATGACACGGAATCAATTATTTCAGTTGATACAAATGACGCATATAGGGCGAAATAAGGGACGGAAATATTTTTCTCTGCCTAGAGGCGCCAAGTAGCTAGATTCGCCCCTGCACGTTACACACTGGATGATGCAAGAAACATGATGCATGGCACATGGAGCGTGACACATAACGCCATGTTATTTGTTTTAATGAGCCATTCAGTGTGGAGTCATGAGATGGAGATCTTCTGCTATTGTCAGTAATAAGAATGCGAAGATAAAGGCATAGGTTTTGGATTCATTGGTCCAAAACGTTGAAAATGGTGGTGCTTGTAGTGTTTTTTATTGGTAGAGTTAGCACAGCATCCAGACAAATTCGCAGAATATTATAGAATGTCCAAAGAATCGTTTGAAGATATGACAAACTGTGAATATTCCTAATAGATGGAAAACATGTATGAGTATTACACAAGCACATGGACTTTTCACTCTGATTTCTGTTGAAGACTTGGGTAGAAATAGTGTTGGTGCTAGGGTTGCCAACTATTTTTGAAGAAAATACGGGAGACTAAGTGGTCTACAATATTTGACATAAAAAATTGAAAAATTATTCAATTCAGTTAGCGGCACTAAAAACAATTTTATTCTACATTTTGGCAGTTAGGCTTAAATTAAAGTATTTTGAGATATTTTACCTAGCGTAATAGTTTCAAACAAATTGTAAAAATTTCCTACATGAGTAATTGAAGTTGACTGTGATTTGCAGTTCTGATTTGATTAAAGTGTCGCGCTCCTTTTTCGAACATCTGAGGATTGCGAGACTTCATATCTGAGTACAGGTATATATCAATGTTAACAGTATTAAAAAAAGCTTGTTAAAATTGGCCATAAAGTCATTTAAATATGTGCTCCTGCATATAGACTTACCGGTATATGTCTAAAATGCAGGTAGTAGGCCATTGATGATATAATGAGGAGAGTTCGGCTGGCACCATGGATTGTGTCCCGGCATAGCTCAGTTGGAAAGAGCGCTCAGCACGCAGAGTTGAGAGGTCCTGGATTCGATTCCTGGTGCTGGAACGAATTTTTCTCAAAATTAATAGGTATCTACATGTTGACTACTAACAAAACATAGTAGTCTCGATTATTCATTGAGGATGGCGAGACCTCATATATGAATGTATGTATATATATGTTCACTTACTGTTCATAAAAGAAAACACTCTTTGTATAAGCTTAGCTGCACATTTCAGTGCATCTCTGGAACAACAGAATCCATCATATAAATCATCTTCAACCATATAAAAATTAAACGTTTCAAATAAATTTTTATATTATGCAAAAATAAGGGAGAAAAAGGATCGAAGAGAAGAAAAATACGGAAGTTGGGAGACTGTTAAAAATTGGGGCTAAATACGGGAGAGTTGGCAACACTAGTTGGTGCTGTGCTGCTCATTACGAACACAAGATAAACTAAACTTTCTTTTTATTTCGCTGATGAGACATTTCCCTTGTTGAAGCATATGATGCGGTCGTTGCCCAAGATCATATTGACAAAGGAGTGACGAATTGTTAACTATATGCTATCCTGGGCTAGAAAGAATGTAGAATGTGCATTTGGGATGTTATGTGCTATATTTAAAGTCCTGGACACAGCATTTAACTGTCAATTGGAAACTGTAGGTATCATTATCAAGTGTGCACGTATTCTGCACAACTTTGTGAAAAGAAGAGAAAGAAAAATGTGCCAACCTACAGTGGAAAATATTCCAGACTTTGATGCCACAGTAGTTCGAAATAATTTCCGCACACTGTATGATGACCGACCTACAGATGAAAGTGTCTATACGAGGGATAGGTCAGTTTCTTATTTTTTTAAGTCTAGCATAGCTCTTCCTTGCAATTAATTCCCAGTGACTTAATAAAACTTATTATGAAGCGGGATATTTATATTTAAGTGGAGATTTATATTTTAAAACAAATAAATGAATGAATGCATCTCATCATCATCATTAGTTAGCACTACAACACGAGGTGGGTTTTGGCCTCCTTAAGAACAGCCTTCCATCTTACTCTGTCCTTTACCATGTTAGTCCATCCTCTCACTCCCATAATTTCAAGATCTTTAGAGACCCCATCCATCCACCTTAAACTTTGAATACATATACGAGAACTAAATAGCTACTTTCCCGGACAATCCTGTTTCAGTTTATGTTTTACTTCTGCAGCTATCTCTGCCCAAATTTTATCTATGAGATTCTTCTTTGAATAATCTGCTCCTGTATAGTCGTAAATAACTGGATACCTCTCCATCACATTAAATTTCTGGTAGTCCATGATGATCGGAAAGTGTACACTGACAACTGAACTCTGGGCTGTAGTGGCCAGGTTGCATGAAGTACGACACAAAGAATCAGCATGTTTTATCTTGGTTATGATGCAGGGCACATGCATTATGTTGTTTGTGTCTTGCATTATCTGGCCTGACTAGTAGCACCTATTCTCATTTGATGCATGCTTAATGTTCCATGCTTTCTGCTTCATGTGTCTGTATCGACTGGTGTGTATCCTGTCTTACTTGAACTGCTGTGTTCCATAGTTCGTCGGTTTTTTGCCGTGACATCAAAAGGGGTTTAGCATGCTCGAACTGCATTAAGTGTGGTTGTGCATATAACCTTTATTTCAGTCTTCATCAACAGTGAACATAGAGTGCATTGAACAAAATACAACACACTTTAATGAATTCATTCATTCATTATTAGCACTACAGCCCATGAAGGGCCTGGGCTTCCTTAATCATTAGAAACCATTCATCTCTATCTTGAGCCCATTGTCTCCATCTCTTGCATCCAACTCTCCGCAGATCATCCTCCACATCCTGAAGCCACCTCAACCTTGGTCTTCCTCTCTTCCTTAATCCTCCTGGCTGTCCATATAATGCCCGTTTAGGTAGTCGGCCTTCTGGCATACGTTCAAGATGTCCCAACCATCTAAGTCTGTCTTTCTTAATGAAGGAAACTATACTTGGTTCTCCATGCAGTTCCACTAGTTCTTTATTTGTTCTACTTTAAACTGACCATTTTCATCTTTCTCAGGACTTTTCTTTCCCAAACTGCTAGCATATTTTCATTATTTCTTGTTAAAACCCAAGCTTCGCTAGCATATGTAATCACTGGTCTTAGAATAGTTTTATAAATTATTTTCTTTGCAGATCTGGATAATGAACAGATTTTAAATAGTTTTCCAAGCCCAAACAGGCACCTATTACCGGCCATTATTCTTGTCTTTATTTCTGAGGATATATCATTATTGTTTGTAATCATTGTACCTAAATATTTAAAACTTGTACAATTTTCAAAATTATGGCACTTTAATGAATAATAAAAGAAATTCTGTAGAATGCAAAATATCTAAGGAATTCCAACAAAACTTTGAGGAATACCACAAGAAAATGACTGTCATTCTTACATCTCTCTGAGGGGAGAAAGCAAAACTAAAGGAAACCACAGGAATAACGAAAGCAGATATGTATAAATGCAGTGGTGATATTCTAATTTCCTAACATTTGGTTCTCTCTCCTAATAACTACAAATTTCAAAATTTTATTATGAAAAATAGTAAATAAGGTAATAATAAGCAGCTATAAATAAAGGAAAATCGCAATGTATCACGCTAGTACCGGTACAGAATATATATGCAGAGTACTTTATATCATCTACTGTTACATAAAGTTAGTTTAACATTAAATGTTTAGCACATCACCGCCACTTTCTAGCATGCCATATTGTATTTTTGGTCCAGGGAAAATACACTTCTTTTACAATAATACTTGTAAATAATAGGAATGTTTTCGTAAGAAAGTATTCATATTTTCTCTAGACTAGGGTGACCAGATGCCCCATTTTCAACGGAATTGTCCCCTTTTTCAGCTTCTTGTCCCCTGTCCCGAGAAAAGTATATGTTGTTGTTGTTGTTGTTTTCTATGCCAGGCATTTGACAATAAAGTCATTTGACCTCTTGCACTTCAATATTTGAAAATGGCAAGTTCTAGCCGATTTAAGTGAACACAATATTTTAACGTTTTGGTGGCTACTTCATTCACACACAACCCCCAGAATGTCTGGAGGACCACACCTGCTGTTGGTCGACGGGTCCATTGGACCTAGCTGGGAGATCTTGTTGATCACCAGCTTTCCCTCCTTAAGCCACTGGAGGACGATTTTAGTGCCATAGCAGGTCAGCACTAGGAACAGAAAAGTAGAAAGAGGAGGAAGGAAAGGGAAATGAACCCCTAGGCCTTGAATGCTCTAAAGCCGTCGGGGTTGAAGAAAGTAAGAATTCAGTCAGAGGACTGGATAGGAAAGAGTAAAGACGGAATTAGGTATTGAATAGAGGAAAATTATACCAAATTCAGTCATTAACTCATCAAGCTGACCAGTGCTAATTGATGAGTAGCCCCTCCCTTTAGTTCAGCTCGTAAAATTATGCTTACTAACAGCTGCACCACGGGAAGGGATGGGACATTGGGTATTTGTCCAGGTTGGTTCCTTGAAGCCTTCAATGGGAAGGATTAATGGCTCTCCCCCCAGTATCCGACAGATACCCTTTCGCAGCTCCTGAGAAAAGTATGCTCGGTGCTCCAAACGTCTCGTTTTTTTAAATGGCATCGCATTTCCCTAAATTATCATTAAGATATTTATTTTTCTTTTATTTTATTATGAAAGATAAATACATTAACTTACTTACTTACTTACTTACTTACAAATGGCTTTTAAGGAACCCGAAGGTTCATTGCCGCCCTCACATAAGCCCGCCAGCGGTCCCTATCCTGTGCAAGATTAATCCAGTCTCTATCATCATACCCCACCTCCCTCAAATCCATTTTAATATTATCCTCCCATCTACGTCTCGGCCTCCCTAAAGGTCTTTTTCCCTCCGGTCTCCCAACTAACACTCTATATGCATTTCTGGATTCGCCCATACTTGCTACATGCCCTGCCCATCTCAAACGTCTGGATTTAATGTTCCTAATTATGTAAGGTGAAGAATACAATGCGTGCAGTTCTGTGTTGTGGAACTTTCTCCAAATACATTAACTTAGTTTTACAAACATAATGCAGATTGTAAATTTTGTGTTAGGAATACCTGGTACCAATGCATCATCAGAAAGATTGTTTTCGTTATTGAATTCAATGTAGTCTGACGAAAGGAGTCAGTTTGCAGTTAAAACCATAATCACAAAATGTAATTTCAAAAATGTGTCTTGCATGGACTTTTATAGTTTCTTGAAGGAAAGGCCAACACTTCTACAGCAAATTCACTCATCAAAGAAATATGATGCAGATTGTACAGTTGATCTTCATGGAGAATGTTAAAATACTTATTATTTCTCAGTAATATTTGCAATTACCATGGACATATACCATATATGTTTAACATAGGTACACATGAGTGAATTAGTGTTAAATTTCTTGAATATCACCACTGGTTAAAAGGTAATATGAGGCAAAAAATTTTGTTACGAAACAAGTTCAGAATACAGTGACATGAATATGATTGTAAGGTCCAATTAACCTGAAGTATTTTTAAACAGATAAGTTAACCTATTTAATTCAGACTAGCTGCAACATAAAAAATTGTCAACAATGACTTAAGCCAAGTATCCATACTACTCTATTACATACTTGCGTAATTATTATAACCTAGTTATTGTAAACAGAGTACTATTTATTACTTTAAAATAAATAAAACTGGACCATATTGCTCACTGACATTATATAAACACAATTAGGCTAATAATGAATGTTTAGATAAAATGTTGATTCATGTCAACTTTAATAAATGTCTCTTTTTTTATTTTGGAAATCTGGTCACCTTACTCTAGACCAAAAATACACTATGGCATTCATAAGAAGTGGCAGTGATGTACTGAAACAACAATATAATAATAATACTTTACTGCTACGAGGGCTATTCATAAAGTAACTTCCGTTTTCATATAGCGTGTGTAACAACAGAGATAGTGGCGCAGCTCTTGCAGTGGAGTGTACCTTGAAGCAGTACGCGTCGAGCAGCGGTAGAGTCAAGGTCGTGTCTTTGTTCCTCTCTGAGCCACGTGCTGTCAAAATGTGTGCTGCAATAGCAAGTCCCGCCAGATGTGAGGTACTTTCTGTAATAAGATTTCTTGTGGCCAAAAACTGTAAAGCCAGTGAAATTCATCGCCAATTTTGTGAAGTTTATAGGCCAGACGTAATGAGTGAAGGTGGTGTAAGACAATGGTGCCGTATGTTCAAAAATGGGCAAACCAATGTCCATGATGAAGAGAGAAGTGGTCGACCGAGTATTGTGAATGCAGATCTGATTCGTTTGGTTGACGAAGAGGTTAGAGCAAACCGCAGGTTCACCATGTCAGAGCTTAGTGAGGATTTTCCACAGATTAGTCGTACTCTTCTGTACAAAGTGATTACCGAAGATTTGGGCTACTTGACACTTTCTGGCAGATGGGTGCCTAAACTCCTTTCTGAGGAACAAAAGGCTCAGCGGATGAGGGCAGCACTGTCCTTTCTTGAGCGTTACGAAAGAGAAGGTCTCGATCAGATTGTGACAGGAGATGAGACTTGGGTGCGGTATGTGACTGCAGAAACAAAGCTTCAATCAATGCAGTGGGACCATACTCACTCCCCGAAAAAATCCACAAAGTGTCGTCAAACACTTTCCACGAGGATACTCATGACAACTGTCTTCTGGGACAGGAAAGGAATTTTGCTAATGGAGTTCTTGGAGAGGAATGCCACAATTAACACTGAGCGTTACTGTAACACACTAACAAACTTGAAAAGGGCCATTCAAAACAAACGTCGCAGCATGTTGAGCTCAGGAGTGATTTTCCTGCATGACAACGCCCGGCTGCATACAGCGCGTTGTACTGCGACCAAACTGTAAGAGTTCAACTGGCAACTATTGGATTATCTTCCCTATAGCCCAGATTTGGTGCCTAGCGATTACCATCTCTTCATGTACATGAAGACGTGGCTTGGCTCGAAGTGCCTTGACAATGACAAAGAGTTGAAAACCATCGTCGTAGGTTGGCCGAATTCTACGATTGCGGAATTTCAAAGCTCGTCAAATGCTACGACAAGTGTCTCAATTGACTGGAAAATGTGTGGAAAAATAAATTGGAGTGTACAATTTCAAACGTATTGTAACCCAATTCTGTAACGTCATTCACAGGTTTGTAAAAAATAAACGGCTACTTTATGAATAGCCCTCGTAGAACAAAGATACATATTGCTTTTTTATATAAAAACATTCTAGCATCCCCAGTACATACTCGTGCTCAGAGGGCATTCCACATAATGTTAAGATAGTTTATTAAATAACAGAGTAAAAAGTAAAAAAAGAAAAAGAAAAAAGAAGAAAAAACATATCACAATAATTGAACTTTAAATTTTCTCTCTAAACAGCAATTTTTAATTGATTTTTTGAAATAAGGAGCATTAATAAATTGTATATTTGGGAATTTAGCTATTAAGTTATCATGTTATAAAGCCTTGGACCGAAGTTGCTACTGTGATTATATGCTACATCTGTTAGGTTCTGTTAAGCATAATATATGTTTTCTGATCTTTTGGTTTTATATTTATGTCAGTGATGTCAAAGCAAGCGCATTTTTCTGACCTTGACGTCGTGCGCGGACATCAAGCGCTAAGTATGGAAAGAGGAAGGGTTGTGTATATGAATAAGCAGCCTGTAGGATTAAGAAAACAGTGGTGCACAAACTTCAAACGGAACGTGACATTTTATGTCGTTATGTCGTTATTTTTATATGGCTTCTTTCTGTTTGATATTATCTATATTGTCTGTAAAACAAAAGTACTAATACCAATTTCTTAATATTGCAGTTGTTTTTAAATGTTAATAACATAATTAAGAGTTAAGAAGGAATATTCACATAAATTCCATAGTAGTACAACTATTCTGTACTAAATATCCCAAAAAAAGAGATTGAGTATGACATGACAAGTTGTAATTGATATTGATGATACCTTTAGCCCTATAAAAATAATCAATCAACTAATCAAAAAAATATTACAGTATAAAAGCAAAGTTACCTAGGTGCAGTATATGCTTTAAGTATAACTAATATTCCATAACAATACTCTTATTGCATTATGCTTTTAAGGTGATATTGGTGAGCATCTTCCTATCATCAGAATATTAAATTATTTTCTCGAAATGTGCTGAAGCTATAGAGCTGACATTTTTACAACACATGGGAACGTATCTTTTGCTTATGATGTAACAGTAGTTGCTTTGTTAATTCATTTCCATGCGAATATTTTCATAGCTTTCAATACACTCTCTTCAGTAATATGCATTTACGGTATATTAAATTAACGAAAACATTCTGCAAGGCTACTAAATAAATAGGCCTATATCTGAAAATTTCACTTTTCTATAAAGAAAGTTGAGAAAATATTTCTTTTGAACAAAAAAATCAAACTTGTGAAAAATGAATATTAAAATTAAAACTTACATATTTATAATGCACTTATACTTCCAGACAAATCTAAAAATTAACACGGATACAGTTTTAATAAGTTCTCTTCCCTTTATCTATTGAATCAGTGCTGGCCATCCCTGAACATAGCTCGACCAAGCGGCATATACTACTTCTTTCATCTGTCTCTTTCCTTTCTGCTGTAAAGCGCTCAGGCTCTCATGAGCTCTAAAGCACACGCTTGCTCCTATGGGCATCAATTGAGATCACTGATTTATGTGAATATAAATTAAATATATTTCGGTTTTTATGTACGAAATTCAATAATACATTGTTATAAATTTTATGGAAGTCAGATACTTTAAATCCTGAATACAACAGTTCTGAAGGGTAATCAAGAGTTTATTAAGGCATAAGTTAATTGTATTATTCTTTTCTGTAGCAGAGTTATTGGCATGAGGGAGGTACTATTAGCACTGTATTAACTTCGCACTTTCTTAGACATCAACCATAGTACACCAACTATTTACTTTTCTTACACATACTGTTACCACCACCACTAAAAAATTTTGATCAACACTTCAACCATTAATGCTTCATTATACTACTCTGATTGCTCTCTGCAATTTTTATAGTTGGTTATTTAACGACCCTGTATTAACTAGTAGGTTATTTAGCATCGATTGTATTGGTAATAGAGTGATGGTATTTGGCAAGATGAGGCCGAGGGTTCGCCATAGAGTACCTGACATTCGCATTTGCCTTATGGTTGGAGAAAACCTCGGAAAAAACTACCAGTAATGAGCACAAGCTGGAATCGAACCCATGCCCGAGTGCAACTTTGGATCAGCAGGATCCTTGTCTTTGTAAGCTTTTTATTTGTTATACACATTAATAGTAAAATTTTCACAATTCACTTTTTTGCTTTAAAAAGCTAACAATTGTGTCTACTTACTGATGTCCACGTTTTTCTTCAGTGATATCGTACACCGCAGCATAGAATAATGAATCCACAAAGAACTTGATTCTTCTTTTCACTTTTCATTGAAAAATAATTCCAGCATAAACTTTTCAGAAATATTCTCTATTTTTTTTTTTTACGCCACTCTTCAAACTTCTTATATTCCTCTTCATACCTCTGTCGCGATTTTGTTGGAATTAATAAATCAGTACAGCTGTTAATGCAATGCCATTGACACTTATATTTATAAATAGTCATGGTGACAATACCGACAATAATAATAATATTCTTCAAATGTTTCTTGTACAAGGCCCTCTATATGAATTGATCACCTACAAAGCAAATGTATATAGCTTCAAATGTTTCTCGTACAAGGCCCTCTATATGAATCGATCACCTACAAAGCAAATGTATATAGCTGGCAATAAAAATTATACATTTAGACAATATTCAATTTTACATTATTTTTTTTATCAAAACAGATAAAACTTTGTACGATACACATGTCGTAACTTCATATTACAATAGTAGACTGGTTATCAAACTCGGCCTGCGGCCTTGTTTGACAAAATCTCGTATTGTAAAATGAAATGTTACGACATTAGTATCTAAATAACTATTACATTGTGTTTTGTGCATTATAGGGGCCACCCATCACACATTATACGCAAAAAAAAGGTCAGCGGAAGTAATGGTTCGATTATCGTTTTTAGTATTCGATATTCGATATGAATTAAATGCTACCAAATTAAAAAAATGAATGAAATGATTTAAATAGTTTGTTAGTAGATGTGATTTTAGTCAGTTTCCATTATACTTTTGCTCCAGGGAAAATAAATTTTACTGTTACTGCCGTTATTTCCATTTTGAAGTAGGCAACAAGTCAACAATATAAAACTGATGTTAATTTAGAAGTTGGCAACATATTTTATATCGATTATAACAACAATACATATCGATAGTAATATTCGTACCATTCAACCAATAAGGAGATTGACCCCTATAATGCTTATTGCTAGCCTATATATAGTCCTTATCATGCTAATGGAAAGAAAATTTTCAAATATTTCATTTTATTGCTTTAACAATTGACCTATAACTTTAGATCATTGTTGACTATGAAGTCAGAATTCATAAAAATGTATTTTATTCCTCATTAGGCTGCCAGAGTTAGTATTAATTCGCAGTTGAGTTGGAACTTACAGTCATGAAACAAGTTTCATAACCTGTAATTTCTATGTCCTAATTTTAAGTGTGGCAAAAGTATCTGATAAAGTGAAACATACCTCGAAATACTACATAAATCACACAAATAATTTTTGTTACGTTTGTGATTAGTTAACTTTGAATTTTACTACACTCGTTAAAAGAGCTTACGAGTGTTCTTTTGATTGCAAAATAGAACTGGGCCCCTGAAATCTGTTGTGCTGCATGCGATTCTATTAACTAAAGGATCTCTTCATATGGCTTTTTCAATTCCAATGATATGCCGGGAACTTAAGGGCCATTCAAAAGACTGTTATTTTCTGGGAACCACATCAGAAGATTACAAAGAACTTGTCAGCGAGCTGATTCAGAAATATAACGTGATGGGGTGTCATATCTCTTAAAATAACTTCTTGGATTCTCATCTATTTTTTCTTTCCTCAAAAGCTTTGGGTAGTGAGCCACGAACATGGGGATCGTTTTCATCTGGATTTTTCTGAAATGGGAAGTCGCTACCAGGAAAAATGGAGGCTAAATATTCTGTCAGACTACTGCTGGACACTCAAAAGAGATGTTTCTCAAGCGAAGTATAGCCTAAATTCTATTTCACAGACATTTTAGGCAAATAAATTTGATTTTAGGTAAAATGTTACAAGGTATCACCTACTAGAAAAGTCTGAATTACATTTCATATAATTACTCAAAAACCTTGGGTGATAGAAAAATTTTGTAAACAGATCTGAAATCAGCACGAAAAATGCTACAAAAATCACCTTTCTTTATCTTGTAACAAAAAACATGTTTAATTTTGTTGATCAGTGAATCAAAGTTGAAGAATGGTTTTAGTCCCAGTAAGAATTATCAAGTAATAACAACTAGTTGCCATAGAGAGTTAAACTTTCATGGCCCACTCTGTTGTATAATTAACACAAACAAACTATTCAGTTGTGATTTCAGAACCCTACATGTATTCCCCTTCCAGTGATGTTGAATCACGAAACTTTTCTTGCACCAGGATAAATACTGAATGGTGGGGCATTTGAAGAACCTCGCATTGATGATCGGAGGTCTTGTTCTCATCATCCCCAGAGAAAACTTCATAAAAGACTGACTTAAGTTTCTCTGTGGAATTTATTTAGGACTCCCGTGAATATCTACTTCGAACATGTAGTCAGATATCCTACAAAGAATTCTATAAGGTCCTTCATAAGATGGTACAAGGGGTCCTTTGCTGAAGAGCTCTTCTTTTACAGTGGTGAGCACCAGGGATGGCTCTGACAGTGCGCATTAACTGTCTGTGTTTTCAGCAAAAGCTCGTTGCGACAATTTGATTTGGTCGTCAACAAAAAATTCTCCCGGGAGTCTTAGCATCGTTTGCTAAACTATTTCTGCAGGTGAAGCATCACAGTCTTCTCTGATGCTGGAAAGCTCATCTTTTACAGTGGTGAGCACCAGGGGCGGATCTGACACTGCGCATTAACTGTCTGCATTTTTCAGCAAAAGTCTGTTGCGACAATTCAATTTGGTCATCAACAAGAAACTCTCCTGGGAGTCTTAGCATCGTTCCATAAACCATTTCTGCAGGCGAAACATCACAGTCTTCATTGATGCTGGAGCATAATCCAAGTAGGACAACTGGTAAAGATGTTGACCCAGCATTTAGATCCCATTTGACACACGATAGCGGCTTTCAATGATCTATGCCAGTGCTCTATCATGCCGTTTGAGGAGGGATGAAAAGCTGTTGTGCGTATTTTTGTAGTGCCAATGAGATTACAGAATGCTTGAAAAATAGCAGATTCAAATTGCGAGTGCCTGTCTGTTGTAATAGTGGCAGGTGCACTGCCAAGTCCTGAAGAATGTTTCTACAATAGTCTCTGCAGAAACTTCAGATATTGGGAGTGCTTGAAGCCATCCTGTGAATCTATCAATCATTGTTAGGCAATATTGAAAAACTTTTGACAACTGGAAGCAGACCAACGATATCTATATAATCTGAATGAAGGGGGGAAGAGCAACGGTGAATTGTTCAATGGGTGAGCTGTTTGGACTTTTTTCATTGCTAATTGTCAAAATTATAACACAACGTTTCGAATAATGGATCTCTCTTCGTCTTCAGGTGAAAATCTACTGTAGGGATCATTACAAACAGCTAGCCAAGCAAATAGGGATTACAAAGAATGGACACAGCGAATTTTCCTGTGTTTTGTTTCTCTGTGCACCAGCATTAGGTCCATTTTCAAGTGCTAGAGGTTAGTGTAATCGAACACATGCTAAGATAATAATTGAGTATAGAATTGAGACACAGGATCCAAACATCACCTACCTTATTGTATAATCCAGTAACGCTTTGCTTCAAATAAATTCAAGTTAACAGCTTTCCCTTATTTCTCAGTGACAAACTAGTTGTAATAATAATTTTTTATATTTTATATATAATAAATTATATTATAAAATAATATAATACCTTATAAAATTATGTATCAAATTCGTTTAATATTTGTATACAATTTAATATAGGTATATGGTTTTACTTCTCATAGGAGTTTTGTTTTTCCATTTTCAGCACTATGAAATTATTACATATTTTAATTGTTGTTGGGGTCAACGTCCTAACTCTCATTACAAAGGAACTCTAGAGTCTACACATTACAGTTAATGACGGATTTATTATTTCATCGATCCAATTTATTTTATTTGAGTACATAATGTACTGGTACCTAGATGTATTAATTGTATGTGTTATATTTCCGCTGTGTCAACTGCTAGCTGGTGTGATGTCAGTGCCAACTCCTGGGAGAAAGCAGAATCTCACGCTCAAACTGGTTTGAAGGTCATTGAAATCATTCCTGCTACATCAAAGATACCGACGCGAAGTGTCCATACTGTATAATTATCTATATGCTGGCTAGTCTGTCTGACTGATCAACGACTGTCAGGTGTGAAATATAAAGATGGAACACACCATGTGATAAGCTGTTGTAACGTGAAATATATAAAATAAAAAAAAAATGAATGGAAAGAAGAATTTTGTGATTGTAACTAAACTAATTACATGAAACAATAACACCAACAACAACAAGGAATATTAGACACTAATAATCAACATTGGAAATAGTGAAATTATGAAACAATAGGAAATAAATAAATGAGCGGGGAACCAATTAAACTACTACTGTCATCACGAGATCGTTACTTCCGTCAATAGCAAGAGAAAATGGAAGTTCAATCATCGTTTTTACAAACTGTTAATTTGATAAGTACCGGT
Organism: Periplaneta americana; assembly: GCF_040183065.1. Classification (NCBI taxonomy): domain Eukaryota; kingdom Metazoa; phylum Arthropoda; class Insecta; order Blattodea; family Blattidae; genus Periplaneta; species Periplaneta americana. The sequence goes on from NW_027185509.1 coordinate 428,883, forward strand.
ATGCCAAACAATAGTTTATTATGCAACTCGTTTTTGTATGTGCACTGGAATATTTTGCTGCAATTTTGCTATCAGGAAACATTCGGAACAGATGCATTATAGGGGCCAACCTCCTGATTGGTTAAATGGTATGAATATTACTATCGATGTGTATTGTTGTCACAATCAATATAAAATATGTTACCAACTTCTAAATTAATAGTTTTATATTGCAGACTTGTATTTCAAAATGGATCAGAATTTGATCAAATAAAAAATGCCTGCAGGTATGAAATGCATATCTATGCATGGAGAGTATGGTATCATAAATAGAGCATTTTTAATGTATTTAATCATGAGATAGTTTCCTAGTACCCAGTACTCGTCACATAAGTCGTTTTTGTGTTTACACAGTGGTTCCTTTCTGAATAGAAATTTAATAGTTTGTTACTAGATGTGATTTTAGTCAGTTTTTTTTAATATTTTTGGTCCAGGGAAAATATGCATCTTTTATGAATATACAGCAATGGCTGAATTAATGGCTTATGTAATGAGTACCGGGTACAACGAAACTACCAATTATGGGTCAGAATTTATTCAATGCATTTTTGTATGATTGTTGCTTCATCAAGAATGAAATGATGTGCGGAAAGTAATGTTTAAATAACTTTAAAGAAATGTAGTGATAAAAGAGATGATTTCATATGGCGTTGTAATAAAAAAATAATGAACAGGGTTTGTGGCTGTAAGAATTTAATAAGGCATACTAGACATCCTGATTCTGCTGAGCAAATTAACAATGCCAGTAATAATTACTATGTTGTTAATAATTATTATGTTGTTAACTTATGATTTACTGCATGACTATATTACTAATACACAACTCATGAGTGAATATTATTTTTCTAGCCATATAGTCACTGACTTGAAACAATTTATTGAAGAAGTAATAGCTGAATACATTGAGTTACATATAAAATTGGAAGAATTGGTAAAATTGTTGAGGTTGACGAATCAAAAATTGGTAAAAGTAAATACAATCGAGGTCATTTTGTGGAAGGACAATAGGTTTTTGGTGGAGTCGAGATGGGAAGTGGAAATTGTTTTTTGGTAGCTGTGCATGACAGATGTGAAGATACTCTTATTGGACTTATCGAAGAATGGATTGCGCCAGGAAGGCAAATTATGTTGGATTGCTGGAAAGGATATCAAAATTTATCGAAACACGGTTATCGACATTTAACGGTGAATCACAAAGACGAATTTGTCAACGAGACTACAGGTGCTCATATAAATACAATAGAAAATAGGCCTACTTGGAGGCACGTTAAAACGTCCTTACTAGAATACAATAGGCAAAAGGATTTTGTAAATTATCTTAGGAAAAACTACATTTTAGGGAAAAAAAATCAAGAGCACAGGAGAAGATATTACAACAAAATTTATTCAAATTATGTCAGATATTGATTGGAGTAACCACTGAAAATTTGTGTTTTCTTGTGTAGAGCATGTCTCTTTAATTTTGCCTTTCTAGAGTTCATTTGTGCAATTGTACAAAATTCTCAATTGTGCCTAATCTTGTATACAGTTCTTTTATTATATCTCTGCCAGTGAGTGACCAGTAAATTTCAAGTGACTTATCTTGGTCGTGGTCGTCAGATCATTAAAAAATATTGCATACTTACAGTACTTCTGCTATATCTCTTTCCCCTCACCACAAACTGTGACTTGCACATAGGCAGAGATATAATAAAAGAACAGTACTGTACTTCTTCAATTATAATAATAATGAAAAATGGGCTCTGCCTTGTGTACGGTATTTCTTTATGTTTTCACTATGAACAACTGCAAATGTGTCTTGTGTAATCTTTTAATTTTGCCTACTTTTTTTACATTTATTGAGTATGCCTCAACGAGCATAACTCATATGTAGGGAATTTCAAAGGCATATTGGTTCCGTTAAGTTCAATGTTAATTGAAAAATGAGTTCTATTCAGTCAATACTTAACATAAAACACAATAAAACATGTTATAATAACATTTACACAGATTTAAATATGTTTTATTGTGTTTTATGTTACGTATTAACTGAATAGAACTCATTTTTCAATTATCATATGTAGGGGCTATAAAAACACATACGTATCACTGACCCAATATTACAAGGTTCTATGTCAGGAAAATTAAAAAATTGAGTTTTTAGTGTTGCAAGGATCTATGCAGTGGTATCTACCTCCTAATATCTTTACTAGATGACAGGAACCCATGGGATGAGCGTAACAGCTGATGCTAATAAGTTGTATGTCGAATTTTTTCTTCTCTTTGAGTTGCAAAGTTCTATGTATACATAGAACCCTGTAATAACATAATATTAGAGATTTTAAAGTTGAATGATTCTATGTTTTATATACACCTTTGTAGTATTAAAGTTTATATTCAGTGGGAAGATAGTATAAGCAGTCATGATGAAAAGGAATGTTACATTTCAAATAATAGCCCAAATGTAATTAACATCAATGAACATTCCAATATTAAAGAATTTTAAGTCACCAAGAGCAAGGATGTGGGTCATAAAGACAGAGAGAACATTGAAAGGTAAGAATTATTCAATAATTTAATGTTGTTGTTTTCTAATGCCAGGTGTTTAACAAAGTCATTTGACCTCTTGCACTCCAATATTTTTCAAAGATATTATCATGGTCAGCCACTGAAGCATAGATTTTGAAGTGTTCCGAATCCATTTCTTGGTTTGAGTTGCACAATGGGCAGTTAGAGGACTGATATATTCCAATTCTATGCAGGTGTTTGGCCAAACAATCATGGCCTGTTGCCAATCTAAATGCAGCTACAGACGATTTTCCTGGTAAATCGGGAATTAACTGTGGATTTTGATGCAGAGAGAGTTCCATTTTTTCCCTTGAGATTGTGTTATCAAATTTTGTTTGTTGAAGTCTAAGTATGTAGATTTAATAAATCTTTTCACAGAGTAAAACATAGATTTAGTAACAGGTCTGTAAGCAGCAGTGCTGCCCTTCTTTGCTAAAGCATCCACATTCTCGTTTTCCAGGATTCCACAATGGGATGGTATCCATTGGAATACAGTTCTTTTATTGAGTGATATTAATTGAGAGAGCATTTTAGTTATTTCTGCTGTTTGAGATGAAGGTGTGTGTTTAGAGACGATTGATAGAATAGCTGCTTTGGAGTCTGACGTGGCATAGAAGATTCCTGAGACTTTCACTTATTGCAATGATTTCTCCATCAAAACTTGTTGTTCCATATCCAAGAGATCTATAAAGTGAGAAGAGACAGCACGTAACACCTGCACCGGCACCTTGTTCTCTGGAGATCAAGTATAAATGAAGTCAGTTTTGTGGAGGGTACCTAATATCAATTGTCTCTAAAAACAATTGTTTCATTATTTCAGTGTTTACTTCCGATTCCAGTATTTCTTCTGTTAAATTTAGATTATATTCTATATGTAATAGAGTTAAAGGGTTTGGTTTAATTTGTAAATTTTCTTTTAAATTCGGGATATTAATTTTCTGTTTTAATTCTTGAACCATGAATATGAAACTTTTTTGAGTTTTCAATCTACAGAGAGGACTGTATGAATGCCAATTGTTTCCTGGTAATCTGATAAGTTTTTCATATTGAATCAGTGTAATTGAATTTAATGTAACATCTCTAACAATTTCTGAAATGTACAGAATGTAAAAAGAAGAAAGAGAAAATAAAAGTGAAGAATTTGTGAAAGAATAATTTACAGAAAAATATTTGTCACTGAGTACAATTTGTTCTTTCACAAACCGAAAAAAGACAGGTGCGATATCTGCGAAGAAGCAAATGTGCCTAAAGCAGAAAACAAATTCTCACCCGAAGCTGCAGATACTTTCAATCAATACTTGATCCAAAAGAAATCAGGAAGAGAGGAAAGGAAAAATGACAGGGAAAACAAAACCACAGCAAACTTCAGAATATAACTATGAAGTTTTCTACCCCAGACCATTCATTAATCAAAGAAATTGATGCTGCACATAGTTGCTGAGACAGAATGTTTGCAAAGAGAGTCACCAGTTTCACTGTCGCGCCTGCTCAAGTCAGCATGTAAAAAAAGTCTCATGACTTTCAAGCACGCTCTAAACTGTTCAATTATAAAACAGTACCATTTACAAAAGTAGCAGCCCTTAAATTTTCTAAGCCACATTTTTATAATGGAAGGAATGTCATAGTGTAGCAGTTTCCAACTTTTTTGAATGACGACACACTTTACAGAATGCCCACGATATCGCAACCCACTTATTTGCTTATTTTTAATAATAGTCATAATAATAATAATAATAATAATAATAATAATAATAATAATAATAATAATAATAATAATAATAATAATATAACAACCAGTGCTTTCTTCTAGAGAAAAAGTGGTGGAACTCTATGTAGAATATTTTATAATGAACGGGGAGATGATTACTGTTCATTGCACGGGAATTTTGTCGTTTGTAACCTCCTTTTCGTCCAACTAAGACTTTCAAGACCTATGCCATTTCAGCGTGGTCCGCCAGAAAATAAAGCACTGATAACATCTATGTAGTGTCGGGCATCCAGTGTTGTAGTTAGGTCGATGTTAACACACAATCAAAGAAGAAGGGGGAAAAAAAAGGCAAGCAAGCAGCAACTTGAGTGGCCTTAGAAAAAAATAAAGGTACAATACCTGGGTGTCAAAAAATCCAACCTGTCTATACTGGATGTCAGATAAATGATTTTTACTGTCGTTTTTGAAAACTCACCTATTTAAATTAATGTGAAGTCTGTGCTTGGTGCTTGCATAGAATTTCTCTATACATGGCCTTATGATTGACAGGCCAACACGTAAATCATCTTCAAGATGCAGCAGTCTGTTTCTTTTTTTAGATTTCACTAAAGAAAAATGCTGACTGACATAAGTATGAATTTGAAAACGGCAGTTTTAAATAAATTTTTGGTTTAATCGGCACCATCAACTGATTTGACGAAACATTTGCGCATATAAAACACTCGGAATTTTGCAAATCTAGTCTTTCAGGTGAAGCTCCCTGTAAAGCAGATTTGAATAATTTCCAAGGAAAAATTGATCCGGGGCCAGGTATCGATCCCGGGACCTCTGGTTGAATGTACCAGCGCTCTCCCAACTGAGCTACCCAGGAACTCCACGTCACTGTGTACGTTAACAGAAAACCACAATTCCAAGTCACACAGAGTTTGTGTGTACTCGTTGTGGGTCTCTGGCGTTTCGTCAGCCCACGCGAGTTGTGTGGATATAAAGGGAAAAGTTGGGACGGTGTCGGGTGGAGTTCCCGGGTAGCTCAGTTGGGAGAGCGCTGGTACGTTCAACCAGAGGTGCCAGGATCGATACCCGGCCCCAGAACAATTTTTCCCTTGGAATTATTCACTCGGAATTTTGTTTATATTCAATTCCACGTCACGTAAAACCATATTCCAAGAAGTATTCATCACTATATTTACGAAACGCATTACGTTTTTGTGAACCCTGAAGGGAATTTTCGTTTACATTATTTGTACATCTTGATTACATAACTTTTAACACTATATCACTTCGGAATGTGTATTATATGTCTTTCTCGTGTTAAATTCATTATTATTAACACATTATTTGAATTAGTACTGCTGTCATCTAACCCAGAACTTGATTCAGATTGTCTTTTTCGAATTAAAAATTTGTCCGTGGTAAAATCTAAATAAAGCACTTTTGATAAAATAGTCGCACTATCACCCGCTCACATGTGCATACTGAAACTGACCAATATGTTCTGACGATTATAGACTCTATTTTTTACTAAGTGGGAAGAGTAAACGAATTACAAAGAATTCATTTATTAAAGTTCTCGTTAACACTTTGTTAAAACCATAAAATTTACTTAGTCTTACATTAAAAAAGTGTTAAAATTGTTAAAAAAAAGGCATATACCTTCGACAGATGGCCCGTTTCAATGCTATGTCACGTCATCTTCAGTGTCTCTTGAACCACTGGTGATCTTGACTCTATGATGTGCATTATTTGTCGATGGTAGGGGTGGGGGTGTGTTGTTCCTATGGTGGGGGGCTGGCTGTTTGTGTGTTATGATGTATTATGACGTCGAATAATGTGTGTGTATTGAACTGCAATAGTGTGTTAAGTATATATTGTGGGTATGCTATTGTATTCTTATATATTTCATACTGTTCTAGGATGTTTAATTGTGAACTTTTTGATGTGATGTGTAAAATTTCCATATCTGTTTCTATATTATTGTAGTCATGATTATTGTTGATAATGTGGTCTGCATAATTTGATGTGATGTAGGGTTTGGTTATAGCTTTAATATGTTCATTATATCTTGTGTGAAAGGATCTTCCTGTCTGTCCTATGTAAAAATGTGGGCAACTATTGCATTTTAATTTGTAAACTCCAGTTGAATTATATTTATTTGAATGTTTAATGTGATTATTTAGGTATTTCTGTGTTGTATTATTTGTTTTGTATGCTATCTTGTATTTTAGTTTTCTGAATGAAGTTGCAAATTTATTGGTATATTAATTAATCTGTGTGTCATTGTACGGAAAGCTGCATGTTTATATTGTATGGGATGTTTGATGAATTGTGTATATGTGTTGTGGTTGTAGTGGGTTTCCTGTATATTTTGAATTCATGCCTATTATTTGTTTTGGTTATGGTGATGACTAAGAAGTTTATAGTTTGGTTATGTTCCATTTCTACTGTATACTTTAATTTAGGATGTATTTTGTTGAGTTGTTGATGTAGGTTTTCTATTTGTCTTTTGTTTCCATTATATAGGACTATTATGTCATCTACATATCGATGCCAGTACATTATTTTCTCTGCGTGTTTGTTGTTATCGGTGTTTAGTATGTATGTTTGTTCTATGTTGTGAATAAAGATTTCAGCTAATATACAACACCATAGACCTAGTTAACAAAATAAAACACAAACACATTCCACACAACACAACATTAGCATCATTTGACATCGAAAACCTATATACAAACATACCAGTAACAGAAACAGTTGAAATCCTTCGAAAAATTCCTATCAAAAATAACATACCACAAACTGAAGGATTACCAATGGGTTCACCTATATCTCTATGTGCACTCGATGTGGGTCTCTGGCGTTTCGTCAGCCCACGCGAGTTGTGTGGATATAAAGGGAAAAGTTGGACGGTGTCGAGTGGAGTTCCCGGATAGCTCAGTTGTAGAGAAAATAATTTAATATTCTGAAGATAGGAAGTTGTTCACCAATATCACTTTAAAAGATAATGCGATAAAAAATTTTTGTTATGGAATATTAGTTACACTTAAAACATATAATTACAGTACCTAAGTAACTTTGCTTTGTAACTATAATATTGTTTTGATTAGTTCATTGATTACTTTTATAAGGCTAAAGATACCATCAATATCAATTCCAACTTATCATGTCATACTGAATCTTTTTCTTTTTTTGAGGCGGGGGGGGATATCACTTTCTTCCATAGTATAGTACTGTATAGTTTTACTGCTGTGGAATTTATGTGAATATTACCGGTACTTCTTAACTTTTTATTATGTTATTAACGTTTCAAATGCAACTGCAATGTTAAGAAATTGGTGTTAGTACTTTTGTTTTACAGACAATATAGATAATATAAAACAGAAAGAAGCCATATAAAAATAACGACATCAAATTTCACATTCCGTTTGAAGTTTGTGCACCACTGTTTTCTTAATCCAACAGGCTGCTTATATCTCCTTTTATACCTAGCGCTTGATGCCCGCCCACGACGTCAAGGTCAAAAAAATGCACTTGCTTTGAGATCTCTGATCTAGGCCTACGGTCTCAACAAAACACAATCTTGTTATAGGATAGGCCTATAGGTTATGTCGTTTTGCGTTCCATTCATGATTGCAGCATAAAAGTCAGTGATGAAAATTTTATTTTACTTTCATCCTATGGAACATTCTAGAACTGTACAGATGTAGCTACTATCACCAGTGTTAGGATAACTACTAGAGGTAGACAGTGGCAGGTGTCTGCAGAGCACAGCTCTTCACAAGTTTCATCAATCTCTGGCAGATGAATGTTGGCATTATCGGCTGCTTACCTCGTCATGCTGTTGTGTATATCAGCAGGAGGAGGCATGTGTTTGGCTGGTTTATTTCTCTCATTTGTGTCAAATATTCATTGAAGGAACATATACACATATATCGTACATAAGCAATAAGAAGTTGTGTGGCAAAAAACGAGAGAATCTCATATTATGATAATGGCCCATGCTTTATATTATTCTGGTTCTTGTGAACGGAAAAAAGCTAGACATAAATTTCCGTGTAGAACTACAATCTTAAATTTAATGGGCATATTTAACAAAACAGGTTCTTAGCATAACCATAAAATGAGAGAAAAAAAAAAAAAGACTCAGTGTGCTTATTGATGAACAACTTAATGAAATAAGATCTGCTTAGACTGCCTCCGTGGTCTGTTGGTCAGCATGCTGGCTTCCAGATCAGGAGGTCCCGGGCTCGGCTCTCGGTGAATTTTTCTTGAAGAAGAGGAATTTACTGGGTGTTTAGAGTCTGGAAATTTGTATGAATGTGAGTGTGCCGGATTAATTAATTAACCAATCATCACAAATATAAAAATACATCAGGACTGTCGCTGGGCAGTAACCTGAACACACGTTTCAGCATCACATTGTTGACAAGTAACTCCATCTGTTAGCACAACCATAAAGCATCTAATAGATGCTATAGAGTTACCAACAACGAAAAAAAAAAAAAAAAATCTGCTTTGAACTGTAATCCTTTAAAGGGTAAGGTACAGTTTACAGCAGTAAAATTTTTGAAAATATCCAACATTTTTTTTCCTCCATTACTGTATCTTTTACAATAATGAAAATTGGTATGTATAAAACACTATCCTTCTGCTATGTGAAAAAAGATATTTTTACGATTTAAAAAAAATTATTTATATATATTTTTTTTATAAATTCAAAATGGTGGCAGTTCACTGTGCAGTGATGAAGCATTTCCCTCATAATTCATAAACTTGTTAACTTTGCCATGTTCTCTCTTTTATTTTATTACTGAAACTCATGTTTACAATATCATGCTCTTTCTACTACATTCCTTAATAAATAATTTTTTTTTTTTAATTTTGTGTTGGAAGAAAGTGCTGATACTTGACCATTTTTTTAAATGCATTTATTTTTTATCAGGCAATCTAACAAAGGTAGAGAAGTGATCTTGCATTATATTGTAGATATAATATATATAAATACAAACAAAAAATTTCATCACAGAATGTTGGATAGTTTTTGAGTTATGTGGGAAATGCTTCATCACTGCACAGTTAAATGAATAAAAAAAAATGTAAATAATTTTTTTTTCAAATCGTAAAAATATTTTTTTCATATAGCAAAAGGACGGTATTTTACACATACCAATTTTCATTATTGTACAAGATACAGTAATGGAGGGAAAAAATTTTGAATATTTCCAAAATTTTACTGCTGTAAGTTGTACCTATCCCCTTAAAATCCCTGAAATATGTAGTGGAGGGGACAGAAATTTCTAAAGGTTGTGCAAGACGGGTAACAATAATGGTAAAATTAAAGCACTATAGAATTCCAGAAGTTGAAAAATTAGTCCAAGATTACAATCATAGAGTTCATTTTTGTAATTGGATACTATAAAAGTTAATATCGAAGAAATTGATACCAGATCAATTTTTTCTTCCAATAGGGCTTAAATCCTCTGAATGGCCACGTAGTAATAGTAATAGGCCTACTGACAACTGAATTCAGCAAACAAGTTAACAATCGTGAATGAGAGTCCATTGTATTATGAGAAAATAGCAATGTGATATACCATCAGTTAATTTTTTGGACAATTTTTCATGAAGGAAAAGATTAGGAAGTCAAAGAAGGAAGCTTGGAAAAACTACTGCGAGGAGATCAATGAATTGGCTCCTGCAGCAAAATTCCCCAGAATATTTTACAGGACTCGTCTGCCAGACTAGGACCTCTATATCTATTCCAAAATTTACCACTACAAATTGAAGAGTCACTGAAGCATCTTATGCAAGAGCATTTTTCTGACCATGATGTTAAGAAAGATACAAATGAAACAGAGAACAGAAGAGGACCATTCTTTCTCAATATTTCTCTCACTTTGACTCCCATCTAACGTGAGAAAAAAAAAAGTATAGGCCTACCGCTTATCAATTTTTGAAGTGTAAATGTCTGTTCTGAACAGATCACCTCGAAGTTAGTATTTATTTTCTTACTCTTCAAAACAGATTTTCCTTTCGAATTTTTATTGACTGTGTACGTCAACAGTAAAAGAGTAATATTACGTTTAAGTTTTGCTTATTTTTTAATTTTGCTGCACTGTAGCTAGGTACACAATCAGGTGAAATTATTCTTATTATTAATTATGTAAGTTCCATCTTTGTATTGCGCTGTGGGTGCATGCAGTGGCGGCTGATTGACTGAGGCAAGTGAGGCCCGGCCTCAGTCACTTGGCTTATCTGAAATCAAATTTTGTTTTTACGTAATGTATTAGTTATTTGAATGAAGCTTATATCGCTGTAGGAGCATTTGAAAACTTTATGATGTATATAGACCTGTTTTGCAGTAAAATTTGTTCATGAGGCCAGGATCGCTCATGCCATGTCTGCTTCTGCATTTTCATGTGTCTTCGCAGGACTTTGAGGTTGCGCTTAAAACGTTGTAACTGAGGCACAATTCATCTGGCCTGGTCAGGTTTCACTCCTCTCAACCATGGGCCGGCCTCAAGGGTAGAGTGGGGTGGGAATAGGGTGACTTATCTTCCTAAATAGGCCACAAATAACAAACATTCCAGCTCTTTGGCAGGCAGAGACCCACACTATTCTCTCCTCTTATGTCTTAGTTTATGACTTAAGCGAGGGTGTTGTACTATTGTACTTTGTGTAGTGAATCTGGGCCAATGTTGTTATGTATTTCGGAAAATATAAATAGAAACAAATGCCAGAAATAATGCTGGTGTAGTTAATTCATTGTTAGAGTGTCCTTTTTCGAGAAGAAATAATATTGAAAGAAAGGAAGTCTTAAATAAAGAGAGAGCCGACCGAGATACCTACAACATCGCTGACAATTTTTCTGACAGATAATCTTAAAACGCGAGTTTCTATTGCATCCTGATATGGGCAACATAAGTGGTTAAGTGGTAATGTGGTGCAAAATAAACTTCTCTGTTGGCCTTATTTGTTGCTGTCAAAGGAAAAAAATAAAAAGAAAAGAAAGAAAGGGGAATTTCAACACATAATATGGGTTGCTTCATCACACTGAAACAATCACTGAAACTCACAGCATAACAGCTTATTTGGTGAGTGAAATTAATATTTTTCATTACTAGTAATAATAATAGACTAATATTAATAATAATACAGTAATAATGATATTAATAATATAATAACAATAATAATTAATATCATAAATAAACATTTTCTATCGGAGGCACTTAAACTAGTTGCATCTGGCCTCACTGAGGATTTCGATCACCAGCCGCTACTGGGTGCACGGTGTAAGGTATCGATATTTGGCAAAAATTTTTCCTTATATTTCGACTAGTTTAGAAAATGAACATCTTGAGAAATTTGGGAGGTACCTATATTGAGTAGTAAAATCTAGTGTCTTACACCTGCCCAGTTATAACAGAAGGAGGGAAATCATTGTGCCAACCACACACTATGAATGACTGTTCATATCTGCTAAGGCACGTGAATGTGAGGCCAGCAGCTGGCTAGTCGGCCCTGCTCCTGCGTGAGCTATAGTATCACGGATAAGAAGATCCATGGCTACTGACTATGTAAATTAACTTTATTATTATATATAATATGTTTGACCTGAATGCATGTGAGAACTACATGGAACACAGTTATTTTATTGAAAATTGTTGTTCACTAATTATGAATTTCTAAAAACTTCTGGCATGTCATTTTGTAAATCAAAACATAGCAAATCAAATCCTGTGTCACTTTCATAAGAATAAAACATTGTACAAGAGCAAATGTTACATTTTTGAAGGTAGTATGAGGTAACTGTTCAACGAAATATGTACCAGATATTAATATTATGGGACGCTTATCAACCATTTTTCATGTTTAGGATATCTTATCATGAAATTGATCAATTAAGGGAAGTTACCTTGTAAAAATCTTATATATTAAGTACAGAGTATCCCAAAAAAATGTACACACTGTTCACTCATCAATAACTTTGAAACAAATTGAGATAAAATTCTCGTTTTTCGGGAAATTGTAGCTTAATGTAGGTGTTCAAAGTGGCCACCATCAGCATCCAAACACTAGTGATAACGCCGAACTGCTCCACGAACTAAGTTCTGTAATGTGTCCAGTGTCACAGCTGCACATGACGTTAAATTTTGATTTGTTCTCGTAGCACATCCAGTGTAGCTGGCGTTTCCCAATAAACGACATCCTTTGTGTCTCCCATATGTAGAAATTGGTGTTAAGTCTGGGGACTGTGCTGGGTACTCGACAGCACCTCTTTGACCTATCCATTAAGCTACAATTTCCCCGAAAATGAGAATTTTGTCTGAATTTGTTCTAAAGTTATTTATAAACAAACAGTGTATACTTTTTTTGGGCTAATCTGTATTTTAAGTCATGTTATGTTACATTAAAATTAAATTTCAATTGAAAATTCTGAAGAAATTTTAAGAAAACAGTAATAATAAATCTTGGTCAGTATTACTTACTGAAAAAGAATATATAAGGTATCTGATTCTTCTCGACATTATTCAGTAGCAAAATTTCGGATGCTAACTAGTTATGACTAGGGACTGGATTTTTATGTAATTACATATTATATTCTTTCAACTTAACCGTATATACGAGGGGGATCCAGGAAATAACGACCGCTCATACCCGCCACACAGCTGACTCCCCTTCCTTGTTTGAAGGTCAACTGGCTTCCTTAACATGTGTTCTCATAATGTTGTGAGTACTGGTTGCAACAAGTCGCCATTGTGCATTTTGTGTTACTTCAAAATGAACGACGTGATTGATAATCCTGCTGACTGTGAGGTGAGGAGTGTGATTCGATTTTTGAATGCCCGACATTTGAAACCTGCAGAAATTTACCGTCAATTGAAAGAAGTGTATGGTGATACTGTAATGAATGAAAGAAATGTGAGAAAATGGTGCGAAATGTTCAACAATGGGTGAACAAATGTCCACGATGAAACTCGACCCGGACGCCCATCACTCATCACAGAAGACCTGAAGACTAAAGTGAACGACAGAATCTTGCAAGACAGGCGCACATCACTCGACAAACGTTCTTTGCTTGGTGAAATTGTGTCGCAACATCTTGGCTACCACAAAATCTGTGCACGATGGGTTCCACGGCAACTGAGAGACCAACACAAAACTCAGAGAATGGCCTCAGCATTGACATTCTTGATGCGATATCACACAGATGGAGACGCCTTTCTTGATCAAATTGTGACTGGTGATGAGACCTGGGTGTCTCACAACACCCCAGAGACCAAGCGCCAATCACGTCAGTGGCATCATCCCTCATCACCCAAGAAACTGAGAAAATTCAAACAGACTCTCTCAACACAAAAAGTCATGGCTACTGTCTTTTGGGATCGCTGGATTTCATGCCAAAAAGCACTACGATCAATGCACATCGTTATTGTGAGACTTTACGAAAACTACGGCGAGCCATCCAAAACAAGAGGCGAGGAATGCTTTCGAGAGGAGTTGTGCTTCTTCACGACAACGCCCGCCCGCACACTGCTGCTTCAACTCGAGAATTGCTGGATCAATTCGGTTGGGAAATCTTTGATCATCCGCCCTATAGTCCAGACCTTGCTCCTAGCGATTTTCACCTTTTCACTAAGCTGAAAGACTTTCTGGGTGGTACGCATTTTGGAAGTGATGAAGAGTTGAAGAAGACAGTGAACACCTGGCTTAATGAACTGGTGGCAGAGGAGTATAACACGGGAATCCTAAAGCTAGTGGACAGATATGACAAATGTTTAAATGTAGGTGGTGATTATGTAGAGAAGTAAAGGAAGCTTCAGTTATGTAACAGACTTTGTTTTTTCAAATAAATATATATATTTTTTAATTATCACAACAAAACGGTCGTTATTTCCTGGATCCCCCTCGTAAATAACAAATCTTTGCGAATCTTGTAATTACCATTAATATATTAAAATTTGATACTACATATTTTTGCATATTTACCCCACATTACATATTATGGCTTGGTATTACATAAATCTACATATTTCGGGGTTTTATTCATTTTTACTTCTCTAAAAGGAAAAAAAAAAAAAAAAAAAACTTTTGCTGGGGAAGTTTACAATTTGAAATACACAGATTTAAAAAGCCTTTTTGCCTATCCAAGAAAGGATATGTTTCGGGACGAAACATAACGTCCTTAGTTCCAGAAACTAATAGAGGCACTCACCCCATACCACCCACTGTAAATATGAGTGAACAAAAGGCAACCTTTCTCATACAACTACTTTGTATTGTAAAAAATCGCTCAGAAAGTAGCGTTGCCTTCATGCGGTGGAGTGGGATGAGGATGACATGATTTGTCTCGAACTATAATTGTTCTGCACACATCTTAACAAACCGTTCCCATGCAATTTGCAACCTTACCCACCCTCTTCCTAATCCTTCCAGGGAAAACTCATATCAAATCTCACATGAGCCGCAATAAAGTAGCCGACTTTTGAAAAGAATTTGGAGTAAAGGAACAAACTGGTAAGATGTTGATAGATTGAAATAAATAGCTTTTCAGGTTAATGCTTGACCTCCTTACTTTAAATTTAGTAGACCTATACGGAAATGGGATTTTCCGAGCAATAATTAGAAAGTATGGTTCTTGGCTGGAATAATCCTACCCTTCTGAATGAGACAGGAATGTCACTTTTCAAACAACAGTTTGTAAATGCCTATAGTCTGAGGTTTGTAGGTACCGGTACATTGTTTCTTACAGGGAGCAGCTAAAATGCATGTACTGCCCGTGCCTCACTTCCTGAGCTGTTTCTTTGAGGGGCGAGATGCAGAGGGGGGGGGGAGTAGGAGGTGCTGGGTACAGCATGTGCCTACTACCCTACGTTCAACACATCTGCCTTTTCAGGATTCCTTTCGTCAGCTATGGAGCAAGATCAGCCATGGACAAGCAAATGTATAGGCTATCCCCTCACAAAACAGATTATGTCCTCATCAATTCCTGTAACTAAACACTAATACCAGTGGTACACTACAGTCTCTACTCGAGATTATCGATCTAATCGCGATTATGGTTGTCATGTGTACACATCCGTAAACTCTTTCTTCAATGGTAGTGTTTCTCAAACTTTTTCCACCGCGAAACCCCTTTTAATCTAAAGTGTAATTGCGGAATCCTTGTAATATTTTATTAGTATTTAATAATTAACAGACAAGTGAAAGCTAGTATCTCAATAATTCTGTTCAGTGGGACGAATGTATTTGCTTTTTAAGCCTGCAATATGGTTTTACGGCGAAAAGTTGTAGTCTCATTTCTACTGTACTTCTGCATTTTGTCTTTTCGATATTTTGTTTTAGTGCACACAAATGCAGAGAATCCAGTGATGAAAGTGATAAGTATCATGGGTATTTTCCGTTTTAGATGTTCATTAAACATATTATTATTATTATTACGCATATTCTTGGATTATTATCATCATCATCATTATTATTATTATTATTATTATTATTATTATTATTATTATTATTGGTGGTTTCATGTTATTATTGATTCATATTTTCGTAACATTTATATATTTTTATAGTATCCACTAAGTATAAAATAGCCACCGGCTAAGGTGCTTGCCTATCGATCCTGAGTTGCGCTCGAGCGCGGGTTCGTTTCCCGCTTGGGCTGATTATCTGGTTGGATTTGTTCCCCGAGGTTTTCCCCAACCGTAAGGCGAATGTCAGGTAATCTTTGGCGAATCCCCGACCTTATCTCGCCAAATACTATTTCGCTATCATCAATCCCATCGGTGCAAAATAACCTAGTAGTTGATACGTTGTCGTTAAATAACCAAGTAAAAAAGTATAAAATAAAATTTAAAATCACATAGGGCTCACGGAACCCCGGAACATACTTTGAGAAATGCTGCTCTATGGCAATTCAGCAGTTGTCCAGACTCAACGAAGAATGGCCTAGTGTGTACATAGATTACATTCATCAATTAATTATAGATTACATTTTAGGAAATCGCCATCAGAGATAATAGCGATAGTGGTAACCACGATTACAGTATCCAGTATTATAAACAGTAAAAACCCCTGCACTGGCATAGGATAATGTTTTCAGAACATGTAATATGCTGCCGTGCCGTCATGCTGCAGCTGACATGCTGGTCCGAGTAGACCTAAGAGGCATGGTTATAAGCACTAGGGAACTCTCGGTTCAGGACGTGAGACACGGGCAGTATCCCACATCTCCTATTTTCTCTTAATCCAGTAAAGCGAAACAGTACTTGCAGTTCTATCATGTCATTCATTTCACTCAGTTCTCTAGTTTTAGTACTTACAGTATAATGTGCAAGTGAGTTTATCTACTGCTTTTAACTAACTAAAATGGTCCCTGTATCTTCAACCCTAACGACAAAAATAGAATCATGGATTGTGATTGACGAAGCTTTCACTACAGATGGAAAAATAGTAATGTGTCAAGTGTGCGGTAAAAAAGTCGGGTGCTCTATGAAATCACAACTGGAGAGTCTTATCTATCCTATACCTTGTAGGTGGTGGGAGGTGGTACGATCATCCACTCCTCTATATTTCTTATATTGGCTGTTATCGCCAGGTGGACGGTACATTGGAAGATTGGATGTGCGCAGTGGAAGACTTTTAGAAATAAATAGTGTGAATTTGTATAACAGATATAATTAACAATAATAAATAACAATATACATAAATGGCAAATGAAATAACAAAGAAACATGAGATGAGCGAATGAAAATAAGACTAGTTAATCTGAATTGGTATCACAACGATATCTGAATCGTGAAAGTATTACTAGACTGGGGCCAACATACTTATAAGTCATAATACAATCTAATATGGCCATGTCTCGATAATCAGTAACTGACCTATTAACCATCCGGTCATGAAACACTCTCTGAATATATATATATATTAACCATCTAAGTCTGAATCTGAACACAACGCCCAGCCAGCACACTAACTTAATACATGGCCCATTCAACCATAGATACCATACAATCTGACTAACCAAACTAAACATATATGTATATTCAATAACACAAAAACTTTACCCAGCGTAAGGCATCACATGACTGATCACTATACATTACCAATTGCACATATTCCTCGCATGAACCGTGCAAATTACACTAACACAAAATCTCTGCACTTTACAATTAAGAATGCCCAACGGAGAGAGAGAGGGATAGAGACAGATACACGTTATATAAGTAACAGACAATAATTTCAATCTCAATGACCGTTTAGATAGCAACGAAAACTCAACGCACGCGATTGCTGAAATAGTGGCAAAGGAAACCAATAAATCAAAATGGAGCAGGGAAAATACTAAAACAATAGTATGAGACCGTAATCGCTGCTCTATCACACTAACCGTCTCGGAACATAAAAACTCACATTTCAAATCATATCTCATCACGTAATCCCCAATACAATTTACCTCAAATACATACATATATATATATATATATATATATATATATATATATATATATATATATATATCACATAATATGTTACTCGACGCAAATACTATTACTTGCCCCCAAGATGTATCACTAGCAAGCGATGTTTCAAAGTACGATCCACTACAATCTCTCAAACACATACAATCGAAGATAAAAATATGACGACGCAAATTTAGCCACTCCACTGATTTATCTCCACCGCGTACAAGAGCCCGAGTGACGTTAAGTGTATCTGCCGCGTACGAGACCCTGAGTGACGTTAAGTGTATCTCCGTTGAACAAGTAAACTCACTCCCCCTCTATCCTGGTGAGACGTAATCAACCGGCCAATAGAATTATTTGGAAAAGAAAAAAATGAAAGGATTCATAGCGTTTTCTATACTGTAACGTCTGAGAGCGCTCTGGCGGACGAAGTGACGTACTAGGTGAACGGCTGTGATGGCGGGCACGGCTCAACCTGCCAGATATTGATATTAAATATTTTAATGATTTTACATATTTTGGTACATATTCAGCTTATTTTTCTTACATAAATATGTACATATTTCACACCTTGATATTACATAAAAATCCGGTCCCTAGTCATGACTGTTTAGCAGCCAATACTGAAGAGAATGACGCATATAAATATCTACCCCACACACTCTTAAGTATATGAAAAAGACCCAAACCCACTTGATTTAAAACTGAAATTTTTTGTTCACCAAAATGCATCCTGTGCAGCCTAGAAGACTCTTTGATGAATCAAGAACATTTACGAAAATGTCCAGCTTTGGCATCAGATTTTTTGGATTCGGACTCTAAATTATACTACAAAGCTAGAAGGCACGGTGATTTCACAGTGAATGTGATTTGGATATGGCACTATGTCCTGGAGCTAACATTTCGAAACTACATACAGGTCCATGATCAGGGCAGAGAGCCTAGGCAAGACCAGACAGTTCGCCTACTCTGCTGGGCATGTAGTGCCTGGCCGTTCCACGTGCTAAGCTCAAATGACAAATTCTGAGGGGAATATCTGTCAGTGACTAAGCTCTTAAGAGGCTTTTGGGGCTCATATAATTATATTCTTACTAGTGGCTTGTGCAGCAAATTCTGCAAACTAAGTTCATTAGATGTTCAAATAAAAATTTTTCAGATTTATTTTCAATGAATGTCAGACAATCAGTGGTTTTTTCATGTGGAATTAAAGCAATAACTATTTCAAGTCATTGTGGATTGTAGGTGAAAGTTAAAAAAAGTCAGGTTTGCTATGCTTTCGAATAATAGACATAACATCTTGATATAGCTGCTGCATGTAGAGCTTGAAATGTAGAGGGTAAAATCATTTTATGCTACTAAGAGATCATGCTGAAATGATTGGAGACTACAAAATTTTGATCTTTCCTTAGGAACTGTAATTTTTGCGCTCTCTCAAGCCAATACTGAAGAGAATGACGCATATAAATATCTACCCCACACACTCTTAAGTATATGAAAAAGACCCAAACCCACTTGATTAACAACTATAAAAATATTTGAATTTTAATAACAATATTATTATATTATCTTACGTAAATTTTGTAGTTTATATATATAAAATAACCGCCACTCAGTAAATTGTAGAAATGAAGATCTAATTTAAGATATTGTCTACAGCTAATTGTATAACCCCAAAACATTTCACTTTCATATCATCAATATAGCATTGATATGTATAATTAATGAAAAACAGTCACATCCTGGCATTAACTATAATAATATTTCATTTCTAATGGTAATAATGTCATCAAACCACCTCAAGTTTTGTAGATTTTAATATCCAACACAAGCTGTACTCAAAAAATTACACACCGCAGAATCAGACTTGTAAATTATTTTTAGTAGGGAGAAGTCTTGCAGCGCCGGTCAGCATACAGTACCGGTCAGTGTGTGTTTTTAAATACCGACAACAATTAGCAGGACGCGAAATGCAGTGTACGTTACTTCTAACAGTCAATAATCACTGGTAAATAATTCAAACTTAAATCTACATTCATTCGTTAACAAAGCCCGTTGAAAGACTTTTCTGTTTGCTGTGGCGCGAATCGACTAAATCTAAATTGACTGACACCAAGGCAATTCGGTAAGTATCGTTATAAATCTTGTTTCATTCGATTCAGTCATGATTTATGAATTACTTTTGTGCATGATCCATGTTACATAACATAATGGTGCTATAGAAAAAAAAAATATTATATGTTTCGTTGTGTGTCAGCCGGTACCGGTCACCTCTTGATCTTGCAGTACCGGTCATATTCTTTCATGTAAGTTATGTTTGTTTAATATTTTTATAGGACGTTCATGATGCCTCCAGTGATAAGTAGACCTTCCAAAGGAAAATGGCATCCAGATTCTATGAAAGAAGCTGTAGAGAATGTGTTAACAGGCCAACTTTCTATCCGCAAAGCTGCTGAAATGTACAATATCCCCAAACGTACGTTGATTGATCGTATTTCTGCCATAAAAAGAGGTAAGGAAATTACATTCACTCCTGCACTTGGCTGTTTTAAACCCATGTTCAATGCCGAATTCGAAGGAGTTCTATTGGATCATGTGAAAGATCTATCTGATAGATTACTACCACTCACAAGTGAAGAGTTTTTGAATCTAGCTTTTCAACTTGCTGAGGCTTTAAAAATTCCTCATCAATTCAACTGTGACAAAAAGACTGCTGGTAAGCAATTTTATTATGATTTCATGAAACGGCACCCGAATTTGTCTCTCCGAACTCCTGAATCAACAAGCCTTAATAGATCAATTGGGTTTAACAAGCCACAAATCAATCGATTTTTTGAGAGTCTTACAAATCTAATGGAAAAATATCAATTCACACCCTATAAAATTTATAACTGTGACGAAACTAGTGTCACTACTATACAAAAACATTCCAAAGTTATTTTGCTGAAACAGAACCGTCAAGTGGATAAACTGACTTCGGCTGAAAGGGGAAGAAGTGTTACTGTACTATTCTGTATGAATGCTGGGGGTCAGTACATTCCACCATTTTTCATATTTCCTCGACAATGCATGAATGAAAGACTCCTCGTTGGCGCTCCCAAAGAGAGCACAGGTGAAGCTCAATCAAACGGATGGATGACATCCCAATTGTTCTTGAAATGGATGCAGCATTTTGCTCACTATGCCAATCCTTCTGTTCAAAACCCCGTTTTGTTAATTTTAGACGGCCATATTAGCCATAAGGACTTGGAGGTGATCACCTATGCTCGAAACCAGATGTTAAGCACTCCACCACATACAACTCACAAGCTTCAGCCTCTTGATCGTGTTTTCATGAAGCCATTTAAAGATGCATATTATGAAGCTTGTGGGTTCTGGATGAGAAAGAATCCCGCTGCAAGGATAACAGAGTATGAAATAGCAAGTTTTGTAGGTGATGCTTTTGCAAGAGTTTCACGGACTGAAATTGCAGTAAAAGGATTTCAGTGTACAGGAATTCATCCCCTGAATCCCAATGTATTCACAGAGCTCGATTACCTACCATCAATGATGACAGACATAGCAATGGATTCGAATATGGATCAAACTGAGCCCCAACCCAACAGTTAGGCCTATGCTTCCATTCCCTGAAATGACTTCTGCACCTAAGGCAAGTTCACATCATGAGACTAGTCCTAATGGGCCTACTCCTACTGATAGGCCTAATGATACTGTTGTAAAGGAAACAATTCAGCAGCTCAGCCCAATTCCAGATGCCAGTAAGAAGCGAGAAGTTAGTCGACGCCGAAAATCTGAAAGAAGTGAGGTTTTGACATCCAGTCCTTACAAGACATATCTAGAAGAAAAAAATAATGAAAAGCTGAAGAGAGGAGTCAAGAGCCTAGTGCGTGGGAAACGCCCCCTATCAGGAAAATTCTTCCCAAAAAGCTCAAGAAAGACAACTAAGAAAAATGATGAAAAGGAGGAAACTACATGCATTTTTTGCGGGGAATCTCATGACGAAGATTGGATCCAATGTTCTTCATGTCAAATGTGGGCTCACGAAGCCTATGCCAGCATTCCTGAGACATCTGACACATATGAATGTGATTTTTGTCAAAAGTAATATGTGACCGGTACTGCCTGCCAATTTTCTGATTATATCGATTTTATGGACATTTAATTTGTTTATGTTTTGTATTAATATTAATTTCTAATTTTTTTTTTTGTAATTACCATGAAGTTCAATAATATATGTACTTACATTATATCAAAAGGTGCCGGTGCAGGTGTTACATGCTGTCTCTTTTCACTTTATAGATCTCTTGGATATGGAACAACAGGTTTTGATTGAGAAATCATTGCAATAAGTGAAAGTCTCAGGAATCTTCTATGCCACATCAATAAATTTAAGAATGCAGTTATATTGTCAGACTCCAAAGCAACTATTCTATCAATACTCTCTAAACACACACCTTCATCTCAAACAGCAGAAATAACTAAAATGCTCTCTCAATTAATATCACTAAATAAAAGAATTGTATTCCAATGGATACCATCCCATTGTGGAATCCTGGGAAACGAGATTGTGGATGCTTTAGCAAAGAAGGGCAGCACTGCTACTACAGACCTGTTACTAAATCTATGTGAGTAGTTTAATATCAAAGATGGACATCTGTCATCTCCATAGTTTTGATCTAGAGGCACTTTTTTTGTTTCACAGTGTTCTTTGTATTATTTTAAAACAATTTATTTTTATAAATGTGGTGTTAGAGTTTGTATATAGTTTCACCATAACTGAAGAAAGCATGAAAAAATATATAAGAATCCACAATATCTAAATTTCATCTGAAGGTCAGATGTCCGCCTTTGATATTAAGCTACTCATGTATTACTCTGTGAAAAGATTTATTAAATCTACATACTTAGACTCCAACAAACAAAATTTGATAACACAATCTCAAGGGAAAAAATGGAACTCTCTGCATCATAATCCACAGTTAATTCCTGATTTACCACGAAAATCGTCTGTAGCTGCATTTAGATTGGCAACAGGCCATGATTGTTTAGCCAAACACCTGCATAGAATTGGAATATATCAGTCCCCTAATTGCCCATTGTGCAACTCAAACCAAGAAATGGATTCGGAACACCTCAAAATCTGTGCTTCAGTGGCTGATCATGATAATATCTTTGAAAAATATTGGAGTGCAAGAGGTCAAATGACTTTATTGTCAAACGCCTGGCATTAGAAAACAACAACATTATATCAAAAGAGTGTGTCAAGAAGTTGAATGTTTTCTTATTTATAACCCAAATCCTTAAGCGGTCTGTACTGCAAGACTTCCCCCTAAGTCTTGAAGGCTTTAATAACTAATTGAATTTGAACTCTAAATATGTCAGCAATCCTGCAGGTCATGGCCTTCGTGTAATAGCCTATTGTTTATTGTAGTGTGTGTTTTGTTTTATTCTGAAATGCAATTAGTTCTCAAAACTGACGAAAGACTGATTTTGGAAAATAGAAAAATTATGTAGCAAAACTAACGTTTCACTGAAAGTTACTATTTTTCTGAAAATCCTTGGATGCCAAGCTTGAAAATGACGGGTCATTAATTAAAATCCGTTCAGCCGTTTTCTCGTAATTTCCATTACCAGTTCAAATTATATGTATAGATATGAGGTCTCGCCATCCTCATTGAATAATGAATGAATCGATTCCAGGTGCTGGAACGAATTTTTCTCAAAATTAATAGATATTTACAGTATGGCTGCTTATAGTCATTGATTATTCAATGAGGATGGCGAGACCTCATATAAGAATATATATGTATATATCAATGTTAACAGTAACTCATGAACTGTTGTTGAAAATGACCATGAATCCATTTAAATATGCGCTCCTGCATACATGGCTTGAATGTCTTAAATGCAGGTAGTAGGCTATTGGTAATGCAATGAGAGGAGTTCGGCCGGCACCATGGATCATGTCCCGGTGTGGCTCAGATGGAAAGAGCGCTCAGCTGAGAGGTTCCGGGTTCGATTGCAGGTGCCGGAACGAATTTTTCTCAAATTAATAGATTTTGAGGCTTAGCAGACCCAAAAAATTTGAGTTATTATACCTAGTAACAATAGGTCTATAAGTTTGCAATAACGATGTATTGCAACACTTAGTTTTCACTCACATCCTTCACTGTTGGCAGTCATTCCAGGATGCAGAGTTTGGTGCGAGACTTGTGGCATCTCAGTATGAAACAAGGCTAGCCTTCTGCCACAATAATATTTTGCGCTATATTGGTGTTCTGGAGGTGATAATGGTCGCCTTCTCATGGTGCCCCCTGAACTATGTTTAATGAACATAGAAAAAAACTACCATTCAACATGCTCATATGACAAATACAATCCGAAGTAAAATATTCCGGAGGTAAAAAAGTCCCCTCATTCGGATCTCCGGACGGGGACTATTTTAGCATGACATAAAAGACAAAACACAATATAATTCTACCTCAGCTGAAGTCTTACAGTGGAATGCTGGAGGCCCTAATCAAGCCAAGAAAACTGAAATACATAAAATTCGAATAGATAAAGACATTGATATGTTTGCAATAATGGAAGCTAATGTTAAAGCTGAACAATTACAGTTCTTTGTTTTCAAGAACTACAATACATTTCTGGGTCATTTGCAAAATTTGTATAACAAATGGACGATTGAGAACGTCAAAATTAAAGTATTATTTAGTGCATATTCTGCATGTATTAATATAGAGCAATGTCTCTGCCATAGTAATCAGCCACTGTACACTCACCTTGCTCTACAGCATTCTCTACAAGTATCAATGAATCTTTGATGGCACGGCTAAATGTCAGGTGTGTTATAGGACAAGACAATGGACCTTTTATAGAAATAGAATGCATTTATTATATAAGATATTCTTTAAACAGTACATAAGTCTTAGAATAGTAACAGAACTAACTTCAGATCAAAAATGAACAAGTATTTTAAATATCTTAATATAAAATCTTTTACCTAATATAAAATAATAACTTGTTCAGTAACTAACAGAAACCATTCTTTCAGTAACAATTATCTTAGTAGATTGCCCTTAAGGCGAAGATATTTGAGCTTTAGTTTCTTTAATGATAATTAGAAAAAATTAAGGCTCGGTTTTGAATGATGTAACAGATCTGACAGGTAACAGACATGACAAAGCAAACATAAGCATGTGCGAACCTAAAGTTTTTTTTTTTTTTTTTTGCTTAAAAATCTCCAAAATAGCAACTTAGCTACTGCACACATGTACTATTATGTCCTCTTGATCTTGACTTTATATCTTGTTATTTGTGGAAAACACAACACTAACAGATCTGACATAGTAAAAATGCATGCTTACACTAAAACACAAAACAAGAGTATGACACACAAACTCGCCAAATCAAAATGGGTGAACATAGCAGTACAATCAAGATGGTTTTTTGTGCATCATCTTGGCTTGTGCTGACATCTGTGACATTTCTTTTTCAACTGTGTACCCATAGGAACAGAATGGTGTAACAGAGCTGACTGATTTACTGGACTTGAGTAATTATGCAATCATATATAAGGAAATATAAAGTCAGACACAAATGAAGAAGTTTTGATAATATCAAATGTTTCTTTAATTTTCTTTCTCAATTACATTATTAAACGGTGCTTTATCTGTACATAATCGTGCTCCATATTAAATACTTAACTAGTATGGACACGGCATTTTAGCTGTTACTATGAGAATTTTATTTTATTCTCGTGAAATATTTCACATCAAGGAAATAATTCCTGTTACGTTTACTACATTAGTATTGAAACTACTCACTGTTAGGAATTTATAACTCTATCGTTACCGGTATAAATGCAATAATAATTGGAAGGGTATCAATTGATGGACCTCATTTGTTATACAAATTCTGCAAATGACATTTCTACAACCTAAAGCAAGACAAAGAGCTAGTGGCATACTAGTTGGCATCAAAAGAGGAATAACTTTAACCTTCAACATTATTAAACAAATGACTGAGGAAGACAAATCTGAAGTAACGAATATATTATGCAAATGTGGCTTTCAGGTAGAAGCTCCCTGTGAAGCAGGCTTAATATATTTATTACTGTAGATACATTAACAGAAAGCCACAATTTACGTCACACAGAATTGTGTGCACTCAAAGTTGGGTTTCTGGCGTCTTGTCAGGCCATTTGGGTTGTGTGGCTATAAAGGGAAGAATTGTGACGGTGCCTTGTATAGTTCCTGGGGTAGCTCAATCAGTAGAGCATTCATGCGCTAAGCGAACGGTCCCAGGATTGATACCCGGCCCAGGAACAATTTTTCCCTTGAAATTATTCACAAATCTGAAATTTGTAAAATAGAACTTTGGATAAGTAACACTTCAAAATGTATAGCATATATAACCCCCCTAATAACAAACCCAATTTGGACAATATAGTAGTTACACCAAAGACTCTCGTAATTGGAGACTTCAGTGGTCATTCTAAACAATGGGGATATTTAGGCATCAATTCTGTTGGCCATTCAATAGAAGATTTTCTTAACACCCAATCAATTGAGGCGTTGCGTCAGAGACAGTCACAAGCCACAAAATCATAATTTTACAGGAAAGCATTTTAAAACTTTGGAGTGATGCTAAAATTAGAATTGTCTAATATGAGTTTCAAGGTCTTTAAGGCATATTCTCTGATATTTTCTGAAGTAATTTACAAAAGCAAATATTGTTTTATTATTTACACTAGTTAATTATTATGAAAAAAATATTACAAGCATGTTTGTAATTGTAGAAGTGGCTTATGACTTTGTCTCCAGAAATATTAATTTTAGTACCTTTTTTAGAGTTTTATAAGTTTTCTTTTAATCATATAACATAAAACCAAAGTACAAACGTATCCCAGGTGGCCCGGGTTCGAATTCTAGTCGGGGCAAGTTACCTGGTTGAGGTTTTTTCTGGGGTTTTCCCTCAACCCAATACGAGCAAATGCTAGGTAACTTTCGGTGCTGGACCCCAGACTCATTTAACCGATATTATCACCTTCATTTCATTCAGACGCTAAATAACCTGAAATGTTGATTTTTTTGGTAGATTATTTTACGACGCTTTATCAACATCATAGGTTATTTAGCATCTGAATGAGATAAAGGTGATAATGCCGGTGAAATGAATCCGGGGTCCAGCACCGAAAGTTACCCAGCATTTGCTCATGTTGAGTTTAGGGAAAACCCAAGAAAAAAATCTCAACGGGGTAACCTGCCCCAACCGGGAATCGAACCCGGGCCACCTGGTTTTGCGGCCAGAGATGCTAACCGGAAATGTTGATACAGCGTCGTAAAATAACCCAATAAAAAAACAAACGTATCAAACGTATTACAAAATGCTTGATCAGTCTTTCTTACTCAACATCAATCTCCAAATCATTCTTGTTGTTATCTTCTAGTGCATTAAAGAAATGCTGATTTAGTATTGGAATATAATCCATAAGTGACAGTACATCAGTAGTTTCTTTTTATTTATTTCCAAGGCTTCTTTTACTTTTCAGACAAACTGAACGGTATTTAAGGAGTTATATATGCCTTTTCTACGGATGGGAACTTCAGCATTTTCATTATGTTCGTGAATGTACAAATGAGCGAATTGAAAATTATTATGATTATTCTCTTCAAGCTTGAAACTGACGGCCTCCGAAAATCGAACTGGTTTATTATTGTAAACAGTCCTTTTCATTATGTCAGGCTGCAAACTTTCCACATCCTTAAAATCTTCTCTTTGCATCATAATGAAAATGAAAGTTACATACATTGACAGACGATTTGGTTAACGTCAGCCCAGTCATTCGGATCATAAAGGCCTCTGCTTGTTCGTGCATGTTTTTCTATTCGTCCGAAATTACAGCTGCTGGGTAATCTGATATGACACACTTGGGGGAACCAATGGGTAACATATTTAAATCGTCTGCATTCTACTAGTGCTGTCTCCAGGGCTACAATCGTCCAATTTTTGTTCTGTTCCTTACAGATATCAGTTATTTTAAGAGATGTTCAGATTTGAGATCAGTTATCTGCAAGTTTTTTCAATAAGCAACTCCCCACCTCGTCTGCTCTTCTTCTAGCCTGGTTTTCAATCCAGAGTCTACGTAGACCTGTGGAACAGCCATGTATCCCTAAGTTGTATGTCCAAATATTTCTGCAATAAAAAGCTGCACTTATAGTTAACTTTGGGGTAGGTAATGTCTGTGGCAGTCCATTGCAATGACATGAATTTTATCATTTTTCTTAGTAAGTTCAGAAAGATCTTTTATTATTGTTTGACCACGTTTATTCTGTGCATGATGAAGATTTCTGACTGTTCCTATTGCTGTTATTTCAGTCACATGCTTTTGTCGTTTGTCTAGCATCATTCAACTGTTTATGAACATTATCACATTTGCCACATGTATCAGTGTGAAATATTTTGAACTTAATATTAAATTTTGAGTCGAAAATTTCTCGGAACTTCTTTCTTTCATTTTTCGCAGTATTAGAAGAAGTCAATTCATTAATCATAGATTTTGGTACCATCTGAAAAAAATGCTTCAGACAGAAGCACAAGCCATATGCAATATTGCAACTCAAAATATTTTAGTATACGGTCTTATAACCACTCTAACATGAAAAGAAATAATTAATTTTTATTTAGTTTTGTATATTTCATATTTCACAATAAGTAACACTACCTAAATCAGAATTAATAGGGGAAACACTGTGTTAGACAAGGTTATGCCTGAACTTTAGTCATATTTTTATTCCCCTTAACTGTTCATTTTCTGAGCCTGATTCAGTTCACATTCAGTGGAGAATTCACTAGTGCCATTAGTGGGTAAATCACTTTCCAATTTATCAGTTTTTACCTCGGAATTACCACATTCTACGGATTGAAAATCAAGCCCCTTCCTCACGGAAGCTATATTGGTGGCTTGTGATTATGTCTCAGGAAAAATATAAAGCCAAAGAGTGAGAGAGAAAACAACACTCCTTATATTTCTCAATACGTCTACCGCATTGCAGAAAATTATGCAGTTTTGGAGACATCTATAGGTAGAGAATAGAATTATAGCAAAACTTTGATTTCCATCGAAGTGTGCTTGTGACTATCTCGCCTCCATTCAATTATTGTTCAGCCAGAAGACCCTCCGACATTTCTTCATTCCCATGGAACATCTAATCCAGATTTAACTCTAATACCTTCAGACATATATAACAAGGCAAGCAGGAAAGTTTTGGAAGACCCTGGACTTGGTCACAGAATCATTGTTACTTCTATTTTACTACATCAGAAACATAGAAACAAATCTTATAACAGGTGTGCTTGGAATTTTAAAAAATCCAATTGGACTAAATTCAGAGAAGACCTAGAAAATAACCTCTCCATTAATATGAACGAATCCCCAGAAAAATGTAACAATATAATTTGTGCAGCAAAGAAATGAGTTCCCCGAGGAAAGATCCCAAACTACAAACCTTTCTGGACAAAAGATTTAGAAACATTAAAAAAAAAGATTATTTCAAAACAAAATTATTTCACACATAACAATAAATATTATACACAAACTGAAGGATTACCAATGAGTTCACCTATATCAAATATATTAGCTGAAATCTTCATTCATAATACAGAACAAACACACATATTAAACACTGACAACAACAAAGACGCAGGGAAAATAATGTACTGGCATCGATATGTAGATGACATACAGTAATAGTCCTATATAATGGAAACAAAAGACAAATAGAAAACCTACATCAACAACTCAACAAAATATATCCCAAATTAAAGTATACAATAGAAACAGAACATAATCAAGCTATAAATTTCTTAGACATCACCATAACCAAAACAAATAACAGACATGAATTCAAAATATACAGGACGCCCACCACAACTGCAACACACATACACAATTCATCAAACCATCCCATACAACATAAACATGCAGCTTTCCATACAATAACACAGATTAATGAACATACCAATGAACAATGACAACTATACTGAAGAACTAAACACAATAAAATATATAGCACAAGACAATGGGTATAACCCTAACATGATAGACACACTAATAGAAAAGGCAAAACAAAAACAGAACAAACCAACAAAAACACCGCATTAAAATAAATACATAACATTAACATATCATAATACCAATACTTACAAAATTGCAACTTCATTCAGAAAACTAAAATACAAGATAGCATACAAAACAAATAACACAACACAGAAATATCTAAATAATCACATCAAACATTCAAATAAATATAATTCAACTGGGGTTTAGAAACTAAAATGCAATAGTTGCCCACATTTTTACATAGGACAGACAGGAAGAACCTTTCAAACAAGATATAAAGAACACATTAAAGCTATAACCAAACCATACATCACATCAAATTACGCAGAACATATTATGAACAGTAATCATGACTACAATAATATAGAAACAGATATGGAATTTCTACACATCACACCAAAAAGTCCACAGTTAAACATCTTACAACAATACGAAATATACAAACATATAATAACTAGACATCGGATTTTTAGGCACTAAAAATGGCAGTTTTAGACGCCTAAAATAAGCTCAAAATTTGTAAAATTAGGCTCTATTTTAATGAAAATAGGCATTTTAGGCACATCAAGGTATCATACTTATTTATTTCACTGAAATTTTTAGTTATACACTAAAATACGCACAAAAAAGTATGTTTAAACATTAAAAAAGAATACTATATTATATTTATGAACAGAGCTGCACAAATTTAATATATTGAAACTAATGAAATAATGATTATTGATATCAAGATTATTCATTTTAAGTTATTGAAATTCAGTTCCATGCTCAGACTTTATTATAATTATCTGCACAGTACACCACCAGAATTTTTTCTAAATTCTCCACAGTTAACCTTTGCCTTTTGTCACTGAGAATCATTTTGAAAGCAGAAAAACTTCTTTCAACCGAAACTGATGTGAGAGGCGCAAATTTTAAATTAGGTACAATAGAAACATCAATACTTACTGGAATATTTACACTTTCCCCCGATATCACTCTTGATACTTTTTCCAACAATGAAAATCCTACATTCTTATTTAATACCTTGTCCCACTTATTTTTAACTTTTTTCCCAGTTTCGCCCAAAGCAGAATGTATGTTCACTTGAGCTTCCTTTACTATTGCTATTTGGCTACAAAGAGATTGTTTTTCACGTTCTAATTGTTCAATGCTTGCAGGTATGAAAGAAAAGTTTGATGTTATGTAGGCAATATCGTTTTTCACTCGTGAGTCATTCAGACAATCTTTCACTGCTTTCACACACGCTGCACTATCAGTTTCAGGTAATTTATCAATAACTGTGACCACTTCTTTAAAATACTTAGAATAATACACCACTGACTGAATCCAGGTTCCCCATTGTGTAACAACCGGCTGAGATGGGAGTGGGATATCTGGAAAGTTCTCTCTGAATATTGAAATCCTGGATGGGGCTTTACAAAAACATTTTTTTGTGTTAGAAATAAACGAATTGACAAGAGGAAATTCATTCCGGATTGTTTCAGAAACCCTGTGAAGGCCATGTGCTAGACAGGTTACATGCGTGAGGTTAGGAGAAAATGTTTTAAGAAGTGGAGCTGCAGCAACCATGTATGAGGCAGCATCAGTACAAAACAACAGAACTTTAGAATCGTCTATATTACCTGAGTATAAAGACTGTAGGCCTTTATTTACAAAATAAGCAATGGCTTGGCTATTCACTTTCGAAAGTTCCTTAACACATACGAGGTGTGGAATCGAAGGTCCATCAGGACTAAGTTTTCCTACTACCATATTTGCTATATACCTATTCATAGAATCTGAGGTTTCATCCACAGAGACCCATATGTAAGAATCACCTATATCCTCCCGAATGGAAGCTAAAGTTTCATTGTATATTCTAAGTAATTTTTTCTTAGGGTCGACTCAGATGGGATATTTTGTTTGCAGTATTTGTGTAGAAACTGTCTTAAAACCGGATTTTCAATTGCATTCCAGGGAATGTTAGCAGCAACAAACGCTCTGGTTAAATCAGCATAGAAATTGCTGCTGAGTAAAGTTTGTTGCAGTTGATTTTTCTGCTGAGCTTTAGCCTTATGAGCCGCTCCTTGCACATGCTGCTTTAGGTGGCACTTCTTTTCTTGCGAAATCTAAAAATGTAAAGTAAACTGAATTAAAATAAAATCCTAATTGTTGTATTGCCGTATTTCTATCACAAAGTTAGTGGGTTCGAACAATCAAAATTTTAATGACCTGCAAATACTTTAACTATCGGAATTTAAAAGGTTAAAGTGTAGTGGTCTTAAAAAGAATTATACCTCAGGATAGCTCAGTCAATGTATAAATATTATAGGCCTACTCATTAAAATTAATAGAATTTATATATTTCAGCTATTGTTACATACCTGTTTGCTACAAATCTTGCAGAATATTATTTTTCCATCATAAGTGAATTCTGAATATTCTGTTAGCCATTGCCGGATCAATGTAGATTTTGCACTTATATTTTTCGGCATTATTGCGTTAAACTTCACAGGAAAACGTCCTACCGCTCAAAACTTCTCAACACAAATAAGGTGAGGGAAAGAGCAACTGTTAACGAGCATTCAAATGAACCGTTGTTACTGAGATTCAATTGGACAAAAATACAAAGTTCCACTTATTGTTGCATTTCCTGGTAGTGTTAACACTAGGAGGGCCATTCTTTTAAATATTTTGTAACGGTTTACCCTACTAATTCGCAGTTTTACGACTTTTCATATATATATTTCAAAAACACTCTTTCTCCAAAAATTGTGATTTTATGACACTCTGAAGGGCAGTACAGCTAATCGGTTTCAGACCGAAAACAGTCATTTTTATAGTATAGTATATCTCTGAATCGGTAGCAGCACATGTTGTGATTGTTGCCAGCTTCAAAACTAAGGTTGTTTCTTTGTCGGCATTTATGCCTCCAAACATGTTAAATTCGGTGAAATCTATTGCGAGTGTCGTGAGATTCAAAACATTTTGTTTCCTTTATCAATGGTTTCATGGCCGGTGTGAAGCAAACTTTCCACTTTTTAAATGCCTTAAATTTCGCAGTGAATGCATGTATAAATTATAAAAAGTAAGAGTGAAATGCGAAACTTTACAGTGAGTTAGGCATTTTTAGGCGAATATTAACAAATTATGCTCTAATAACGGTTTTAGGGCATTTTAGGGCACTATAAAACTCTTTGAATACCTTTCAATTTCCATGAAACACAAATATTAATAATTATTTTTACTTTTCTCCTAAAGAAACAAAATAGGCATTTGCCCTAGAATCCGATGTCTGATAATAACACACCCAAAACATATACTTAATACACAATTACAGTTTAATACCCACACATTATTCGATATCATGATACATAGCACACAAACAACCACCCCCACCATAAGAGCAACACATCCCCACCCCTACAACTGACGAATGCAAATGGCAGTTTGCAAGATCAACAGGAGCATCAGTAGTTCGTAGGACACTGAAGATGACGGAGAACCGGCATCGAAACGGGCCATCTGTCTAAGGTACATAACCTTTTTTAAAAATTCTAACACCTTTAACATGTTGTTAAACAATTTTAAGTTTTTTAAACAAAGTGTTAACGTGAACCAGAATCAATGACATCAAAAGTAGCTCGTGATTCAGCCAGAAAACAAGCCGAAGAGAACAGTAATAGAGACAATTTTATAGACCGGAAGCTTGTAAAGTGGCCACATTTAAGAAACAAGTACTCTCAGCTAAAAGGCAAAGTTTTAACAATTTCATCTCTAAAATGGACTATAGAAAAGATGGTATAAAAGCTTACCCGAATTTATATCTAATATCACAAAGAGTAACCCACCAAGTAACTCACTTATAATTTACAAAAATACACAACTAACAGATCCCCAGGTTATTGCAAATGCCTTACATATACATACAATAATACATAGAATCACAACAACTCACAAAAAGTTAGAAAAAAACATGAAAAAAATATGAAGGTGAACAAAAGAAGTGTTTTTATATGAAACACAAGAGAAGTGTTTGTTGATAGTTTCACAATCCATGAACTAGATGCAGCTATTGGGACTCTTTAAATCGAATGAAGTCCTTGGTCCAGATTTAATTCATTCAGAATTTATCAAGAACCTTGGAGACAAGTCTAAAAAACCATACTGAACGTTTTACAGTACCTGCTAACTGGAAAAAAAGCATTACCGGTATTATACCCATTTTGAAGAAAGGTAAAACTTCATCTAATATTAATAACTACAGACCTATTTCTCTGACAAGTCACATATGGAAAATATGGAAAGAATGATTGCTGCACGTCTCAATTGGTTCCTTGAATCCAACAACTTGTTTTCAAAACAGCAATCTAGCTTTATGCAATTCTACTCACCCAGTGGTGATATTCAAAAAGTTTAACAATCAGTTCTCTCATGTATGTTAAACATATACAGTATATGTCCATGGAAACTGCAAAATATTATCTAGAAATATTTTAACAACCGGTGCGTCAATACTGGTGCGAACCGGCCGAATATCACCACTGCACTCACCTAATGAACGAGTTGTTTATTTCAGTCAGCGTATTAAAGAAGCCATGAACAAAAAAGAACATACTGCAGTTGTTTTCGTTGATTTCAAATTTACTTATGACAGCAAATGGAGGAATAGTCTAAGCTTGTAGAAAAATTGCACAAAATAGGAATCTGGGGTAATACGCTCTGTTAGTTACAAGACTTTATCACACAGCGATTCAGTACAGTTAAATATCAGTCATATTTTTCAAAATACAAACAAACAGCTATGGGTGTACTTCAAGGAGCAGTGTTGAGTACAACATTATTTAATATATTTATCAACGATCTTCCCAAATCTTTGGCAAAGAAGTAAAGTTTCCATTATTTGCTGATGACCTCGTCTTCTGGGTTTCAAAACCAAAGAATAAGCTCAAGTCATTGGAAACCCAAATTAACACAGCTATGACTAAATTGGAATATTGGTGCTCTACTAACCTAATGCAAGTAAATGCAGACAAAACTAAATATCAAATATTCACAAATGTCACTAAACCAGTTAACATAAACATCAAGCTTAATGGACTTCCCTTACAAAGAGCAATCAATTCACAATATCTAGGAGTCATATTTGATACCGGTAACAAATTATCTTGGAAAGATCATATTAATATTGTAGTAGAAAAAGCCCAAAAGAGATTAAATCTGTTAGAAAGATTAGCTGGCTGCAAATGGGGAAGCCAGAGACATACACTAAATTCCACATGCAAATCTAGTCTTTCAGGTAAGGCTCCCTGTAAAGCAGATTTGAATAATTTCAAGGGAAAAATTATTCTGGGGCTGGGTATCGATCCCGGGACCTCTGGTTGAACGTACCAGCGCTCTTTCCAACTGAGCTACCCGGGAACTCCACCCGACACCGTCTCAACTTTTCCCTCTATATCCACACAACTCGCGTGGGCTGACGAAATGCCAGAAATGCTGTTCATGCTGCCCCTCATCTTTCGATGCTATCAATAAGTCGTCGATGTAACACGTGCAGAAGTCAAGTCCACGAAGTACGCTATCCATTAGACGTTGCATAGTCTGCGCAGCATACGTAATCCAAAGGTCATGACGTTGAATTCGAAAAGACCGAAGGGCGTTATTACTGCTGTCTTGGCATGATCGTCTGGGGCTATGGGTACTTGGTGATAGGCTCTGGTAAGGTCAAGAGTACTGAAAATGGTACAACCATTTAGCCGTTGAGTTACGTCATGTATATGAGGAACTGGATACTTATCAGGGATAGTTGTAGCATTTAAACGACGGTAATCCCAACAGGGTCTCCATCCTCCGTTCTTTTTAGAAACGAGATGAAGAGGACTAGCCCAGGGACTGCTCGAGGGAGTACAGATACCTTGAGATAGCATATAATCAAACTCTGCTTTAGCGACCTTAAGCCTCTCAGATGTAAGACGTCGAGCACGTTCTTTGATAGGTGAGCCCTTCGTTTTGATGTGATGTTCCACACCATGTTTTACTGGACCAGTAAATGGCGGAACCTTAGTTAGGTCAATAAATTCTCGCAATAACAGCTCGTATTTTCTGCTAGCTGTCGTAGAAAAGGTTGACAAAGCAACTGTGGTTAACTTGCCAATTGTAGCTCTGGCCGTTGAAGGGTCTGTAAGCTTTCGCTGCTTGAGATTAACTAGAATGCCATAGTGTTTCAAAAAATCAGCTCCAAGTATGGGCTGAGAAATGTTAGCAATTGTGAACTTCCATGGATATTGGCGTCCTAGATTAAGGTCCAGTGTAATGAGCTTCTCGCCATAGTCTCTATGACTGACCCATATAGTTTGAAATCAGTTGGTGCTTACCGATGAAGTTTGCCTTAGAACAGGGAAGAACAGATAAATCAGCTCCCGTGTCAACGAGAAAGTTCAAGTGATTAATCTTGTCTGTAACAATGAGACTATTTTTAAATCTCTCGTCATGGACCGCCTCGACTCCAGAAGACGTCACTAGTTTTCCGAATTTTTCTCTAAGCTCCAGCAACAAGGTGTACAGATCGTCTCGCGTTAGCTCCAAACTTAAAATGATAGTAGCAAACTTTATCTTTCTTCTGTTTGTAAAGTTTACTTCGTTGGGTATCGGATGACGACCCGCCATTATTTTTAAGATGAGGAGATTTGTACTTTGACAATTTGCATAACTCGTCTACTTTGCTTTTCAATTCCGTAACCTCGTCAACAATAGTCGATAATGTAAAGGGTTCTTGCTGAGCTACTGACATTTGAGTTGTTACGTTCGTCTCCTGCATCTTGGCAGCTAAAAATGCTAGCTTGTCCAAACTATCCTCTTCTCTGCAAAGCAAGGACATTCTAATAGTGGGTGCTAGTTGTGCTAAGAAGAGTGACTTGAGGACTTCTTCACCTAAATGACCGGAAGCTAAACTTCTCAGCTCTTGTAGATAGTGGGATGGTCGTTTTTCTCCTATAGGTATGCCGCTCAATAATCTATTGAGTCTTTTGTTGATTGGTTCAGCAAAAGCGGCAATGATACGTGTTTTAATAGCGTCATACCTGCCCGTGGCTGGTGGGGATTTAATTAAATCAGCTATAATTGGAATAAACGTATGATCAGCGTTACTTACTATATATTGGAATTTTGCTTGATCTCGAGTAATCCCTGCGAAACTGAGAGCATTTTCCACTACTGCAAACCACAGATCTGGATCGTCCTTGTAGAATAGAGGAGGCTTCTCAATACGTTGTGCACACACAACGACTCTGTCACCACTACTAGTTGGCAAAGAACTTTGCTCTGTATCTTCGTGTGTGTTCATATCACGTCGGGGTCACCAAATTGTAGCTAGAATACAATATACTGAGTAAATGAACTCAAGAAGAGCTTTTATTTCTCGTCAGAAAGATACAAATTAAATAACAACAAAACCGTTGCCAAGGAGAGCTGAATTTCCATAGCCCACTCCGTTGTATCATGAACATAGATGTAGGCCAGTTGTGACTGCAGAACTCAGAGCCCTACATTACTGATTTGTTATAGATAAGATTTCGATGATGAATGAGACCGGTGATATTCAGAAACGTTGTGGCCCGAATTTCCTGACATTTGGCTCACAGTTGAGGGAAAACGCTCACCACAGAGGTGGTCATATTCATATATTGTGAGATTGTAACAGGACATTTTCTTTTATAATATAAAGATGAACACTCACCACAAGATGAAAGAAGTAGCCTACTACCTGAAGATCAGAGTAGCCTGTTTTGATGATTTCATATCTTTAGTCTTTGTAGCCCTTGATGTTTCTTTCCTTTATATCTCTATTCAGTTCACAAAGTGCAGTCATAGAGAACGGTTGTGTAGTAAGCAGCATATACAAGTAGGTTAGCGCGTGAAGAAAGCATGGGCGATGACCTAAATTCTTACAGGGTGCGAATCGGGTGCATCAGTGCAGGGCACTGTTGCAGATGTTCAAAAGGTGAATATGCTATAGTGTCAGATAGAATCAACATATTTGTGGCTGCGGCTGTTTTATCAGTTCTACTGATTATTGTAAATGTGGAGTTAAACCCTGGGCCTGGAGATACAGAAGTAAGAGTCTACAGTGATGAAGTGTTTCAAAGAGAATGGATAAACTATATGAAAGAAACGAGAGAAGACAAACTAAAGGCAAGTGTTCTCCTAAACAAAGTAGCAAGTGATATAGATACATTAGTAAACAGATACACTGAAGTGGAAAAGAAGTTAAAGGAGGTTATCCAAGAGCAGGTGGTGTTAAAATCGATAGTTAAAAAATGGGAAAATTATAGTAGAATTAATAACATTGTAATTTATGGCGTTGAAGAGAGCAATCATGAAAAAGGAGTTGATACTGGTTTCGTAGTGTTAGAATTATTAACTAAGTATTTCAGTCTAAACTTGGACATAAGTGCCATTAATAACGCGTATAGAGTAAGTAACGGAAAAAAAAGACCAATTATTGTGAAATTGAACAGTTACTTTATCAAAGAGCACATCATTGCCAATACGCGTCAACTCAAAGGCACAAATATATTCATACAAAATGACTTTGCAAAAGAAATTAGAGAGAAAAGAAAGAAACTAATTCCAATATTAAAAGAAGCTCGAGGTAAAGGATTGAGGGCAACTTTAGTGAAAGATAAAATGAAGATAAACGGAAACATAGTTAACGTAGAGGCCTTAAATAATCAATTCACTGAGGATTTATTCAGGTGCTGCAACAACAGAAATAACGAAATAGAGACTTGTGGAAATAGAGCATCATCGACACCACATGTAAACAGAAGTGCATCACGAAACAGGAAATCTAGAAGCGTAGAGAGGACTGATAAGAAAAGTAACTCATCAAGTGAGCAGAAGGAATCAGAAATAACAAATAGAAGAATTGATGAGCTTACGGGAGTGAATGATATTACAGCATACCTAAGTAAACTAGACAGCACTGTTTTCACAGATCCCTTTACAAGAAAGAAGAGTGAAGAAGGAAATCCTAGTATGGAAGAAGAGGCTGGAACCAGTGAAGATGCTGTTTGGGGAGCTGGGGCACAGACTGAGAGAATGACCAGTGAGGGTAGTCTGAGGCTCGCAAGTGAAAATACAACAAGCAGAAGCGATCGTGGATCAACCAGCAAAGTCAGCGCAAGTGAAGGTCAATTAATAAGAATGCCACATGCCGTTGGTAGTCCGGGGTGCGCGAGAGGAAGTGCTACAATATGGAGGAGCTGTGTGATACTGACCGATGAAGTAGAAACAGGTGACGAACTGTTAATAAGAGGTAAAATGACAAATAAAAACTCTAACATAAATAAAGTAGATTCAATCAAAACTATAGATACTGAACGAAACTACCTACTAAGAGATAGGCATCAACAAAGATTAAATTTTCCTAAAGTCAGAAAAACTTATTATTAATTAAATAAGATAAGAAGACAGGTTTTGAAAATAAGATAGAATTACGTCAAGGGTTTTAAAATAATAATAAAAAAAATTGAAAATAGAGAATTAAGGTAGTTATTAATGTATTCCGATAGCTATATTAA
Source organism: Periplaneta americana (assembly GCF_040183065.1). Classification (NCBI taxonomy): domain Eukaryota; kingdom Metazoa; phylum Arthropoda; class Insecta; order Blattodea; family Blattidae; genus Periplaneta; species Periplaneta americana. Next base: position 468,327 of record NW_027185509.1, read on the forward strand.
TTAGTAAAAGTTCAGAAGAAAATTTGACTTTATAAATTGGTTAACTAATATATTTTAATTTCAATAAGAATGCAATTATAATAAATTTATTAGTCATCATAATAGCAATGAATCGATAATGAGTACATGCGACACAATGATGAAACTAAATTGAGGTTGATTACGTAAGCAACTTGTCAAGTTTGTTTTTAAGCAGGTATGCGGTAGTCTTCATAGAAGTTACGCAAACGTTTCTGCTGACATGAAAATATTGCAAGAAAGAAAGAAAGATTAACCTACATGTGGAATGTACCGATTCAGCTATATCAGGTTCATGACTTACAGTATGTCGACATCTGATCACCTAATTGGAATAATAAATTATTATGTAAAATAAGACCTAAATATTACAATTAAATTTTGAAAAGGAGCAAATAAATAAGATTTAAAGTCTTAAGGGTTATCACGATTGGTTTAAGGGTACTTGTACGTGAGTGGCGATATGTAATATAGCAAATTTACCAAAGCTCTCATTCTTCCCACATCCAAAGTTTTAACTGTATCAAAATGAAATTTACAGGTTATTTTGAGGATATCAATGGGAATATTTTGAGCTCAGAAAAATTAACCTAATGTATCATATTGTCTGTCCTAGAGCTATTTAAACAAATAAACTCTCAAAATTTATTTTTTACATGCAAACGTTTTGGTGCATAGAACACAAAATTTATAAAATTTAGAAGCTTGTCCTTTTTACTGCATGCTCTAGAGAACCATACGTTCAAAGTAGACTACTTTCAGCCTTTCATTTTTCAAAAATATTTGTGAATTATTAATTTTTTTCTTGAGAACTTAAAATTATCATTTATTTATATAAATTTTACAATAAAAAAAAATTGAAATTTTTAGAATTGGACAATAATAATAGTCTACTTTGATGAAAACAAACATATAAGCCAGTGTTGAAAATTTGAGCCCTCTAGCTCAAATAGTTTTTGAGATACATGCACCTTTCTAGGAAAAAAATTAGTTTACAGAAAATTCAAAGTAAAGATAAATCTTTGATTTTTTCTGACCTGAGCTACACTTAATGCACTCCTGGCCCATATTCATCTTGTGTTTCCAAATCCTGATCCTCTCTCCTCCTTTTTTGGGTCCTTCTTCTTATCCTTCCTCCCTTGGTGGAGTCCATCACTGCTTTTTCACCATCACTGACCCTTCTTCGATCAATAGTGACTAGTCCCCTTTCCATGTTCACACCACAAGGCACACCTAACAGTTCTAGAACTTCGCAGCTGGACACAACTCCTTCATTAAAGCATATGACAGCATCCAGAACCCCTATTTTAAGTGTAAGTAGGCCTACTAAAACAGTTTTTGGTATCCTCTCCCAGATACAATGATTGAAACTTTCATTACAGTTTTGTGTTCTTCCATGCAAACACTTCACTAACAATCTTCTATCACTTAGATCTCTATATGTAGGCTTAATAACTTCCAAAATAACATTTGATAGAGAATGCTATGTTTGTACTCAGTACCTTCACTCTGTGCCTTGTATTTGCACAAAGTGTCGGGTTCCTTTGGACAAAATTGATGTTGTGGATATTTATCAGTGGATGCTTTGTGAAGAAAAGTAGCCCATACGGCTTTATGCATTGATTTCAGATTACCAGGGTTTCTTCTTATGGCTAGACCATAATAATATTGCAGCCTATCTATTTCATCGTCGGTAAGCCGGCCACGTCCACCAATAAATTTGCCATCTGGAAGCTTTTTTCCTTTGAGATCTTTTTTCAGTTTTCTCAAACGTGTGCCTAATCTCTTCTGGACGTGACCTACACATTCAATTTTTTTCTATTTTGATCTTACCATAGGGTTTGGCTTCGCACACAGTTTTGTAGGCTTTGGAATCCCCATCCCCGAGATACTGTGCATATTTCACATCATACTTCTCCTCTGGCCTCTGAAATATTTTCAATGCCCCCTCTGATTCCATTCCACCACTGAAACCATTGAAGTTTTCATGCACTCATGAGTATTATTTCCCAAGTTATAACCAGGACAGTATTTTGATAGACACTCCATGTCAATTACCTTGCCAGTGGCAGTGACCACACCATTGAGTGAGGTGTGTCCTCCTTTTTGCCAAGAAGCATCCAATGCAACACTTATATTATTACAGTCACCACCATTAATTTCCGCAGATTCTTGAACAGCGTTTTTCATGCTCTTATTGCCAACTTCTAACAAGCTTTCAAGTAAGGTTTTATTGTACCTGTCAAACCGTGGGGGTGGTGGCAAGTCCATGACAGCACAGAATGTTTGTGCAGCTTTGTGACCCTTTCCGATACATCTCATAGCATACGCTAACCTCACATTTATGTTGTAGATTCTCTTCTTGGTTAGCCCTGATGAATAACCTGATTCATTCATCCTACAAGAATTGCATTTGACGATTAATTTTGATGCAATTCCCTTCCTTCCATTTATGTCCTCAACCAACTCAAGATTTCCATTTTCTCCACACTCCTTGCACTTTGCACTTTTGTTTATAAGTTTAGTCAAAGCTGGCAACTCAAACACTACACAACCACTTACATAAACACTATCACTATCACTATCACTATTTACATTGTCATTCAGATAATCTAAGGATTTATTATCTAAATATTTCAGTTTCTTCTTGGATGCACATAATCTAATCGCCATAAGCGCATTTTTAGTTGAATTATTTGAAGTTGCAGGCTCATTATCCTTCACTCCCCTTGTAAACCGGTTTCCATAGAATTTACGACGACCTACACCGAATCTGGGAGACCTACCCATGCTCAAAGCAGAAAATAACTCTGAAAAATAACTTTAAATTCACACTGCAAATTCACAACAAACTGTTTACAAGTTATTCAGACAATTTTTGCCGCCAAAACTATTAAGGAAATAGCTATCTGCTGTATAATCCATGCAGCCAGCACTCTCACAGGTTAGGCAACACGAACATACACGTTTACCTCTTTCAAAACATGTACCCAGGACCCGAGAAAATATTATCTTTGAGTTTGACATGAAAAGGGGGCGTGACCAGTTGACACCATTTTTTTTAAATCCTAAATACGAGGCGAATATGACTTTAAAGTTATATAAACTATATATATTTCTGTACAGAAAGGATTGGAGAATTTTATGACATAAAAAACAAAAAATTGTTTTTTTTTTTCGAGATTTTCACGTACAAGTACCCTTAAACATGCACTAAAACAAGACGTAAGTGCAAGTTTGAACCAATAAATTATTGAGATTTGCGATAGATTAATTAGTTTAGGAATATGTATTATGTAAAACTACATTTGTATATAGATCTTTTGTTAAATTATTAAGTTTTGTACTTTTGTGAACTATATCAATAAATCTATCAATTATATCTCTATTATAACTTTTTACAGGTTTAATTTCTCTGTTTCTGTACTATTTTTATATGCAGTATATACACAACATTGATCTTTCTTAGGGATATAAAATATGAAAGATTAAAGTGAATCAAATACTGATGTGTAAGAACATGCACGATGATTAATATTTCAATGCTACGTCATTGGTGAAGACAAAATTAATAACAACATTATTTTTAAACAATACAGGCAGCATTATGCTACCATTATTGTAAGTACTGCAAGGTGTGCAAAATCTAAACTCGAAGCATGGATATTTTCAGTGCGAAAGTGTTACAAGTCAAAATGGAACATTGCTTTTAGCAACAGTTGAGAATGGAAAACTGTTACAACGTAAAATATAACACTTTCCAATTGAAAAAAAAAGACTAAATAGCATAACTTTAAAACTGTTGTGTTCATTTATGTCCTAGTAGGAAATTTTTAGAGTTGTAACAGTTACCCTCATCTAAAGATTAAGAAGATTAAAATTGAGATAAAAGCTAATAATTTTACCCTTCTAGGGAGAAGATCTAAAAATATCAATATTCATGCACGTACAGAAGAATTATAGAAACACATACTTAGTGCTCAGTAATAATAATAATAATAATAATAATAATAATAATAATAATAATAATAATAATAATAATAATAATAATACATTATTCAGCGTGGCAATTAATGTTTCTATATACTTCTAAGTGAACCGTTGAGCAAAGTAAACATAATATTACATTTTGTCCGAAAGAACAAGAAAAAAGTCCTTCATTCTTTATGAAACCACCTCTGACTGCTTGTAGAGACAGAGTTTGTAGAGCGACATGATACCGCCACTGCTTGCCTTCAGTACGTGAATGAAACACACAGCAATGTACAGGAAACTCCTCGTACCCGTTTGAATGTCTATGATTACACGATGTAATCACGGCACCCACTTTGGTCACCGCTGTTCTAGAGGAAGAGAGGAGAGGATGCGTAACTATTCTGTATACGAACGTATCTGTACCTGCGCTGTGACGTCACATATACTTTGTATCAGACAACCTCATTCCAGTTTATAGGTAGCTGAATTACAAAGCCTAATTATTATTATGGGGTGTATACAGCAGTAGCGGCTCGTGCCTGAAAAAGTATGCGAAGCACAAATTTGTTGCAAGGTTTTCAAAGCCCATGTAGGCTAGTTGCATTGATAATCGGAACTCTATGTAACTAAAGTAATTCCCTCCCATAAATTCCCATCATATTCAATCGTGAAAGTGATTTCATTGTATTTATTTCTGCCAGTTATCAATGCACTTACCGGTACATGTAAATTAAGATATGAAGAGTCCACTGCAAGAATGATGGATGTCATTTGGAATATATTTTTCAGGAGAAGCAATTTGAAGTTTGAAATGCTTAGCGCTCAAAGCTTAAATGTGATTTTCCGATCATTACTGGACAATGACTATCAGTGTTAATGCCATATAACTCTCTATGTACATTCTATATGTCTTAAGCTATGCATTGACAGTCTTGGTTCATTTTCGACAAGAAAGTGACATCCAGCATTCTTGCAGTGGACTGTTCATATGCTTATTGCTCACAGTACCTATCTTGTACACTAAGTCGATTCTCCATTCCTTCAGGGCTGCGAACCTGCCAATAACGTTCTCATGGAGGGGCTGTGATTCCATCATCTTGTCCAACATATCTTTTTGGAGCGAAATATTCCCGAACGCTGACAATTTCTACTGTGACATTGACTTTCTTTGTTTTGTTTTTATTCGTTTTAAACACGAGAAGCTCCTCTCGACCGGTACGCTAGTAAGACGGTAGTATTAAAATGAGGGAATATAACTTATACACTTCTCCAAATACATCTTTGTGTCACGAAGAAGTCTAGCACTTTCTTAACTGGTATATTCCTATATTCACTTCAGTTTTTGGAACCTGTGTCTTTTTTAATATGTTGAAATAGCTAGCTTACAGTGAAAAAAGCGGATCATGTGGGAAGTTTCTACTATAGGTAATAATTGTCAAATTTGGAAGTATCAGCAAGGCTGATGAAGAACAATATCTTGTAATTACGATCATGTTCTACATCACTTTTTCCACTGTAGCAGCAGTCTGTACTTTCTCCCTGAGAATTCACTTCTACTTTTTGCTACGTTCAAAATTCTAGCATAGTCAGTAGGCCATCTGAAATTTGCACATTAAGCGAAGAAGTGCTTTCGTCATGGCCCCGAAATGATAATTCCTGCTTGCTTAAATGCAAAGCAGCGTCGATGACTGACCGCATAACATGTCTGTTTAAACAAACATTTTCAATATATTGCACTAACAATAGCCTAGCATTTTCTTTCAGGTTATTCCCAATAGTATTCATATTTTTCTGCAAATTTTTGAACTGCAGCACGCACTTTTAAAAAATGTTCGGACGAATTTTCATGTTTTTGTAGAGCATGACTAACATTATTTTAGAAAATCACAGAATCCAGTTTCATTCCACACATGTTTTTTTAATTAATTTCTAATAAGAGTGTTAGGACCTCCTATAAGTTTTTGTATTGTTATGTTGCAATGTGTAAATGAATCCGTTCAATGACACAGTGTGTACATTAATTCAAAACCTCGTTTAATCGCTGGTGTGAGCAGTATGATAGATATCTATTGCTTCTAGACAGAACTCGACCAATTTTAGACATAAACTGTAAAAAGTTAAACTCACAAGCTGGTAAATCATACCAACTTAATTTTACAACTTCATGGTACTGCAAGCATCAGTGAGTGGTTGTGTGGGAGCCACTACATTGAAATACCACTTTGTTAGTCATGCCTGCTACTTTGGACAGCACACCAGCGCTCTGTGGGAGTCTAGTATACTATTATAACGTCTTTGAATAGAACCTACTCGTATATAGGAAGAAGAATTGACGAAGCAGAATTTTTAGGATAGAATTTTCTTTAGGACGGGCCATGTTGCTGGCCAGACAAGTAGTCGTAAATCTCCGTGTCACCCATTATAGAAAGCGCATCGGCTGGGCTGAAGGCCAAATACGTGCTCGTCACAGCAACACCCGTTTCTTGAAGGAGGGGGAAGTGCGGGGGGAAATGTCGCAGTCGTTGTCATAGCAACCACCCTAACGTAGAAGAACAAAATAATATTTTAAATCTGAGAATCATTGCCTCGTCTCTGCCGCTCAAGGAACTGTGACGTGAACAGCGGGAATATTAAAACAGCCTGGCGATGCTTACTTGACATTTATTGATTTATAGTTTTTAAATTGAATAATTCAATACATGAAATATAAATCAAATGGCTCGCAAAATAACAAGTGAAATGTTCTTCACCTTCTTCATTCGAATGGCCGCTACTGCTATACAGTAGAACCTCGCTAGTTCGAACCAATTGGAACAGGGACCTGTTCGGATTATCGAAATTTGGGATTAAGTGAGGGACAGGAATGCAAGTAGGGAAACCACGCCTTATCCATCCCCTCCCCACCCCTCACTGATCACCCTCTGTTCAGTTTCATGGTCGGAAGAAGCTTAGGCTACAGAGTATCATAAAATTATAGCAAACAAGAACTTACATTCATTCATTAGTGATAAAATAAGTTGTAGTACTGGATATACCTGTATAACCTGTTTCGTATTTACTTTTAAATATTTACGAAGACTTTCGTCATTTTTTTAGTTTTCCATTGTTCTCTTCTGTTCTCTGTTCCACTCCAGCTTGGGCTGATAAGTTGGTTGGTTTTGTCCGAGATTTTCCCCAACCGTAAGACGAATGTCAGGTAATCTGTGGGGAATCCTCGAGCTCATTTCGCCAAATACCACCTCGCTGTCACCAATTCCATCAACACTAAATAACCTAGTAGTTGATACGGCGTCGTTAAATAACCAAATAAAACGAGTATTACATTATTCCTTGAACCTCATATCGCCACCGGCGTAGCTCAGACAGCTGAGACGCTTACCAGCCGATTCGGACTGCGCTCGGGAGTGGGTTCGATTCCCGCTTGGGCTGATTACCTGATTGTGTTTTTACAGTGACTTTTCCCAACCGTAAAGTGAATGTCAGTTAATCTATGGCGAATCCTCTACCTCATTTCGCCGAATATTATCTCGCCATTACCAATTCCATCGACGGTAAATAACCTCGTAGTTGATACAGCGTCGTTAAATAAGCAATTTTAAAAAAACTTTCCGTATCAAATTCTAGAATGCGCGCGAACTTGGATCCGAGAGCGGAACTGTGGGCTCACCTTGCCCGCCGACAGAGCAGGCTCGTAGGGACAGGACGTGCACGGGTCCGGGGCTGTGGTGCCTCCCCTCTCTCTGAGGACCGCGTCCGGATTGATCCCCAAATCCTCATGAATGACGTCCGAGTGGATTCCAGATTTGATTTCCACCTATGTTTACCTAACGTCCGAGTTGATTTCCTTTGCTTGTATAGAGTCAGCGAGAGGGTGATGTTTGCATAATGTCTGTGTTGATAACTTCTGCCGTAGACTGTAGAGCAGACGTCTCAATAGGGCCTTCTCGGAGCACTTCCTCCTCTCCAGGGTTGCCAGATTGTTATAACTAAAAGTAGCGAAAGCTCGCTGAAAAAGTAGCCAACATTCAGAAAAAGTAGCCCAATATAAATGGCAGATTTATATTTCGCGGATTATACTATATGTTTAACTGAATCGGAATGTTTTTTTTTCAAGTCTCCTTTATGAGTCCTAATTTGAATTTTATAAACTTTACAATGTGCTTCATTGCTGTCGTCTTTCACATCCTGAAGCCAGTTTCAGAATGAAGTACCATTTAACCACTGCCTATTAAGCGTTTTGGTATAATTCTCCCACTTTCCCATTTTCAGCAATTACAGAACGAAATAATAAATATTTCCATTTTCAGTATAATCACAAAATAAAACAAATGTATAAAAAGTTATTCACTATCACAATTTAAAAATGTTACTCTCTATCACATCTATAACAAACACAGTTCTCTAAAAATTATTTCACTATAGGACTCAGAATTGAATAATTAACTTCCATTATAATTACGGTACAAAAAATGTAAAAAAATTAATTCTCTAATATAACTTAAAAATTGTATATCACTTTTACAACAGATCCTAGTTCCTAATTTAAGATTATTGTAATGAACTACATCGGCATTCACAAAAATACTAATGCTTGAAGTGCAGAAAAAACAGCACCTGATTATTATCTGCAGGCTGCACTTCGCCACTGCATTTCTGCTGACACTGGTCATGGTGAAACGAGAAAATCCCCTTACACGAGCTTGGTCACGTGACATTGTGCAATATAAATACACAGTATTTCGCACAGGTAGGCCTATTTCGTTTCTCGTGGTTAAGGTGGTGGTGGAATAAGGCGAGACGTACACTGTAACAGGTTTTTTCACGGAGAGGAATACTATTGCTACACCTATTACTATTAATTTTCCACAATTTCAAATCACAAAAAACAGCCCAAAAATAGCCCCGAAAAAATTGAGTAGCCCAAAAAGTCGCAAGTAGCCCAATGGTAAAAATCAATAGCCAATTCAAATTTCAAGTAGCCCAATTGACTACTTGTAGCCCAATCTGGCAACCCTGCTCCTCTCTCTATTTTTTTTTATGTAATAATGAAACAAGATGCGGGAGCAGTTCGTGTATCTCCGGATGACGTCATTGATCGCGTCGTTTGAATAGACGTCTGCAACCGCTACGATGTTGTCTCCATCTCCGAGGAAAGAAAGTCCTTATTACCCCATATGTATGAAGAAATAAAAGCTTTCATAGGGAAAGTGGGAATCGCAAGTTTCAGTGAGTAACTGTTACCACTTCATTAATCTAAAATTGTTACCTAATTTGAATCAAGACCAGTGTAACAAATATAATGAAGTACTGAAGGACTTGAGAAAAGAATTTGAGACCAGATTTAAGATTTGAATAATTCTAATTTAAACTAATTGTGAGTTGCTAAGATGTTTTGGCTATTGTTAATTATTGAAAACATTACGAAACATATTATTTAACTATTACTGTAATGTATATATTAATATCGATGTATCGTAAGAATACGTACCTTAACAACCAACAAGTTTAATTGTAATTTAATTATTATTATTTAATTGAATTTTATTTTATTAAATATAGTATAAACTTAAAACAAAGAGAGATACCAAAAACCATTTACTGGAAATGAAGTATTGTTGTCGCCTAGTCAACTGTCCGAAGACAGGTCTGAACCTCACAAATGATACCAACAAGGCACCACTTATGAGACAACTAGGCCAGGAGATAATGGGGTAGGGTGGTCAGTTCCTTGTGCTTAAATAATTACGTAACATATATGGTTCTTCATGATTCAGATGTCTTCTTTTACTCATTATTACATAACTAAAAAATAAATTTATTATTATTATTATTACTACTACTACTACTACTACTACTACTACTACTACTACTACTACTACTACTACTGCTACCGCAAACTACTTACGAAATTTTATTCCTTCCGAAAACAACCGTCTATTTTGACAGTACAAGTCCCAGAGACCTGCATCAGAGCGAGCGCGGGATATCGTTATCGTCCAGGAAGGCACTGACGGAATGAATAGCGATCATCTACGAATATTTCCGATAAATCACGAATTAAGAAACACACCGAGCGATCGGGTCTGAGGACGAGCGCTAGGTGTTCATGAGTGCTCTTCCGGTAGCAGTGCCAGTAAGCAGTAGGTGAATTGTAGGCTTGTCTAATCAGTACGTTTCATCAAAACGAATGTTGAAGATGATTAAAAAGTATCGACGTCGATCTCAAGCAGAGGCTCGGACACCGTCTCTGTTCATGGTAAAAGATTACAAGACACGATGTCAAAAGTATATGCCGAAAATAAAATTAAATCAGCAGAATCAGAGTAGTGGAAAAAAAAAAAAAAAAAGGGAAAGCAATTACTAGCTCTGCTTGGACTAAATTCGGAGAAGTAAGGGATAAGAATCCCTTAAAGTACATAGGATTGTCCACACCTGTGGAGTAACGGTCAACGCGAAACCAGGTGGCCCGGGTTCGAATCCTGGTTGGGGCAAGTTACCTGGTTGACGTTTTTTCCGGGGTTTCCCCTCAACCCAATACGAGCAAATGCTGGGTAACTTTCGGTGCTGGACCTCGTACTCATTTCACTGGCATTATCACCTTCACTTCATTCAGGCGCTAAATAACCTAAGCGTCGTAAAATAGCCTACTAAAATAAAAAAATAAAAATATTCCCAAGTTAGTATGAGTAAAGTTCATACTACGTCCGAGATGAAACAAAATATATCGCTACTAATTTATTATTTGCATTTCATACATCGATAGACATTTTTAGTTATCACGTATTAAATGTAATTTGTTTTATATACGTTTTATAGTAATATAACCAAACATTTCATTTGCATTTGCTGTAATTATCACGATTAAATTTGTGTCTCTGTTTTTGAAGTTAAATGTTAAACTAAGTAGGAATGAAATATATTTATACAGAAAATCATTTCAGGCTATTTCAATCTAAACAAAGAAAAATGTGTAATTAATTAAATTTCCACTAAATATGAGTCATTCCACGTCAAATCGCACAAAATTATACAAATTTTGACCTTCGTATTTCTGATTGCGTTTATATTTTTTTTTACCAACTCTATGGGTCTCATAAACTAACAAGTGTATTTCCTCCTAAGTCCACATGTTTTAAAAATATTACATGTTAAAATTCGTTAAAAATGTCGCACAATGCAACATTTAAAGCGTCATATTTCTGACGATATTGATGTTAAATTTTTTTTAATGCATTTAAAAGCTTAAAGTACTGTCTTTTATTAAATATTTACTAACTAATTTTAATATAATTATTTCAAATATTTTTTTATAATTCAATTTTTAAAACATATACATCAATGTGAAATAGCCCTATTAAAAATTAAAAAAAAAAAAATGCCTGCTAGGTGCACTGAAGTATTCTTAATAATTCCAGAAAAAATCAGAATGGGATCTCCAATAGTTTAATGGAAATTTAATTACTTATGACAGAATGTGTAGCGGTCAGCGCAGCAGCAGTGGACGGGAAGCGTTAAAGCGCGCTAAGAGGTTTATCGGCGCTGGATAATTGACTGAACGTTGCAACATTACACCCAGTACGGATCAAGTTACTCGAGGAAACACTGCTAATTTACTAATTATGAAATCTTCAAATAATTGTACATTATGCTTTTCAAATGTTTCTTTTCATTCACATTTTAAATTTTCATTCGCCTACCTTCTTTCTTGAAAGAAAATTGTTTTACTAAATCCTCAGTTTTTGACAACGGAATGAAAGAATATAATTTTAATGTACCAGTTATTGGTTTTAGATTATGGTATCTGGCCTGCAAATTTTCAGTGTGGTTTTTGTGCTTATTGAATGGACAAAATATAAATGACACGTTAGAAATGTTTTTTTGTGACTAATCAAACAGTTTTTTTTGTGTGTTGTTATAGGATCTTGTATAGGCTAACTCTCGTGGCAAGTCTTTTAACAGTATCTCCAATGCCAACACATGGACCTTTACCATGCGACATTGCAAAGAAGTGTCATTCAGCACTAATTTCATAATCGTCTTAATGTAAGCAATTATTTTTTATTTATTTATTTTTTTTTGTGAACTTGATCCATTGGAAAAGTAGATGATTTTTTTTCATATCGCCGAATTCTTGCTTTAAGAAATTGATTGCTTCGGATTGAAAAAAGTGAAAGGGATCGGTATCATGTTTCATGGTTTCTGAGATGACATTACTTTTGTAACGAATTTCTGTATCTCCTTTGAAATATACTACGAAAGGATTTATTCATTTATTTATTTAAATATACAGAATAAAGAATATACCATAATTACAAATAAGAGAAATAGAAATAAAATAATACAATCAATATAAAAAAAGGAGATGCAGTAGTATTAACAAAATTTGAGACCGAATGAGCAGCGCTTGTGTTCGGTCACAGTTCAGATATAATATTAATAGGCCTATAAGAGAATATAAAATAAAATAAAGTAGGAAGTAAAATTAAAATTGTACTGTATTGTGGCTTGGCATATGTTCCAATGCACACCTTGTATTGAATCTTGTATTACAAATGAATAATTTTCAGAAAAGTCTGCAATAACTATGTAATTTTCAGGTTGTACTTTCTTTCCATTCCGTCAAAAATAAAATATGGCTGACTTTTGAATGGATGATGATGCATCTTCTACATGAAAAACTTAACATGCTAGGGAGCCTTTTACTTTTGAAACTTTTCACGGGGGTATCGTTTTGTTGTATCTTTCTTTTCTTGATAGGGGATTCTATTGACATCAAACTCTTGTTTAATTCCTCAATATTACTGATTTCTAGCACTGTATCCATAGAACTGCTAGAAGAAATACTGGGATAATCACTTTCTCTGTCCGCACTTTCATTTGATTCATGTTTATTAATATCACAAGAACTACCGGCTTCACATATAATTTCACCTGACGTATGCGGAAATTGATTGATTTTTACGGAACAAATCACATATTTGCACACTCAAAGACTCCTTTAAATTGAGCTTCATCAATAAGTCGAGACATACGCGTCTTAGTGTACTTTTCTTTTTAAAAGCGTGATTAGGAAGGTAAATGGATGTAAACACTTGTTAGATATTACGCGATCTTTACCATCACTCATATTGTATAGAAGTCACGTCACTGCGCGAAATTCAAACCCAAACTGATTATTTTTCTCTCATGCCATCTGTTTACTGCCATAAAGTTTACTGCCTTACCCAGTCTTGCTATCATCAAACACTTGGCTATATTACAGTATAAACTGTGAAGGGCTTCCCCCTGAGTTGACAATAATAAAATAATTTTAGATAAGATATTTACTGTTCCTTAAGGTATTAATCATTTGATGATTAGTATGGTGACATCAGATGCAACGGGAAATTTCCACGGGCAGCCTTCTAGCCTATGGCTGCAAGCAGTTCATTAACTGGGCATCGCGAGCGCGTGCATGCCTCCGGAAAATAAATTGTTACAAATATATGGGTGCCGATCCCATATTTATAAATGCAGTAGTTTACAGATAATACATCAGCGAACAAGTCTATATTTTTTCAGATTTTTAACTTGGCTATTTAATATAGTAATTTTGCTTTGAAAAAGAAATGATTAAAAAAATAGGCCAAATTTTAAATTTATTTGTGATATGCCTAAAGTAATAAAAAGTGTTGTATTTCGTCTTTCAAATGCGCCAAACCGAAAATCTCAATTATATGTAGACACAAAGTTCCAAGCGAGTTTATGTAACAGTGCGCGCATAATTTGCGTAACTTCAAATATTCATAACTACACAAATAATTAATAATTGTGAAAATAAAAAAAAATACGGGTCTCCTTATTTGATGTCTGGAATTCATGAAAAAAATTCGACCATTTCCGAGAAGGTCGTGTTTTATTGCTGTGGGATTTGACGTGGAATGACTCATATATAATTGTTGAGAACAATCGAATGATTTCTATAATGATTATTCCATTGTAGGATTAAATCATTCGAATGCACGAATGAATTGTTCAATAAAATTGCAGTATGTTGATTACTCATTCTATACGTAGACCTATAGCCTGAAAGCGGCGCTCTTTTTTCTTATCTCCATTGTAGGTCAGGTGTTTAATTTAATGAAGATCAGGGTCAGATTCTGGGGCTGTTGGAAGAGTCAGTACGCAACATCCACATAGAACATTCGAAGCTTGTCATTCTATGGTTGCGTCATATGATTCTGAACTCGAAGCTCTTATCATTATCATAAAATGGAACATATTCTGTTATGCGAGTACATATTTTGTATAACTTCATACGACTTGTTGTGATGGTAAGGAAAGTCAATGAATAACCGAGTAATATTGTGAATATTTCTATTATTTCGAAAGGTTTTGATAATCAAATAATTCGAATGAATTCATTCGATTTTTACCAATACTGTAGCATACAGTGGTTGAAGAATGCGCTCGTTCTGCCAGGGGAGCAAGCGGAGGCCAAACCCAAGCTCGAGTGATTACACACGAAGAGCATTCGGTAAAACCGATCTCAGATATCGTGAAGCATCGCTCTCTTGCAGGTCTCTGAGTACAACTCAAAAGTGCAGCTTTGTGGAATACCTCCCGCGACAGTTATAACTTAGCTCACTCATGCGTATGACATGAATCAACGATCGGCTATCTTCGGGTATTGCGCTTATCTCTTCAGCTGACTACGCTATCTACATTTGCTCTCTGTAACAACTTTTATGCGTTGCCCTTGAGACGCCTGCTGTAGAGGGCCAGCGAGGGGTGGTGTTTGCCTGTCGTATGCTGAGGACTTTAGCGCTGCAGTAATCTGTGATCATGGAATATAAGTAGGGGCGGATGTTGATGAAAAGTCATCCTCTTATTTTTCACACTAGGACGATGTCTATTAATATACAAATCCTTCCTATGTTAATATCAACGTAAAAAATAATTTCTTATATTGCATTTTTTATGTTTTTGAACTGATAAGTCAATTTTATATTTTTTTTATTCGCAATTTATTGGTCATTTTTAATACTTTGAAGAACTTTTAGATCATTTGGAATGCATTTTAATTTCTTCTTTACCGACAGGTCTGTTAATTCATTTTCTAAGCAACTAGGTCAGTTGTAATTACCTACTGAATAAGTGAATGACAGTGAAGTTTGAGTTTTGTAGTTTGGAATAGACTCTGAAGTCCATCCCTCATTCCACTGAAGGCTTCACTTCACACAACGGAAGTAATATAAAATGCTTGACAACAGATTAATTTAAGTTAAGTCCCTACGGTCTCGGGTGCGCGGAACAAGGAAACCGGGACAAATTGAACGCTGCGCTTGCCGCCATGATGATGGAGAGCAGACGCATAATTAATAGCAGTACGTAAATCACACAATTTAACGCCGTGATGATCTAAATTTGATAGATTAAGGCCATTTTTGACGTTTAATGTAAAATTAGGACGAAATAAATATATTCAAAGTTTCATTGATGTGGGTCAGAGCATTAAAGGAAAGAAAATACGTACGCAGCAATTGATAGAAAACATGCTCATACATCCATAAATAGGCCTACACAATACACATTATAGAATGTATAATTTTACGATAATCAGCATATTGTTAGATTTCAGAGAATCAAAAATTATATTAACATACATTACTCTTAGATCACAAGACGTAAATACATGCACCTTGATTACACAAGTTCTTATTATAATCAAATTCTTAAGTGAAATAAATATGTGATAATCAGCATAGACCTATTGTTAAGTTTTAGAGAATCGAAAATTATTTTACCGGTACTTTTAGACCACAAGACATAAGTAACCACGCAAAATATAATGCGCAAAGGTAGCCAAATTACATTGAATTTATAAGTCATTCTTCAATTAATAAAGGGAATGCTATCAATTATGAAAAGTAGTCTACCAGTACCTAATACATTGCAAATAATAGGTAACATGAAGACCTAAAAACTAAACATAATCACATTATGCAAAATAAAAAAACATACTTTTTACGAGTGGATTTCTTTACATACTGTATTGTTATTTTAAATAAATAAATACGTATCATTGCTTGCGGACTGATAGTATCTGCATAAGCTGTGTGAGAATGTTTTGTGTTTATTTGGTTCCACTTACAGATGTGAACAGTTATTTTCTATTACGAAAATAAACAAATCTCAAACAAGAAATGATGGGCTTTTAACGGCAGTTCTTCGCATAGCTTGTGCTAATACAGTTTCTCCAAATCTTGAGAAATTGAGTAATATGAATTAATGTGCAACAGACATGTTTTGTTTTGTGTTGAAGGAAGTGTTTCATTACTTTGTGTTCTTATTCAGTTTGGTAGAATAACATTTTCTTTTGAAACATATAGTAGGCCTACGTACGAAACTTGAATAAACCGGTTTTCGTGCACTCTATAAGCACACTTCTCTCGTAGTAGGGCCTACACCGTGCAAGCACAGTCTAGTATATACCGAGCCCCTACCACGCCGTAGCGGAGAAGTGAGAAATATGTTCCCAAATTGAAGTAGCAGAAATCCGCCATTTGTTTGGTAGAAAACGCGCGAGATTTCGAAACCGCTATTTAAATATGTGTATTGCGTATCCGAAAGCTAAATGTTTTTGTGTAAAGGAACAATACTTCCTTTGCGAGATACCTTTAATACCGTGTTTCTGCTGTCAGCAGAGTTGCTGGGTTTTCTGCGAGGGAAATCGGAATATCAGAAGCTAACTTAAGACATTAGTATTATCAACATTTTACCATAAAATTTATAGCAGTTTTCTGCAAAGTAGTGTTTGTGTGCTTTTTAATGTAATAGGCCTATTCGCCTCCGTGATAAACACTAAAGTACAAAGGACACACAGTACAGTGAAAATTATATTTTTTTCTTTTATTAAGCACGAATATGTTTTAACCATTTGCTACTAAATTAACTTTGTAACCGTTACTGCAACAGTTTCACTATCTGACCATGAATCCATGTTTAAACATAGTTTACTAAATTTTAAAACACAGCAATTGTTTACACGATATCAAAATGCTATCTTTTTTGCCACTCAACGCACTCAAAGTATACAATATTTAATAATTGTGAGAGCAGCGACTAGGGACCGAAACGGATTAATCAACAATGCGGTAGAACTAGGAGAAGTAGGTATTATTTTGCGAGTTTAGTTGCCTTACGGCAATCAGCTGGGCTACCTCACAGAATTACTAAATATCCGTGATAACTTCTATGTTTACAATGTTACCATTTGAATCAATATATAGGCCTAAACAAAAATATCGGATAATAAGAAATACCGACATAATTTGTTTAAATAATAATCTGTAAAATCGGGTTTTTTTGTCAATCCCGACTCGCTTTAATGGGGACTCAACCAGGAAATTGGGAGAATCCCGCCTAAATTGGGATACCTGGAAAGCCTGGCTGTCAGACTTGTATCACTTTCGTAGGAACTCTGAATGTGAATATTCATAACCACGGTTAATAAAAGAATTAATGTCAACTTTTAAATTCAATCTATAGGTTAAACTGCTACATGAAGTCAAAAAGCATTATTATTATTATTATTATTATTATTATTATTATTATTATTATTATTATTATTATTATTATTATTAATAGTAGTAGTAGTAGTAGTAGTAGTAGTAGTAGTAGTAGTAGTAGTAGTAGTAGTAGTAGTAGTAGTAGCAACAGCAGCAGCAGTAGTAGCATAAGAAAATGTTTAATTAATTCGTAAATAAGATAAGAATTACTTTCAATCAGTTATATTTAAAAAAATGTTATGACTTATGCAGTTTCTGTAGCTTTAAATTCGGTGAATAATTATTCATGTATGCACTGAAAAAAGAACTGTTTGAAGAAAATGAATGATATGGAGTAGATGAAGGACAATAGCAATGTATATGGTAATAGCATAGTTTGAAAGGTAAAAACTATCTTCGAAATGAGTTGAACACACTGAATGATTCATTGTAGGGTAGAAAATCTCTCTGCGGATTGCACCTATCCACTTTCGGTTAAGAGAATCTTTACTCAGAGGAAACTTGAAGCATAAAGAGTCGCATGACAAGTACAATAGTTTGTCTTCTATAACATAATATGGAGAAAAAATCGTCTTAGAAATGAAGGATTAACTAATCAGTGAAATATAACATTCCTTCCTACTTTATCTTTACATCCGTGTGCATTACTGTAATTAAAAGCAGCGCACGAAAGAACTGTGCTTATTCAGCTCTAACAAACAAATGGCCGCTCGCCGGCTGTTCAATTTGGGAGCATAACACTAGCGCCAGTGAACGGTCTAGTGGTTATTTAGTAAGTCTATGGTATATACAGTCGCGAAGCTCAATACGTAGTAAATATGCAAACATTAGATAGTTGCTCACCACTAGGATCGCTAATATCGCCTCATTACAGGCAATGCAAAATAGTACCGTCACAGTCTATTGTTTCTAGCACCTCAAAACTCAAGCTTCGTGACTGTATATAGTAGACTGTGGTGCAAGCACAGAGTGCATAATTCTGCCCAACCCTGCTCTATATCTCCTACATAAATACACCTTCAGTAATAGAAACTCCACACTAGATGGCATCAACAACGATGTTAATCGAGCATTGAAAACAGGGTTTAAGCAGACGTTCCCTCAACACGACACAGTTAACCAGCGTTGAGTGAAATCAACAGTAAGCAGAGAGCAGTGAACCGTCAGTGCAGTGTACCTACTTCAATGTTACGAACGATATCCGTATAGGTTAATGTTAATAGTGATTTATTACTACAAAACATCACATCGACAATTCAAAAGTACGAATGAAGACGTGAATTAGATTCAAGGTGAGCACTAAAATGACATTATCTAACACTAAAACTACATATTATCTATAGGCCTATATATTTGTGTGTCAATGCTTCCTCTACCTGCAAAGACGATATCCATTGCATTTACGATACAGCCGGGGGCTCGTAGCTGGGGCAAGCCTCCGCTGCCCCCAAGATACCTTCGCCATAACCCTTCTATACAGTATTATTCCTGAACCGTCAAAACCAACATAATGCATAACAAACATAGATAAAATTGTCAGAGTTAACAATAATGCCATCCACACCTGTGGAGTAACGGTCAGCGCGTCTGGTCGCGAAACCAGGTGGCCCGGGTTCGAATCTCGGTCGGGGCAAGTTACCTGGTTGAGATTTTTCCGAGGTTTTCCCTCAACCCAATACGAGCAAATGCTGAGTAACTTTCGGTGCTGGACTCCGGACTCATTTCACCGGCATTATCACCTTCATTTCATTCAGACGCTAAATAACCTGAGATGTTGATACAGCGTCGTAAAATAACCCAATAATAAAAAAGAACAATAATGGCTACGAGATTTGAGGGTAGTCCAAAAGTGGCACATGTGAACAGCTGGCGCACAGTGGTCCGGATCGCTAAAAAGCCGGACAAAAGTCATTTTTCGAACTTCATATTAAAAACACAAAATTACCTCAGTAATAATCCTCAATAGTCATTCTAATAAGACCAAGTATTTTTCGAAGAATACTTCAAAGGTTCTGGTCATACTTACGGGCAAAAGTGACACAAATCTTTCCTGATTAATTCTGCATTTTTATAAGTGATTTCTGAACATTGTGTCTGCCTTAATTATGCAAAGTAAAATGCTAAGTATATTTTTTGTGAATGTGTTACGGTCTTATGTATTAGGAACAATTACAGTTTTCAGTATTTTTTGTTTCTAAGTCCTGATAATAAATCAAGTTTCTATTGTTCTTGTTTTGGGCAAAAGACAAAACTGTTTTAGTGTTTAAAAAAAATGTTCACCAGTGTACACTGTGAAACTTACATAATGTATCTTGGTAGGCATTTATAAGTTTGTCACTGGAGGTTTCATCTGCAAAACCCTGCAACTCTGCGAATTATGACCTCTGAATCATACCTGTGCGCCTGGTCCGTCAACACGTGTCGCGCCATACGCACTTACCGAGAGTCATATTTGATTACTTAAAGACTGAGGAGTGATTTGTTGGAAGTAAACAACAAAGGCCCTTAATTTTTTCCATATTCAGAGGACTTTTGTTGATATCAGGTCATTGTATAATGTGTGCATATTGTAGTGTGTAAAAATGAATTTACGTGTTAGTTGCGAAGAAATTTACGAGAAAATTGTAGAAAAGGGTAATAAGATTCTTGTGCAACATAAAGAATATGTTGTGTAATATATAAAGAATAAATTTGAATTAAATTTGGACAGCCATAGCACAAAGTCACTAGAAAGTGTAATAAGAATGTGGTTTTTTCTTCAATATTATCAGCGTTAGAACAAAATTAGCTACCGTAACGAAACCACGTATCTTCGTAAAAATTCAGACTGGCTATAACAAGAAATTTAGTTACCATTTACAGACATTTCTTCTACTTCTTCTTATTCTTCTGAAAAGTGTTATCAATTATAGCTAGTACAGACATTTTTCAAAATGTCAGTAGGCCTACTGTATGCCACCCAAGTAGGCCTGCACGGATCTGTAATTGTGCCGGCAGCTCAGTTATTTTATCGGTTGCAGAATTATTAGAAGATGCCACTGAGTCTAGAAACTAAGATGTGACAACATTTCGAGAAAGTTTTATTCGAAGAATTTCAAAACGAGACGACAAGTTAGACCTCTTCATCAGATTAATGTTGACTTCTGACCCATTAATTTCCCGTTTAAATAAACCACCAAAAGAAAATAAAAATTAAATATATCTTCGGAAGTGCTTGGTCTTTTGGTAATATCCGAAGAAGAGAAGGGGGAAGAAGACGACGAATTTGAAACGTCAGCTTGCGGGGACGAGTGACAGGCTGGAGATCTAAGTTCCTCTTGAAATTCTTTACTTTATCATGTAAGAATATTTTGTCTTCCTTTTTCAAATTCGATTCACTCTTGGTGTAATAATCATGATGAAGATCTGGAACACATTCTTCTATACTGTCCAGCCATAAACCACAAAAGAAGTAAATTAAAATCATCAGTACCAGTTGCAGAAGACACAGCCCTGCAGTATATATTGACTACACCCCAACTCTGGCTACTAGCAACAGGAATCTACAATGAACACCGATCAAATACCCCTCATTTCTCATGAAAACAAAAACTGAAAAGACTACAGTGGACTATAGTGGACTTTATGTTGTCAGCAAACAGCTGGATGCATTAAGAAGATTGATTTATTGATTGATTAGTGTTTGAATTGCGACCTTCAAACAGTTCTGTATTTCAACTTGTCTGCATTCACAACAATGAAACTACTCAGTGCTTCCAAGGCACACTTCTCAGATGCAAATGCTCAATACCTTTGTAAGTATCAAAACAGTTTCTCATGAAAACAAAAACTGAAAAGACTACAGTGGACTATAGTGGACTTTATGTTGTCAGCAAACAGCTGGATACATTAAGAAGATTGATTTATTGATTGATTGGTGTTTGAATTGCGACCTTCAAACAGTTCTGTATTTCAACTTGTCTGCATTCACAACAATGAAACTACTCAGTGCTTCCAAGGCACACTTCTCAGATGCAAATGCTCAATACCTTTGTAAGTATCAAAATGCATACTTAATTTCTGCTTAGCCATAAACTTCATAACAAAATGTATAAAAATGTAGATATTCTAATATAATTTAGCACAATAATATAATGAAATTTACAAGTGTGCAAGTTCATACAAGTTATATTACCAGTAGTATTAAATGGTACGTAACATTTTGGATACCCCTACAAAAATACGAAAATATTAACCGATTATTTATGTTACTAAATGTAAGAATGTACTCACCCACAAAAATACAATCTTTAATTGAATTTCGATTATAACTCATACAGGTTATATATAATTTTAAACTTGTGGATTACAAAATTTATGCAACTTTTCAACCCTTATATTAGGGGTTGCTGATGAAATCGTGTACATAAAATGACTATAATTATTGCATTTATCGAGTTTTGCAATAAAATAACAGCAGTGTGATAAAAATATCTGATTTGGCCCTTATTAATGAACGCATAATTATCTCACCTCTCAAGAGGGGTAGTTATTCATTTGCAAATGACATTAAAATTTGCACATGTTAGATACATGTTATTAGTAATAAGTGTACCAAATTTCAAGTTAATTTGGCCACTAGAAAAGAAGTTATTACTTTTGTCAGGGTTTTAAGCTATTCGGACCACTGCGTGGCGTCTTCTACGCAATTACCACACGCCTGCTCCGGTATTGTGCACTTAACAAGTCGATGACACAGCTCATCTGCCCTGAAAGGAATGCGGAGTTGGGGTAACAGTTTCGCACTAGTAGTGGATGGAGTGGATGGAGGGAAAGTTAGAAATAATGTAGCATGCATTATAAAAACATTAACTTACCAATTCTGCGCCGCGTTATAATGGAGTAGCTAATTCTGAATCACTTTCATCATCATCATCATCATCATCATCATTATCATCATTATCATCATCATCATCATCATCATTACTGCTGCTCCTACTGCTGCTATCATCACTATCGCTATCACTATCACTGTCACTATCCAAAGAAATAATTAGATTATCCACTATTGCAGGCAATGTATTATGTCGAAATGTGTAGTGGCTGTCCACTTTTAATGTATGTTGACAATAACCCTCCCAGTCCTCTTTAGTTATTGACGATAAAGCCATTTCTGTAAGTTCCTTTAATCTTTGCAAAGATAAATCTCCTGTCACGTTATTTTCATCTTTTTCCATGCTAATTCGATCGGGGATAAGTCACACATATAAGGAGGAAGTCTCAGTACGTTGTGTCCGAACTCCACCAGCCTTCGGTCAACCCAAAAAGTCTTTTCTTGAGGCCTGTGTTTCTCGATTAAGGAGAAAAGGTCGACTTTGTGAAGTTTTTCACTGACTTCAACTCCTTTTCTTCTCAGCCATTCTATCATGTCTCTGTTTGGCGCGTACTTATTTGGAGCCTTACCAACCTGAACGGAGTGATAGGGGGCATTGTCCATGACCACGACTGACCTTGGCGGAAGATTGGGAATTAATTTCTCATCAACCCATTTCTCGAAATTTACCTGGTTCATCTGCCCGTGGTAATCCCCGCTCGCAGAACCAGCTTTATAAACGAGTTCTGCGTTTCTCAAGGAACAGTCCACACCTGTGGAGTAACGGTTAGCGCGTCTGGCCGTGAAACCAGGTGGCCCGGGTTCATTCCCGGTTGGGACAAGTTACCTGGTTGAGGTATTTCAGTCCACACCTGTGGAGTAACGGTCAGCGCGTCTGGCCGCGAAACCAGGTGGTCCGGGTTCGAATCCCGGTCGGGGCAAGTTACCTGGTTGAGGTTTTTTCCGGGGTTTTCCCTCAACCCAATACTAGCAAATGCTGGGTAACTTTCGGTGCTGGACCCCGGACTCATTTCACCGGGATTATCACTTTCATTTCATTCAGACGCTAAATAACCTAGATTTTGATACAGCGTCGTAAAATAACCCAATCATCAATAATGGTAATAGCATTAATAAATTAAATTATTATTAAATTACTTAATAATTAATCACCTCCTACATAATAGCCAATTGGCTAGTCTCTTATATGAGACAACTCATCCTGCCTAAGGTATTCCGTGGTTTTCCCAAGGAGTAAGACAAATGTCGGGATGAGCCCTATAAGAAATGGGCCACGGACCTATATGCCCTTCCCCATATATATTCCCCTTTTCTTGTTAACGACGTATGCCCTAGTTCAGAACTTCTAAATTTTCTATTAAATGTACTAGGTCACTCAATTAGTCGCAATTTGAAAGGACAGGGACCTCTCAAAGCGCAGATTTAGATTTCACGGCGCTTCTTCCGACGGCCTTCACATGACTTGTCATCGAACAACAGATGACAGCATCTTGCCATCCTAACGGCAAACCCAGCCATCTCTTCCTCGCCCCGTCCCGTGATCACTTGATCAAATCTCCGTCCCCCTTGCGTATGTGGTATCTAAGAGGTTACGTCCAATTTCGGCTTCCCCTTCAAAATTCTCTAGAGCTCCTTCAGTGGAGCAGCGAAACCCGGAGTGAGACTAGTGGCCAACAGGCTTGGAGCTCACATATTTAGTTTTGTACAGTCCCCAACCCCTTGCAAGGACGCGTTCTGCGTACCTTTTAAATTTTGTCCTCTCAATTCTCTTTCTATTTTTCGATTTTTCGATTTTTTTTTCTCAAGGAACCATTTTTGCTGCCCGCATGTAGGCAGAGGCGGCTCCTCAGGGCAGGCAGGGTAGGCTGAGCCTATCCCAACAAATTTGGAAAAACCTAAAAGTGGGTATTTATTAATTACCCCAACACATTTGGAAAACCTTATATAATTATATACTCTAGTCTAGCTTCTTAGAAATTCTTCAATTAACTATGAATGGGATTTTTTGAGGGTTAGTTGGACGTTGCTTACTACTAGCAGTTCGATTTATCCGACAAGAATACACTGGGCAGATCACAATGCGTCTGAAAGTAGGTAGTAGCGAAGTTAGCCGACCTTCCACGTAACTTCAAATCTGGCCCTGGAGTAAGCATTACAAGAGATCGCTATTCTAAATGCTTTATTAGCGCATGCGTTCAATGCTTAAGCCAGCGCGCTTGAATTCTGCCTGCCCTAATGAGAACCCACGAGCATTATCGAACACCCAGGACTATAGCCCTGTCGAACACCTACGATTTGCGAAATTTCTGTTTGAAAGTTTCACGAGGTGGAACGTAGCCTGTTACGAGTAGAATAACAGTTTTTAAAAAGTATGTTTTAAAAGATGTGTTTTTTTTAACAGTGTATTTTAGAAAATGTGATTTTTGCAAGTACGTACTGGATATTAATGTTCTGTATATTTGGTGATTTATAGTTAATGTAAGTGATAACAATAATATTTTATTATGACTGATATAATAAGTGAACTGTTACGTTGTCCGTTTTCGCGTCGTAATGGCATTGAAAAGAGAAGTATTTTGGACAATGGACGACCCACTCCTGCATTAAGCTCTATTGTTCATGACGTCAGTGCTAAAGGTGCAAGAACATTTAATCCTTCATTGTATGAAACACTTTATGAAAAGGAAATATAAAAATTGGAGATTTATCCTTCGAAGAGGTGGAAAAATTAAAATATCTTGGAGCAACAGTGACAAATATAAATGATACTCGGGAGGAAATTAAACGCAGAATAAATATCGGAAATGCCTGTTATTATTGGGTTGAGCAGCTTTTGTCATCCAGGCTGTTGTCAAAACATCTGAAAGTTAGAATTTATAAAACAGTTATATTATCGGTTCTTCTGTATGGTTGTGAAACTTGGACTCTCACTTTGAGAGAGGAACATAGATTAATTGTGTTTGAGAATAAGGTTCTTAAGAAAATATTTGGGGCTAAGAGGGATGAAGTTACAGGAGAATGGAGAAAGTTACACAACGCAGAACTGCACGCATTGTATTCTTCACCTGACATAAATAGGAACATTAAATCCAGACATTTGAAATGGGCAGGGCATGTAGCACGTATGGGCGAATCCAGAAATGCATATAGAGTGTTAGTTGGGAGACCGGAGGGAAAAAGACCTTTAGGGAGGCCGAGACGTAGATGGGAGGATAATATTAAAATGGATTTGAGGGAGGTGGGATATGATAATAGAGACTGGATTAATCTTGCACAGGATAGGGACCGATGGCGGGGTTATATGAGGGTGGCAATGAACCTGCGGGTTCCTAATTGATGTAACAGTATTGTTATGTAAGCAAGAGTTAAGTTTTCGGGGGGCATGATGAAAGCGAGCACTTATTGAATCGCGGGAATTACATATAAATGTTCTGTAAATTTTGCCTACTCTGGACATTTGACTACGAGCCGCCACTGCATGTAGGATGATAAGTCTGTTCCCTGCACTATGGTTTGTCTGTATACCGAACTCATCCGAATGTTGCCAACATTTCTTAAATGTTAGGTTGCTGTCCACCCAGGTCTCGTCGAGATTTATAATTTCTCTCCCTTGATTACGGAATTCTTCAATTTTCCTCAAATAATTATGACGCCAAGCAACAATATCAGCTCTTTCAACTAGAACTTTTCTCTTAGACTGGGATTTTTTCCATTTGTAGTTCATTTTCAACAGTCTACTTAGTGACCTACCACTCCACGGAAAATTAATTTTATTTCTAATTACAGGCAAAAGCTTGCTCACAGTTGGGACTTTCTTTTCTTGAATATAAAAGTCGTGGATAGTATTATTAATAACAGACCTATCGAAGTCATCAACATCAACACGCGTATGCTGTGACCGAGTTGGTCGTTTTTTTTCAGGAGTCGAGAGAACTTCATTGGGGCGATCTCGGTTTCTTTCCAAATTTTCTTTTCTAATTTGTTTTGCCGCAAATTCAGACACACCAGTGTTAATTTGCCGCGTGTTTAGTGGCCTGAGTAACTAAATGCGTGAGACACTTGTTCTTGGCTTCGTTATCACACGTTTCTATCACTTTCGCTATTATTTCACGTGCTTGGGAATGAATTACTTTCTTTTTCTTAGGAGGCGGCATGATTAGGCACACTTAAGTTTAAGTTAATAAATTTGGTTGCTATATACAGGTCAGCTTAGAAATACACTCAGTCTCTATATATACACACGAACACTACGTACGAAATTATTCTGTAAGAATTACTATATACACTTAGTCTATCGCAGGGAATTATTCTATAAGAGTTGTTATATACACTTAGTCTCTATATATACACACAAACGCACGAAATTATTCTACTATATACACTTATTCTACTATATACACTTAATCTATATATACAGAGTGTTTAAAAAATACGGGGCATAATTTCAGGTATGTATTTCCCACATGTAGACAATCAAAATAGTTCATTACAACATGTGTCCGGAAATGCTTTATTTCCGAGTTATGGCCTTCACAACATTGAAATTCACCGGAACGTTTTTCTTTCCGCAGGTCGTTGCCGTCAAAGGAGACATTAAAAGGGCACTCTGACAGTTCATTCCGAGGCGAAGGTTACATTCAGTGTTATGTAGGCGTTAGACTGTGCGACATGTATTCAAATCAAGAGCTGGCAGAGATACACTTCATGTACGGTAAGGCGGACGGCAATGCTGCGCTGGCTCGTCGTTTGTACCAGGAGAGGTACCCACAGCGACAATGTCCAGATCGGAAGACATTTGTACTTCTCCATTACCGTCTGTGCGAGTATGGAAAATTTAACTCTCCTGGTTTGGGAAGGGGACGACCAAGATCTACAACTCCAGAAGTACAGGAGGAGGTTCTGGAGGCTGTGAACATGACTCCTTCTATCAGCACACGAAGGGTAGCGTTGCAAGTCAATGTTCCTCATACGACTGTCTAGAGACTGTTGAAAGAGTATCAATTATATCCTTATCATTTGCAACGTGTACAGGCCCTGTCACCAGCAGATTACCCTGCACGAGTTAGGTTCTGTCAGTGGTTCTTGCAGCAGTGTGGTGTAAATCCGAACTTTCCTGCATTAGTATTATTTACAGATGAAGCACAGTTCACACGAGATGGCATAACAAATTTCCACAATCAGCATATATGGGCGTATGAAAACCCACGTGCAACTGTTCCATCTCATCGCCAGGTGCGGTTCTCCCTCAACATGTGGGCCGGTATCATTGGTGATCGATTAGTTGTACTTGTAAACAGACTTACGGGGCAGGCGTACACAAACTTCCTGGAAAACACCGTACCTCATGTTTTAGAAGACACTCCACTGATCAATCGTCAACACATTCACTTCTTGCATGATGGCGCTCCTGCACACTTCAGTCGTACGGCTCGCCGGTACTTGGATCGAAGGTTTCCTGATCGATGGATAGGTAGAGGTGGCCCAATTGCTTGGCCTCCACGCTCACCTAATCTGAACCCTCTCGATTTCTACTTGTGGGGCCATTTAAAATCATTGGTTTATTCGTCTCCGGTGCCTGATTTGGAATCCCTTCGGAATCGAATTGTGGCATGTTCTGAGGACATACGCAATACTCCTGGAGTTTGGGATCGTGTTCGCAGGTCAATGAGACATCGATGTGAGGTCTGTATTCAAGCAGGAGGTGGACATTTTGAACATCTTCTGTAATGACAACGACCTGCAGAAAGAAAAACGTTCCGGTGAATTTCAATGTTGTGAAGGCCATAACTCGGAAATGAAGCATTTCTGGACACATATTGTAATGAACTATTTTGATTGTCTACATGTGGGAAATACACACCTGAAATTATGCCCCGTATTTTGAAACACCCTGTATAGCTACGCAAACACTACACACGAATGTTATATTGCTACGTCTTAACTTTGAATATATATTTACAGGAGCAATTCTATTAAGCAAACGTTCACTTCCGTCTTCCAAGTACAAATGGAAAGAGAGAAATGTTTTTTTGAAGAAAGTAGAAAGGGGATTAAGCAGAGTGCATTCACACCAAAAGTACCGTTAGCCAGCCGCTTGCTCCGAAGTTAGCCTCACACCCCTCTAAACACCACCCCTAACTTCCCCAAGGTTCAGGGCAGATGAGCTGTGTCATCGACTGTACTTTGATCTAAACGTACCAGTATCTTATTCTTCGGACTTCGTACAAAATTACTGGGAAAGTATCACACTTCAAGCAAAATGACATCATTACAATAAACTGCATCATAGTTCTGTTTAATAGTAAAACTTAAAATTTACTACGGGATATAAACTCCTAGTCATAAGAAATCTCACGACAATATTATGAGGAAGTATTTTAAAAAGATAATCATGAAAGCAAGTTTTGCTGCTGTTCGATATTAACCTTTCGCTGTCAAAATGTAGGCTACGTCGAGCAATGTTATACAAAAACAACAATTATGATTTTAAAAATTTCCGCGTATCTGCATTACAGTCGTCATATGAAGTCTTCACTTTAGCCAGGTTTTTTTTAGAAGAGTTCTACTCCTTGCTTTGCGATTTTGTTAGTCAATGTCAATCGAGCCTGTGTGTAATGTGTCATGTACATATACACTGCACGCGAACATTAATATGGTTGTTTCATAATATCGCGCTACCCAATATTATCTCATAGGCTATTTCCACGTAAACAGTGAAGAGAATTAGAATGCTTGGTTCTAAACCTCGGACGCAATATCTATACAGAGTGTAAGGGGTATAAGTTCTGTCTTTTTCACAGTCGTTGTGGACAGTTTACAGCAGTGGTCGTCAGCACTCGCTGAATGTGCAAAGGGTAAGCGGTGCCGTCCCGTGTGCACCGTCGTGCAGCAGGAAGCGGTAGAGAGCATACCCGCTAGCAGCTACGAGTGCACCATGGTGCACTGTGTTTTCCGCGGGTAAGAGACGCTACCCCCAGGGTGCTCTGCGGTGAGGACCGCTAGTTTACAGGATCAAAAATGTCCATACAACATAGGGTCAAAACTTGATATTTGTCCCAGAAAAAAATATTTCTTTTTTATTTTATTTGCGTTATACTGCTTATATCTTTAGTAAAATTACGAAGACAAATAGGCTACATCAGTAGGTATATCTAGCAAAGAGTTAATATTAGTTTAAATAAATATTTGTTTGTTCCATTACGTTTTCGTGAAATTAAATAAAAATGCATGCTTAAATTTGTTAATATTCTGGCGTGAGAGGCGTGGCAACGTTCAATAGGCAGTAATCCACACAGACGTAAGTACGAGTCAGCTGAGTTCAGCTTCCTGTCCATAGCTCTACTGCCGAGCGGATGGCAGTTCGGTACAGGATATTCCATAAACAATTTACAATGTCATTCATAGTTTAAGAAATTAATATGTTATTAATTTATAGAGAAAGTCGTCGTAATTCAAGTAAGGCAAGAAGATATACCGTCAAAGTTTTCCTCAAAGAAGGTTACCTAATCGGCGAACTTTTGTCGCAGTTTCTCAACGATTTTTCGAAACTAGGAGTTGCTTACCCCATTTCCAAAGTCACACAACCAGGAATTTGTTTAAAAATGATACTGATTTACGGAAGCGGGAGAGATTAAAATGTTGCATTAGAAAAAATGTTTTGTGATTTTGTCCAGAAAATCATTATTGTTTATTTTTAGACGTACAATAAAAAAAAGGAGCAATATTGTTATACAAAATGTAAATTTACCATAATGTTCTATTAATGACATTGAAAGTTTGTATTTGCTGCTCGTTTTATGTAAACAACAGTATTGTCACGGTCGCTCCTGCATTAGAACAAAGCATCTGTTGGACCCCCTCCACCCCGCTTGAGCTGTACTGGGTACTTCTAAACTCCCCCCTCCCCATCCAACAACATTGTAAAACGTCTATTATTGCAAACTTTAATAATTATTAGTTAAATATTGAAATTAGAAAAAAAAATTGTAAGGACATCTTTTCTTCCTTATAACATGAATAATCATCAGTTAAAATAATGACACACCATGTGTTTACCGTATGAAAGCGAACATTATTATGGTTAGATTTCACCACACCGCGCTACCCAATATTATCTCATATTTCCACGTAAACAGTGAAGAGAATAGTGCAACCTACAACGTAAGATGTTACGAATTGCTAACAAACTACGAAAACATTTGTAGAATATATCACATAATAAGACACATTAAACTTCTACACATCTATCGTTAATAATGGAAAATTGCAATACATTGGAATACTCATCTCATTTTCGTATAAATACAGAGATAAAAATTTAAACGAAAGTTAATAAATGATACAAAGAATTATATTATTAAAAAAATACTCGTCGCTTTTCTGAAACCACTAGCACTGTATTACATGTGGAAGAATTAGAGTGCTTGGTTCTAAAATTCGGACGCAGTATCTGTCTATAAACGCAATACTGAAATTGCAGCGTAATTATTTATGATATTCATGAATAAAACTACACATCACTATATCCTAATGACACAACATTTTTATGCTGTATTTTAACACTCAATATAATTTTTATCTATAAGCATAATGATCAAGACATTGCATTATTACTTTTTAAGATCCGGAATCTTCGTTCCTTCCATTTTCAAATATTAATACACATAGAACAGTCTGTGTTATCTAGCACATAATAAATCAATATCCTTTATGGCGACACACGCATCACAGATTGCTACTGGATAATTTTACTTACAAAATTAACAGAATTCAAATGTTTACAAACACATTTATTCTAAGAATAATGAAACACTCCGCGCACCACACCGAACACGCTGCAGATGTGAGGAGAATGCCGATATAATTGCTGACATACGAAACTCCCTTCCTGCCTTTTATTTTTTATGGGAAAAGTTGACCTTGCAGCGTCACAACTTGGATTCGTCTTATTTCGCTGTCTGTGGTGCAACCAGCGAATAGGGATTATAAAGAATGGACTCTTCGCGTCGGTACCTTTGATGTAGCCGGACCGATTTCAATGACCTTCAAGCCAGCTAGAGCGTCAGATTCTGCTTTCTCCCTAGAGTTGGCGCTGACATCACACCAGCTAGCAGTCGACACAGCGGAAATATGATACATATAATTAATACATCTAGGTACATTATGTACTCAAATAAAATAAATTGGATCCATAAAATAATAAATCCTTCATTAACTGTAATGTCTAGACTCTAGAGTTCCTTTATAATAACAGTTGAGACGTTGACCCCAAGAACAATTAAAATATGTAATGATTTGATAGCGCTGAAAATGGAAAAACAAAGTCTTACGGGAAGTAAAACCATATACCTATATTATATTATATACAAATATTAAACGAATTCGATACTTAATTTTATAATGCATTGTATTATTTTATAATATAATTTGTGATATCTGAAATATAAAATATTATTATTACAACTAGTTTGTCACTGAGAAATAAGGAAAAGCTGTTAACTTGAATTTATTTGAATCAAAGCGTTACTGGATTATGCAATAAGGTAGGCGATGTTTGGATCCTGTGCATTAATTCTATTCTCAATTGTTATCTTAGCGTATGCTCGATTACACTACCTCTAGCGCTTGAAAGTGGAACTAGCCGCTGGCGCACAGAGAAACAAAACACAGGAAAATTCGCTCAGTGTCCATTCTTTATAATCCCTATTCGCTGGTGCAACTTCTAAACTACAGGGATAGCGATAACTGCCAGGCATTTAGTCTTCATCTCAAGACGATAACTTGTTAAGTTGCATTATATTTCTACTTTCATAAATAAAGTTCTCACTGTCATCGTACACAGAAGTAATTTGTTCGTTAATGCAGATTTAGTCAAATTAACAAATATGATTATAAAGAGGTATATCACAATAACGTAGCCTAATGTATTTATTTGCATAGCTTACGGAAATTGTATTGAAGTAAAAGACATATCGGCTGTTCATCCCTGGTAGTTACTGTTATTTTACTTCGGTTTCCTTGAAAATTTATTAACATCAATAGTGATACTTTACTTGCTATTTGGGAAAAGGAAATTGTACCAGAACAATGGAAGGGGTCCATAATTGTAGGTACCTATCTTTAAGAAGGGGGACAATATCACTTTTGTTGTCGTCATAGGTCTACACAATTTTGTCGAATATCCTTTTGTGGAGGTTAATTCCATATGTAGATGAAATTTATCGGGGATCATCAGTTTGGTTTTAGGCGTAATAGATCAACTATTGACCAAATATTTGTATTCGACAGATATTGTAGAAAAAATGGGAGTAAGTTAGCGTATAAAATTACAGTACATCAGTTAGGCCTATTTATAATTTGAAAATTCCATAAGAATCAATTAAGAGAGAAGTTTTATATAATATTCTTATTGAATTTGGTATTCCCATGAAACTAGTTCGATTAATTAAAATGTGTCTCAGTGAAACGTACAGCAGAGTCCTTATAGGTCAATTTCTGTCAGATGTGTTTCTAATTCACTGTGGACTAAAGCAAGGAGACGCACTATCACCTTTACTTTTTAACTTCGCTCTAGGGCAGCGGTCATCAGCACAGAGCACCCTGGGGCTAGCCTCTGTTACCCGCGGAGAACACACTGCACTATGGTGCGTTCGTAGTCGCTAGCGGGTATGCTCTCTATCTCTTTCTGCTGCACGACGGGGCACACGGGACGGCTCCGCTTAATATATAAATAGGCCTCCTAGCAGGTAGAAGTGTAAGTTCAAATCACAATCATTTATGCTTGATATTAGATCTAATTACATAGGCTGTATACAATAACTGAGGACTCACTACGGTAAACGATTAAAGTGTCTCAAACAAAAAGTGTGGGAATCTTGCCAAACAGTATTTTTCCATAATTCTGGCACTTTCATCGTTCACCATTTCCAGATATTTTATTAAGGCACTTTCATCGTTTACCATTTCCACATATTTTATTGCACTGAAATAATAGCCTATAACTTATAGGCCTCTGTATATTGGTAGGATTAGGCTAATGAATAGGCTAATTGCTATGAAAAAATAATGAGCATTAGGGATAAATGAATTAGGGCCTACATACTAAGATTTATTCTACAAAATTTTGTTATTTTACTTTTCGAAACCTTTATTTTACCTTATTAGGCCTACAAATTTGTATTTTCTATTAGACATAAAAAATATGTATTAGGCTACATTAAAAAAATAACAGAAACCCCTTAAAACCAAACGCGACAAAATTTGGATAAGGATGTAAGAAAAGCTGGATTTTTTAAAAATCAATCATACAATAAAATAAGAACAAGCCGGCCGCCCCTTTCAACTACAGATGGCATCACGCCTAGCAGAGGCACTTCCAGCGTTCCCCAGTGTCACTCGACTGAGATAGGCCTTTTCATCATCAGGGAAATCTTACGACAAAAATTATGACTAAACCGGATGGATCTGGCACATTCCACGTTTATCAGGTTACAAAGCGCGGCACATAGGTAAGCCTACTATCGTTTGATGCAAAGAAACAGAAATTGACATTGTGACACTTTCATCGTTTACCATATTCAGTCCTCAATTACTCGACGATCAAGCCTATCTCGTTGTTATGTGGAAATACATAGGCCAGTGATGTCAAAGCAAGCGCATTTTTCTGACCTTGACGTCGTGCGCGGGCAGCAGGCGCTAAGTATGGAAAGAGGAGAATTTTTCTCCGGTCCATTACTCTTTCATCGTATGATGACGCAGAATATCTGCATGGAAATATCATATGTACTTCGGTACATTAAAATAATATATACACATGCGTAAATCACTTCGTGATTTAAGACTGCGCTTATTCAGTCGGATCCCGGCCAACTAGTCACTCATAACGAGTGCACCTCAGCACATGTGTGGACTTCGGTCCTACGTTCATAGACATCTATGACGTAGTGCAGAGGGCGGCCACTAGAGGGAACCCAAGAGTTGGAACTTAATCTGAGACGATTCTGTCCGACGCCGGGGTGGGTATCCGGTGTGGCTTAGTGGATAAAGCATCAGCACGTAGAGCTGAAAACTCGGGTTCAAATCCCGGCTCCAGAGAGAATTTTTCTGTGTTCCATTACTCTTTCATTGTATGATGACGCAGAATATCTGCATGGAAATATCATATGTACTTCGGTACATTAAAATTATATATAGAATGAAGAAAGTTACACAACGCAGAACTGCACTCATTGTGTTCTTCATCTGACATAATTAGGAACATTAAATCCAGACGTTTGAGATGGGCAGGGCATGTAGCACGTATGAGCGAATACAGAAGTGCATATAGAGCGTTAGTTGGGAGGCCAGAGGGAAAAAGACCTTCGGGGAGGCCGAGACGTAGATGGGAGGATAATATTAAAATGGATTTGAGGAAGGTGGGATATGATGGTAGAGACTGGATTAATCTTGCTCAGGATAGGGACCAGTGGCGGGCTTATGTGAGGGCGGCAATGAACCTCCGGGTTGCTTAAAAGCCAGTAAATAAGTATTATTATTATTATTATTATTATTATTATTATTATTATTATTATTTAATATTGTCTGTTTGTAATTTTCTTTATTTATAATTTTGCTCAATAATACGATATATGAAAATGATACCTCTGTTGCATTGTGGTTCTTTTCTTTGAAGTGAAATAAGTTTTGATCCATTTAAGCGTGGAAAAACTTCTCTTCTCACGCAAGAGTCACTAGGATTGTCAGGAGGATCCTAAGGACAATGAAAAAAGAAAATTTGAAATGTAGTACCAAACCTATTGCAAGCGAGATACTCAAGTATTTTCATATGGACTTTAATTTCTGCTGGAAGAATTGTCTTCAGTACCTCATTCCACAAGCTGTAATAATTTAAATTAACAACTTTATGATATTCACTTATTCTTTTAAATAAATTATGGTTTATTTAACGACGCTCGCAACTGCAGAGGTTATATCAGCGTCGCTGGTGTGCTGGATTTTGAACGACAGGAGTTCTTTTACATGCCAGTAAATCTACTGGCATGAGCCTGTCGCATTTAAACACTTAAATGCCATCGACCTCGGCCGGGATCGAACTCACAACCTCGAGCATAGAAGGCCAGCGCTATACCAACTATGCTACCGAGGGTGACTTCACTTATTCTTGTTTCTGTTCTGTCCT
This sequence comes from Periplaneta americana, assembly GCF_040183065.1. Taxonomy (NCBI): domain Eukaryota; kingdom Metazoa; phylum Arthropoda; class Insecta; order Blattodea; family Blattidae; genus Periplaneta; species Periplaneta americana. The sequence continues at coordinate 503,920 of NW_027185509.1, forward strand.
CACATCTGTCATTGTCATTTCCACATCTGCTACGCATTTTCCTATAGTAGCCATAGATTGGGTTGGCCTGGGTAGCGTAGCCGGTGTAGCGCTGGCCTTCTGTGCTCGAAGTTGCGAGTTCGATCCCGACCCAGGTCGATGGCATTTAAGTGTGTTTAAGTGCGACAGGCTCATGTCAGTAGATTTACTGGCATGTAAAAACTCGTGCGAGACAAAATTCCGGCACATCGGCGACGCTGATATAACCTCTGCAGTTGTGAGCGTCGTTAAATAAACCATAATTTAATTGTCCATAGATTGGTCTTGAAAATAAGAATCAAGGCCTCCATAGGCGTGGGGCCCAATTGGGATAAATCGGCCCAAACGGCTTAAAGCCGTTCATATTTATTTTATAGTTACTTACATTATATTAGTTACTTCATACACTGTATGTAAACAATAGTGATATGTCACAATATTTCAACTACAAGAATTTTGCTTCACGTAATAATATTGTTGCATAATTGCATTCTGCACTGAAACAGGACTGACAGACAGGCGGGTTTTCACCTTTTAGTCTACCCGCAGCGCCTGCTGTCGTGATTTGGTGTAAAGAAATCGCCTATCGCAATTCGCGGAATACGTTCACTTACTGTAAATACATTTATTTCTTATTATGCTAAACCTCCCCTTATATCCGACTTATACACCACTGCGGACAGATAAAAAAATTCGGACCTTCCTGAAAACGGTATCGACGTGACGCAGGGCCACCACCGCAGAGATATCGCAGAACAATCACAAGGCAACGGATAAACGTCTAGTCCTATGTTGGGAAGCACATGCGCTATCCACATAGTCACAACGGCAGTTGATAATAAGCGATAAGAAAGATTTGTATTAATTTAAGCATCGATTTAAACGAATAAAGTCCACACCTGTGGAGTAACGGTCAGCGCGTCTGGCCGCGAAACCAGGTGGCCCGGGTTCGAATCCCGGTCGGGACAAGTTACCTGGTTGAGGTTTTTTCCGGGGTTTTCCCTCAACCCAATACGAGCAAATGCTAGGTAACTTTCGGTGCTGGACCCCGGACTCATTTCACTGGTATTATCACCTTCATTTCATTCAGACGCTAAATAACCTAGATGTTGATACAGCGTCGTAAAATAAACCAATAAACGAATAAATACATAGAATTAAGTTCATAGTTATAGCCTTGAAAGTTAGTTAAATAGCAAATAAAGATACTATTTATTATATGATTGGTCTATCATTTGATATTTAGAAGCTGCGAACAGGTTAAATGCTACACGCCTCTCTCCCATGCTATGATTTGACGCTCGTTGTAACAATGGTGGCTGTGGTAGCCACATATGTTTCATTAATTGCTTCCCCAATGTATCTACGAAACAATTTTCTTTTTCAACTTATAAAACTAACGTAACAAATGAATGCCCAGCTATTACATTTTAATTTAAAGTTTGTGTATTTACTGGGTTAATCTATTAATTATTTGCTGAAGTTTCACTTCTTAAAATATTGACTGTAGGCTATTGCGTATGTTTTTACTTGCAAAAAAGCAGAACGCAGAGCGTGCATTGGATGATGGAATGCAGTGGAGGAAGTGGAACGATATGGCCAACTTAATATATTTGAAAACAAGTCAGACAGTAAATTATACAAGCTTTCTTGGATGTTTAAAGGAATAGGAGCATACATAAATGGAATTAACTATGCAAATTATACTAATTTGCTTCATATGAATTTTCTTAGTGCAGCGCAGTGCCATTTTATTATTTTATTAGAAGCTTGACACTATTGGTACTTCTGAATGATGTTTTAATTTCGAGGGAGAGTCGCGGACGTGCAGTTTGTGCTTGTTTGTGACTGGTGAAATGTTGTGTGCGTGGTTTAATATTTGCGTTGGATAATGGAGGATATGAATAAATGTACGGCCTGAGAATGTTTTCGCGAGTTGAAAGGTTAGTTACACATTTTATTCTATACTATATTTGATATTTTCTGAAGATGAGTGTTCCTTAAAATCTCCCTATAACTATGATACGGTAGAATGGTCAAGTTAGTTTCAGTATCACGTATTGCATTACTTTGCATATAATAGAACCGTTTAAAAATAGAGCTGTTTGAAGTTCAATGAAGAGGTATAATATATTTCTTTCTCCATAGTAAAATGCAACGCGGTATGATTGAGTTATTTCCAGAACCAAAGATAAGTAGAACTGCATTAGATAGTGCTGACAGTTGCCTGGGAATTATATTCGGAATGTCACCCATACCAAACAATGTAGCGTTAAAAAAATTTCGTTAGCCAGTTTTGCGTTTTTAAGATATGATAATAGTATTATGAAATACCAGTTATTTGGTCAGATTATTGTTCCAATTTGACTCCCTCAGATAGGTTATGATAGAATCTCCTTTCATCACGAAAATAGAGGAGCCGTATTAAAATTAGGCCTATATTTTGTACCAGTTTTCATCTTGTTATATTTTTAAAGGATAACATTAATTCCAACGAGTTTATTATAATTTTTGTAGTTTTGGCCTACCACTCGTGTATATAGAGTATGTAGTTAACATTCGAGTTGTAAAATATAATGCGATAGTTATTCGGGATTCCTCTTCATTATGTATTGTGTAAAAGTACAGGGTGAATTTTTATTATTGTACTGCCAGTATAGGAAATTAAAAACAAACACTGAAAATACCTTGGTTTTGTACTGTGGAGTAGAAACTCGATGTGATCACTAGGAGAGCTGTGGTCCCACCCAACCCGCCCTAAATAGCTTCCTTACTTATATAGGAAAATCGTCGTACTTGAAGGAAGAAGGCGACCATATTCCGTCGTTGTGACGTTATTTGAGGTGGAGTGGGAGAATGATTGCAGTATCGCCAACTGTGGTAACCATTCATATTATCTTACACACCTAACCTAACCTAACCTAACTTGATACACACCTATTGTAACATTCCTAACGTTTAGCACACCTGTTGTAACCAAAGGCGTTGTAGTTATACATCTAGACACACAATTGGCGCTGGTGTCGTGTACAAATTTGAAACCTCTCGCGCAGGTTCGCGCGGCGCCATGTTTGGGGAGCACGAATGATTGTTTCTATAAAGCATTCGGAGTTTAGAAAATACCATTGAGTATATAGACGTTTTCTTAGTGGATGTCCACCTTCACTGTAATATAACTAAACTTATTTACGTATTTTCTAACGTATAATATAAAATAACAGAAGTAAATCTAAATATTGTAACTAAGCATTGTTTAAATATAAACGCGTTATATTGCTCATAAATAGACTTATTAGTTTATTTCTATTTCCTATGACCGAATACATGGAATATTTTTACTTATGTTTTTTTATATACGTTAGAAAATACGTAAATAATTTATTTAAATTATATTACAAAGAGAGGGATGTCCGCTAAAAATGTCTATATACCCAATGGTATTTTCCAGACACCTAACGCACTGTAATAATAATCCTCAGTGTTTTGACAATCAGAGGCGATATGACTCTTCTACTGCAGACATTGATTGCAATTCCCTCATTCTTACATCATTCTCAATGACACAATATTGTCAAAATGTGATTGTGTTCATTGCTGGGTTAGTTGTTAAATCATTAAGAAAAAATGGTGTAATAAATCTAAAGACTCGTTTATGGTACGTAGCCTACCAGCAGTAAACAAAATCTCTTTTATTTTTTTAACGAAAGAATAATGGGAGTCTTGTCATATCATCATCTGAGATTATAGACATATACCGCTTAAGTGAAAGAGCGATTATACAGATGTTGACAGTTTAATGGCATATTACCACCTATCCTTACATCATGTGAAAACAATGTGCTCTAGAAGTAGAACACTTGTACAATCTTTCTACACTTATAGCAACATATTTTAGAAAATGGATCCCAGATTCCTCCCGAGAATCATATTTTAAACTTGTTAAACTGACCATAAAAGTACATAAAGATCTACTAACGTAGCTCAGTGGGCTAAGGACTGTCGGTCCGGAGTCGCGCTCGGTCGCGAGTTCGATTCCCGCTGATTTCCTGGTTGGATTTTTTCTTATATCCCCAACCGTAAGGTGAATGTCAGGTAATTTAGGGCGGATCCTTGGCCTCGTCTCGCCAAATATCAACTCGCGATCATCAATACCATCGATGCTAAATAATGTAGTAGTTAATAGAGCGTCATTAAATAACCAAATAAAAGAAAGTACTACATAAAGAGCAGATGTTAGCACACAGCTTAAGGTTACCAGTACAACACGACTTTACATTAAAATGTTGTAAGACAATATTTAACGGAGTCAATAATAATAATAATAATAATAATAATAATAATAATAATAATAATAATAATAATAATAATGAATCAATAGGCAAGATGTTCTGTACACTAGGCCTGAGTTCTATTATATGACTAATTCATGCATGTGACGTTTATTTCATTCTACAGCTGTGATAATAAGCTATTGCACGGTAGGCCTACTTATATTTCTAACTAAAACATTAGGTACCTGTTTCTATTTTACAGGTGTAGGCCTATGTTATGTGATATGGGAGAGAATAAATAATAATAATAATAATAATAATAATAATAATAATAATAATAATAATAATAATTGTTCATTTCTCGTCCACATCAAAGCAAACGTGTTTACAATATCGACCTAATATAACGTCTTGCACAGGCAGTGTTTTGTTAATAATAGTTAATAGTAATAATTTTCTTTCCATCTGAACTATTACTACTATATGCTTTTGTACTTCTGTTCGCTCTATATGTTGTCAAATAACTATACAACATCTTTAGTTACGGTATCAAATTGTTACAGTTTTCTTACGTTTCATGTCAAACTAACAGTAACTAAGCTTGATTATGTCTTTAACGTGGTCGCTTTAAATGTTAATAGCATTATTTTCATTTATCCATTCAGATTGATTTACAAGAGACACCAAACATATATATTAAACATTCAGCATTGTATAGTGCAGCCGTCTGCTAGCCGGCGCTTCTCCCAAAGCATGGCGGCGGACGCAAGCTTCAATTTGTCCCTACTCTAAACTTCTGCGCAGCCTCGTCTGTAGGGGCTCGGTTGTAACATTCCTCACAGTTTAATTTCGTTTGCCGATATTGGCATCTCTGTTTCGCCTATAGTCTGGAACTCAAGAGTCATCTAGTGAAAGTGAAGTAAAACTGCGACTGTTAATTACGTTTCCGAAGTTGTGTGTGTTATCTGCAAGAATTATTGTGTCACTGTAGTGATAATTGCATGTATATTGTACAATAAAAATTGAAATGCGTCGCGGCTGAGATACAAGTGTTCTAAATTGATTTCCAGCGCCACAATCATAAGATAAACGTGTGAATATTCGCTAGGAGTCCGTTGGAAGTGGCAGTAGAGTAATAAAAATTGACCAAGTACTGATTGTGGATTCTTACCAAAAAAATTGTTCATCCGAGTTTAACCATGTCTTAGTGAAGTGAAGTGACGTCAAAAACTGTTTCCTTTATTTTTAACTGTGCCTTGATGCAGTGTAAAATATTACCATGGCAACTAAAACTTACGATTAAGCAAAGCCTGCATGGTATAGTGAAAAAAACAAGGTGCAATAAAAATGTAAGCAAAAGGTTTTTGATGTTGCTGTATTTCGTTCAACCGTACTAAGCGTCATTCCTCGTAATGCAAGGTTTATTTCATATTGAATTCATTCATTTAGTGTTCTGCCAAAGTGCAGGTCTTTCACTGCAAACCCAGCTTTCTCCAAACTTTCCTATTTTCTGCCTTCCTCTTTGTCTCCTGATATGATCCATATATCTTAATATCGTCTATTATCTCATATCTTCTTCTGCCCCGAACTGTTCTGTTGTTCACCATTTCTTTAAATGCATCCTTCAATAGGCAGTTTCTTCTCAGCCAGTGACCCAACCAATTCCTTTTCCTCTTCCTGATCTGATCCAGCATCATTCTTTCTTCACCCACTCTTTCCAACACAGCTTAAAGTCCTAATTTTTTTAGTAGGTTATTTTACGACGCTTAATCAACATCTAAGATTCTTTAGTATCTGAATGTGATGAAGGTGGTAATGCCGGTGAAATGAGTCCGGGGTCCAACACCGAAAGTTACCCAGCATTTGCTGATATTGGGTTGAGGGAAAACCGCGGAAAAAACCTCAACCAGGTAATTTGTCCCGACCGGGAATCGAACCTGGATTCGCAGCCAGACGCGCTAGCCGTTACTCCACAGGTGTGGACTTAAAGTCCTAGTACACCCCAAGTATTTGAAGCTGTCCATTTGCTCTACTGACTGCCTCATTTAGAATCTGCAAGTTTAACTTTTTTATTTTTCTTCCTACGACCATGGTCTTCGTCTTATTTGCATTTATCTTCATCCCATACTTCTCACAGCTGTCATTAAGTTATTGAACTGTTTATTCATTAATTATGTACATATTTAAATTGTATCTTTTGGTTAGTATTTTATACTCATTATGAAAAATATTCACTTAGATTTGGTGCTCAACTGTTTGTTACGAGTTACCCTTAATAAAGCTTCATTAAGGCTACCTACCATATGTCCATAGAGAAGTAGGATTGCTTTCGAGCCTCAGTGTCCGGCGTTCATAAAACCTTTGACGGTACAGTCAAGTTTTCGACGCCCATTGTAAACCTGAAGTTTTTATGAATAGAAGCCAGGTTTTCGTACATACAGTCTATTCTATACAGAACTAGAAACTATTGACAGTTAAACGGCTTCAAGGTGTCACCCTGGCAACCGCTGAAACCTGCCACCCAGAGTCCATGCTGACAAGTCGCGACTTTTTCACGTTAGCACTTGATAGGCAACTGTTTTGTACGTAAGAATCGAATCATCGTTACCGGTACTGTGTTATAGCAAGCGTTGGTGTTCTGTCAAGGCTATTCTTTTTGTAGTTATTTTGTGTTGATGGAGGTGAATTATTTTGAGTTTAGTTTTAAATTTAATTTAGCTGTGTGAGTATTTCTAACGCGATTTATATTGTTCGTGCATTTATACAATTTCGCAGGGCAGTAAGTGTTTACTCCCTCAGTCAACGGTAGTTTCACAGAACAAACTTTTACTTAATTATAATAATGATCCGAGCCACGACAGCCCATTAAGAATCATGACCGACCAGCCGGCCGCTGGTCTCACGTCCACATGCCGAAGCAGAGGTGGACGATCATCCAACCAGAATGGAGGTATCGTGTTGTTAGTACGATGATCCCCTAGCCGTTATAGCTGGCTTTCGTAATTAATTATACCTCGGAAGATAAATTTATTACCTGCGTGAAATTTTAAAATCACTCTCCTTATTTTGAATTACGTAATTTTATTTGGCGATGTGATCGTGAAGGGATTAATTTGATTATCCATCTTGTAGAATAGTCAGAAATAGGACCACTGTCATCTTTCGCCACATCTACGTCATTAGGATAAACTGAAGTGTCCACACCTGTGGAGTAACGGTCAGGTGGGCCGGGTTCGAATCCCGGTCGGGGCAAGTTACCTGATTGAGGTTTTATCCGGGGTTTTTCCTCAACCCAGTACGAGCAAATGCTGGGTAACTTTCGGTGCTGGATCCCGGACTCATTTCACCTTGATTATCACCTTCATTTCATCCAGACGCTAAATAACCTAGATGTTGATACAGCATCGTAAAATAAATAAAATAAATAAAAAAATAAACTGAAGTAGGCCTGATTCCGCGTCGTTATTAGGTCTACTGATACTAATATCTGAAACGCCTAGCTCAGGTAAACCACACGTCCCACTATTTCAGCTTGTCCGTAATCTTTAAAATTAGGCCTATTTGCAAAACTCCAAACTATTAATTAATGTTTTCTATATTTATAATGCCAATGAAGTTACTAACAAGGAGAGGACACGCTCTGTATATCACCGAATGGAATAAGATTGTGTGAGATGAAAGTACAAGACGTACTGTTTAAAGTCATACCTGGTATGGGTGGCCAATGACCCCTCGTTTTGGAAATATTGGCTATTGTTTGTGACATACTTCCGTTAGGCGCTTAATAGAGAAGCATTAGCCTGTGTAACAGCGTAGCTGAGTTGTTATCCAGGCAACTTAAGTTCGAATCTTAACTGGTCCTATTTGTTTCTTTTAATAATGATTAATATTGTGATCACAGTAATCTATTTACATATATCATATTTCTCAATGTATTGAAAGCTTCATCATGTTTTAAACAAATTATAATTAGCTAACATTGTATTGTAAAGGATAAATAATGAAATATTGCTCATGTAGGCAGGTAAGATGTGTCACTGGTGTCTGTTCTGTTTCTGTAGCAGCTGTTCCACTTCATTGTGTCCCGTTTCATTATGATAAATGTTATAAAAACACACAAAACATATTTCCTGCACCATGCACAGCAAATGAAAGAAGGTTGTCCACAGTCACACACATTTTTCCGCACTTCTACTGCGAAACAGATATCATTCACATTCACAAACACTTCTCATTCGTTTATTAATTTTGATGCGTACCATGCATATTTCAACATGGCTTTGAATATAGGAGCTGACAACTGAAAGTGAATAAAAAAAATTAAAAAAGATTAATAATAATAATAATGATAATAATAGGCCCCTATAATAATAATAATAATAATAATAATAATAATAATAATAATAATAATAATAATAATAATAATAATATCAAGCTTTAAAAAATGAGAAGGTATTAGGATTCGAACTCAAGTTGCCTGGATGACAACTCAGCATCCAACCATATGAGCTACGCCGTTACACAGTCCAATGTTTTCCTATTAGACACCTAACGGAAGTATGTCACAAACAACAGCCAATATTTTCAAAACGAGGGGTCATTGGCCACCCATACCAGGTATGACTTTAAACACTACGTCTTATAATTTCATGTCACAAAATCGCATTTAATTCTGTGATATACAGAGCGTGTCCTCTCCTTGTAAGCTATCAGCCTTGGAGTAGATGAAATCACAAAAATAATATTAATAGGCCTACCGGTAAACAAACGCAGAAAATTAACATGGCTTCTAATGAAATATTGTCTACGAAACCTAGCGACGCCGAATTTGACTCCCAACAGAGTTTAAATGAACTGGATGTCAGTTTCATAGTATTTTAGTACCGTACTATGTTATCCTTTGGGAAAGACCTGGCATAGTGTTTACACGGAAGTCTTAGTGTAAAAATATAATATTAAAAAGACAGTGGCATACGCAGGAATTCTTTTAAGGGGCATGTGGTTTATACCTATATTGTTCTTTCTCTGACACATATCGTCAAGTGAGATGCACTGCCTGATAATAGATAGGCTATAGGCCCACTGTACATATAAGATAGAACTCAGAAGTATATAAACTGTAGGAAAGTCAATAATGTAATTTTTTTGTTTACAGATATTTAGATTGCCATTTTAATATCATTAATACTAATTTGAGGACGAGTAAGGTTTCAGGGTCAATTAATTTTGGCTAAACTAGCGCAGAGGTAGTTCCATTCGTACAAAGTTAATGCATCCCTATTGTTTTACAGCTGTTTCTTCAGTCTTGGCAACATAACTTAGCGTGACATTACGAAAGTTTCACGCTAGTGTACACTGGATTTTTTAAAGTTATGTTTTGTTACGTTACTAGTTTTGATTAGATTTGCCTTCATTAGGTTTGGTTAGGTTAGGTATTTCTGTATTATTGCGTTGTCACGTTAAGGTGCAAATGTATTTACATTCTTGGCTTCTAGTCGAGTCATACGTATTGTAAACAAAGAAGAAGAAGTGCCGACGCCAATTTCATACCGAAAATGAGGGTCGAAAGTTGCTGTGAGAGGCCGGCAGAGAGATGAGGGAATTTGAGACTGGTTAGGTTAAGTTAGTTTTGTTTAGTTTAGTTCAAGCTGTTCATATGCTTTGAATATACGAATCTGTTAGATTTTTTGGTACCGGTATGTCTTACCACGGCCGACTTGATGTCCCTTCGCTTTTTTGTATACGGCCTAGACAATAGTAATTTTTGTTGAAATTGGATAATTTCTCAATTCCACCACGAGGCGCTGTCTGCCAAGCTCTGGTGTCCACAGAAGAAATACTCAATATGAATTAAAATAAATGATTAAAGAGTAATAATAACACTTATAAATAATAAATAAGAAAATAATAAGTGTTATTATCTTTATTTCTGTTAATTATGGTAAAAGCGTGAGTTTAAAAGCAGGGAAGATAACACATAGTAACCTTTTCAGTTTAAGTAACATGATGACAGAGGTGTAATTTTGTAGTTCATTCGCTGAGTAGCACCCCTAGCCTAAACTGCGATGTTTCTAAATAATCACTTACGGTAAATATTTACCATAACTTGTACTAAGTTTTATAATTTCACTCACTGCACTGGTACATTCCACTTGATATTGCAGATTCAATAATCATAGTTTTAAGATTTTGCGACTCAGTGGATTATAAGCCGCATTCTTCGAAGGAACAAGCTTTTCAATTAAAGCTGCTGCAATGTTAACTAGAAGTGGCCTAACAAATTTCACAGTAATGATATTAGCAAGTCGTTTTTGGCCGTCTTCGCCACAAATTGGGCATTGCAAGAGAGGGCATCTACACAGTAACGGCTCAATTTCCGAACACAAATTTTCTAATATATTCTTGTTTGGTATGAATGGTACTGCCCGTTCAACAAAACGATGAATGACTGATAACACTGAAACAAAGGTAGGTTTCGGATATCGCAGAGCTCCTAAATCTTGATTTGCAATAAGACTCATCAATGGGAGCTATTAATGTTTTCAGCTATACAATCTAAGCACCCTATGCAGGAGACCCTTTCTTCCACTATTCGTACTATATAGCCACCAATGTATGTCAAAATTGCTGTTTTCATTGTTGGTAATGGTATGTCTCTAAAAAAACCCTTTACTGGCTTATAAAGAATTGCAATAATAAATAATAAAAAAACCACAGAAAATTTTTCAGTGAAACACTGTACCAGTTACTAGTAAATCAAATGACTAATTGTCATTGAATATGCCTATAGCTTACCTGATTGGTTTAGTAGCTGTTGCAGGATGTTTAAAACTGACTCAGGAATACTATATGGTGCAGCAGCGGTATCTGGCATATCTACTTCTGGAATAGGTCGTCCATCTGTGATGTCAGATGCATGGTTCTCTACACTGCTAAAGTTTGACATGCACAAAATACCTGTTTTCAATATCTCTTGTAAAGTGAAGTTCACTGCCCTTGCATCCAACATGTCATTTGATCCCGACACACGGCGCAATGTACTAAAGAGCGACTCAACAGGATCACTTGAAAATGCTCTAGTAAGAACATAATGGTACCCATTTTCTAAAAGATATTTAATGCAGAGAACAGTTGATTTTGTTGTCAACGTGACAGCTTCATATGTCTCGTTAGTTAGGAAATCTTTTTGACGTGTGCTACTTGCACACTTCGTTGTATGGAGATAAGAAAGGAAATAATTTTCTAGCCAATCTAGACGATAATCATCCAAAGAGAAGAACTGTTGCTTATCATGATTTCTACTTTCCACATGATAATGTGTATTGCTAATATCGTGCATTGCGAACCACTTGTTGATATTTTCCATAAAAGTCAATGTCGCATCAGAATCTTTGAATTTGTGGGCTTGAGGGTGTGAGCTTTCATTTTCTTTCAATGTTCTGATAGCATCAATTACACATGGAGAAAATATTTCTTTTGCCATTCGAACGTTAATTTTTTCAAATGCAGTAGGCTCAACGTGTTTTTTCGTCAGGTATATGACAGGTTTCACTGTATCATCTTTTTGGAGTTTATGTAATAATTTCACATATTTCCCTGAGATTGTTCCAGTACCATCACACATTTCACGTTCCAGGAATTGGGTTCTGATGTTTTTCAATATGTGGCACTGGTCAAAACTTAGAAATAACCTACTGTTTCCATCACAAGGGTGTGTGGTCACGGGTTTCAATGAACCACCTGAAAGATGCTTCATCATTGTAATATCATTCTAATAACTATAAAACCACATTTCTCTACTTCACTAAACACTTGCAATGTTAGTACAGGGACATCACTTTATTTTTACCAACATTTTTAACATTAACCTGGCTATACTCGGAAACACTGTTTCCCCCTTCCATTACAGGAGTTTGATGTTACTAGTGCAATATGTAAACAAATCATTTTACTAGGTATAGGAGGAGAGAAAAGTAGTGTATCCATTTATGTTGTAGGGAAATACGATATTACGATTTTCAGTTTGATCATCACTTTTACGGAATTTATCAAAATACAGTAGAGTAGTAACATAAAAAAAAAACTCAACTTTTCAGGCGGTTATGTTCGTTATGTAATGTCTACTTTATTTAGCATATTAATTATTGATGTTATCATACAATATAGAGAGTGCATTTAAATTGAGGGGGTCATAAGTAAAGGGCTGTAAGTGCACTTAAGTTACTTTTGAGAAAATGGGGTTTAAATATTTAAGCTTTCGTAAAATCGGTGAAATTTTTTATTTAAATTTTAATGTGTGATGCGATTAAAATATCCCTTTGCCACTAAAATTTTAGATACTTTAGCTTACACTGGATGCAATTAACTCATGTTATTACAAATGTCACTAGCTTTCCTTTGCTTCTAGCCACCTCAATTCAAAAAAAGCTAATCTGAATTTTTAAACAAGTTGCTGAAAATGGTTGCTGTTCATTACAATGCAGGCTTCAATTCAGTACGCATATTATTAAAAACATTTTGAAGCATATTCTCTGAAATTGAATTTATCGTTTCTTGAATATAATTTTTTAGTACGATATTATTAATATAGGTTCTTTCTTCTATAGAAAACGCAACCACATTTATGAAACACACTATACAGTGCAGTGTTTCCTTCACTGCTTGAAGACTTCGAATGCAACAGCGGCCGTAAGTTTGTGTGTCTGACGGGAGCAAGGACATTAGTGAAGGGGTGAGAGTGAAGTACATTCAGTAATGCAGGTACAATAAAAATGCAAGTAAAAATAAAATGATGTCCCTGTATATGTATCTCTTGCCCTGATAATTGTTTTGTGAAGAAAAATGCACATGGTATACGGTAGCTGGTTGAGAGCCCCCTTAAAACAATACACAAGACTCGATTAGCCACTACTTCTTTCTTGGGAATATCAAGTATTTCATCCTCATTTCTTTGTGCTTCTGTTATTTCCTTATACCCAAAAAAAGCATCAAGCTTGCGATCGTACATTATCTTGGGGTTGATTGCAGCCTCGTCTACAATAAGTGATGAAAACCGCTCAACTACAGTGAGGTTTTTTGCCTCTAAGACCAACCTTTCTTTAATCAAAGGAGTGACACCAGACGAGCAATCCGTAGGGCCAGAATATCTCGTGAGTGTTCTCTTAGAAGGCAGTTTAAAAAACCTCTTGATCGTTTATGGGAATAACCTTCAGGAGATATGTATTGCAGTATTATGCATTCTCTGATTGTCTCACTATTCCACCTTGGTATTCTCTTTCGATGATTAAGCAGCTGATCTAGGATAAATTTTGCATAATACTGCCTTCATCTGCCTCTTTCTTTACATTTTCCAGTTCCTTATGTAACGGATCTCTTTCAATTGGTTGGAGTTTTTCGGTTGTTTTCGTTATCTCATCTTGCTTCTCTTGTAACACCCGATTAAGTCGTGTAATTTTGACACGCACTCTGTTAATATTTCTTTTTTGCTCGTCAATGTTGACAGCGTCTGTTTGCGTGGCTTTATGGTCATTTTCAACTGGCAAGAAGGAAATGTCACTAACTGATGTTGAGCCACTCGGGACATCTTGCTCAAATAGTGAAAAACCAATATTACTAAAAGATTTGCGTTTCTTTGGTGGAGGGAGATCAGTTTTAATAATCGTTCGTCTTGGTCTTTTGATATTTGTCACTTCATACCTAGGATAATGATGGAATATTGTTGGCATAGCATTTGGTTTTAATCGTCTAAATTTTCCATTATTAGAATAATCTTCTTCCTTGAAATGTAAACTACAAACGACTGAAGATGGGGAGTTGCTGTTTGGAACGAAGTCTTGGCGTGAAATCACTTTAAGCCATTTTTCGCATCTTTCCCTATCACTCGGAAATTCGTGGAATGATATTGTTCCTCCACTCTTTTTTCTATTGGAAGTACACAATGGTACACAACAATTCGTCATTTTGAATCACATCACAATAAACTCACTTACCAGTAGAAAGAAGCACAATATTTTAGTATAATCGCCCAAGAAACCATACACACATTCCTTAGCGAACCTTGGCAACTAATGCCATCTGGCGGAAATTTCACATTTTCTCGATTACAGCTTTAACACAGGGATCAACATGAATTGTCAAGGCCGGTAAGGAAGAAGCAAAGCGAGCATCAAGTCGGCCGTGGTCTTACATGTTGCGTTACTCGTAACTCCGAAAATAAAAATTTTACAGGAGAAGCAAAAAACTATCTACATAACCAGGTTTTCAGGTAGGCCTATTCTTAACGAAACACTGCTATGTTGCAATAAAATCAATCTTCTTGATGATGAGGTATCTGATTTTCTATTGCTGTTTCATTTTGAGCCTATTGGCCGTACCTGTACCAGGTTAAATAAATAAATACTAAATATACATATTGTACTTACGTCCATTATGACGCACCTCTCATTTGAAACGTAATTTACTACATTTTCGAACAGCTCTGTTTCTTTCCTAATAAGTATTGCTATAAAATGCTTACATGTATTCAACTATATTTCCACAAAAAAAAAAAAAAATCCCTTATAAATTCCGCGACTTTCACTTCAAAAATCACAAGAAGTAGTTTACCTGTGTGCTGATTTCTCCTTAATTTTTATAGGTAATAATCTATCTGAAAATTGGCATTAGCCGTTACGTTATGTCCCCCACCAGGAAATTGAAAAAAAAAATCTAGGCGCTTTTGCTGCGTATGCATACTGTTGATCCAAATTAGGATTGAAACATGAAGTGTACCCAAAAAAACCCAACCAGGTAATCAGACCAATCGGGGATGAAGTGAGGTGAGGCCGAGGACTCGCCATAGCCCAGATATTAAGTGAGAAGTTACATTCAATGTAACCAAACCAAAGCATCTAAAGAGAAATACATAATTTTTGGCTTTCTCACAAATTTAATTACCTTACATCATCTATTCTAACTAATAAAAACCATGTAATTCAATGCTCAAAGTGATTTTAAGAGACGACGTTATGTAACTAATAGAGTAAAATATAGGAAAGTTGATAGCGAAAATGTTAAAAGATTCAATAATTATTTAGAAAAATTAACTTCAACAATGAATATAACACAGGGACTTTTACAAAACTGCAATTATTAAAACTACAAATAACCTCATAGCATGCAAAATAACAAAGAATGGCACTAATGGTTACTAATAACTCACCACATTTATTGAAACGATAGGATAGGCCTACTTACTGTTAACATTGTTATAAAAAACTACAGGAGTCACAGCTTACTACACTTCTTTTCGCGAGATGGACACATTGTGTAGGCTAATATAATTTGAAACAAAATATGCATATTGGCTCGCAACTAGGCTGATGCTTTTCGAGGATAAAACTGTTCTTACATTTCACGCAATAATGACAAATTGTGTGTGATGTAAGTGCTGAGTTTCCTCTTTGTTAACAAAAACAGCCTTATGCATTGATAAATAGAAAATTCAAGTGGGCCCTATACACAATAATTAAATACTAAACTCTTGGTCGTACAAACTTATTAAATATATATTTCGCTTATGCTCAGTCCGTTTCATCTTAAATTTTTTTTTTGGGTCAATGCAGCCTCTATTCAGAGGATTTAATCATCCATAAATGAATATTACGATTTACGGTACGCCTACTTTAATTTAAATCGAAGGGAATGAGACATTTTTAGAATTGTTAAAGTCTTAACCATTACTTATTTATTTATATATAAATCAGCTTTTTACAATGGCGAAATGTTTAAATTAAATATTAATGCGTACGAAAAATATAATAATAATAATAATAATAATAATAATAATAATAATAAATATTTGAGGAGAAAAATTCGCTCCGGTGCACAGTGATTTCAAACTCAAATCTGACTGGACAAAAGGTATAAAAGTTTGAGCTTCAAAACAATATAAATACTGCAGTTCTATAATCCTAAATAGTCGTGTATCTATGATTCGTATTCAGTTTTCCATAAAAATTATTGTGGTCTGCGCAGGAGCAGTAGAAGCCAAGTGTTCAGCACAGACATACTCTTCTCGTTTACATCGCCCGGCAAGTTACCTTCGGAACATCGATGTGTGAAGATATAATATATTGCCAGTCCCCTTCGAGTTTCGATGAATAAAACTACAGGTATTTCCCTACATTTTTAGTGCATTTTCGAACTTTAACATTGTCTTATTTAGTTATAATACTCATTAATACATAGAGAAGTGTTCCAGGGAAATTTTTAAAATTGTATTTGCTGTAGCAGCCCGCAAAAGCAAAGGCCACAAAAGGCCATTGTCAGAGCAGGTTCAGCATTTACATTAGTCATTTAGGTATGTAATTATAAAGGTTTTGTAACCAACTTCAACCACCTTCTTCTTTTATTTATATTTTAGTGATGGTGGACGGAATTCCAAGAAGAGAGCTAGTTGACATTTCGTGACAAAAAGTAATATTTTAAGAAGATTAGCCTGTGTGTGAGTATGTATTAATTAAAATGGTTCAGGAGATTCTGAGGGACATGATCGTAAATTAGTGCAGAAAAACGTGCTGAATTCTGAATGAAACTTAAAGAGCAATGGACTAATTGCTTCTACGTATTAAAAAAATTTCTTAAGGAAATACAAGGATTGGTTAAGCGTTAAAATGACTTTTTTTAAAAAGTAGAATGTGTCTAGCAACGAAAAAAGAAAAATCGTCCACAAAGGCCGTTTCATGAATGTGCTAAGAAAAGTGAGAAGAGGAAGCTGAAGCCTTTGCTGGAAACACACTCGGTTGATGAGATTGCTCTTGTCGCAGAAATTGATTTGAAATCAACATACAGGCCTGATGCAGCAGAAATGGTAAGCAAGTGTTAAGTTTTTACTCAGAAAGGGTCACGAAAATGAATGAAAGAAAAGAAAACAAGATCGCTTACGTAAAGAAATGAGACTCCTTATCGACATTCCCAAAACCAGAATTTGGTACGACTAATGACGGGAATAGCGCGCGGAGGTTCTTTGAAGAGCCAGGTTTGGCATCAGAAACTACTGGCGTACATGAAGGCTTGGTTTGGTGATTTGGAACCATCTTTAAAACCATTTCGTAACTCGCGAATCAACCCCTTAATATACAAGCAGGGGGAGGGGTAAGGCATGATTTCCATCCCCTTAGCCAACACTTGTTCATTCGACGTTAAGGAATCTGGATATCCTTCTCTCCTACATTCCCCTTCGCTGTGTATTGCGGGCTGCATTTTATATGACGTAATCTTTGCCGACCACTGCTTAAAACAATCGCCAGTGGGTACAGTATTAATATTGGAGAGTTTGAAAAAATACTGTTTGGGCACTGTAGAATTCTACATCCAGAAATATAAGTGGTATTACATGCCGCAAAGTGTGCATAAAATACTTACCCATGGTGCACAGTTGATAAAGGAAGCCGTACTTCTGTTGGGATGATGTCCGAGGAGCCCCAAGCAGTCCGAAATAAAGATTACAAGAATTTCGGGGAATAGGCTTATCACGCGCGCAAATTTTGTAGAGCCGATACGACAATCGATTTGATGGAATTTCCTCTGGCCCGATGGTAAGCAGTCTTCGTATCTAACGCCAAAAGAGTAGAAAAAGTGTATCTTCTGATGTAGACCTACTGAGACTGCTCCAGGATCACGATGGTAATGATGATGATAATGATGATGATTGAAAATTAATAGAGTCGCAACTCTCTCAAATATCTGTAAATATTTCAAATGAGTTTATTTAACCAGAGTTAGCGGTTTTGTTAAAATTGTGTTAATATGTAGGCTATTTTATTTTAAAAAATAAATGATATTTGACTCAATATGTACGACTGTTGTGTATTTTTAACATCCTTCACAGATTAAAATCAAATAGAAAGTATATAATGCATTTGTGATTTCGTTCCAATCCCTGCGAAAATCAGTTTTGTAAAATTATTATAATTCTTTAAAATTCAACCCCTTTAAAAGGGTGGTTTATTCTATCCAATCGTAATCAGAGTTTACACGCAAATGCAAAATGCCATTTGTAACCTGTATAGAAAATTTTATGAAAATCTTTTAGAAACGAGGAGAGTTATTAATTTTGTCCTGCTAGATTTGTATTTAGAAACACTCTGGGGCGCCGGGAATCGAACCCGGGTCCTTGGTTCTACGTACCAAGCGCTCTGACCACTGAGCTACGCCGACTTCAATCCACAGCACCGGACCGAACCCTCCCTTTCAATGTTTCCCTTTGTGGCCTGACTTCAAGTTAGGCATATATGTTGACGTATATGTCCAATGTCAACTGCCATTATACTAGCTCAGTGACTTGTTTGGCCGGGATTCCGCAGTTACATTCACAGGAATCTGTACAAATATATGCACTGCAGCTATGAGAGTATTATAGATTTTTTATTAATTTCTCCTCCAGTATTAATTGTCAATATCACAGATATTGTTCTGTAGGGCAAATTAATAAAAAATCTATAAATAATAATTTATTTTATTTTATTTGAATTTCTCTTCTACTAACCCAAGTCTACAATTAATACAAATAGGCCTACATAAGTAGTAGTAGTAGCAGTAGCAGTAGTAGCAGCAGCAGCAGCAGTAGAAGCGTTGTGAAATACTATTATTGAAACTGTATCATACAAGAATATGAAATGAATTATTCATTAAAACTACAAGACATTTTATTATTGAAAGTTTCCCGTTGTTTCCGTTAGCAACATTATAACCAAATTACCACTTGGCATAATTTCAAATTTGTAATAAGAAGTTTAAAGTGGTGTTAAAGGACTATTTGTTTTCATAATATTTACTCTCATTAAGAATGTCATTGTAAAAATATACTGACTTGTCCATCCCACATTGTATAAGCTTACTCAAAAGAAATATACATCACGAAGCTGATGTGCTTACTTAAAAATAAGATACATCTTCTGTTTTGTTGGTTCTGCGTGTGCAGTTGTATGTTGAACACACAGCCGGCATAGTTCCAGCATTAAAACATTATTTTACATCAGATTGACAGTGTTAACACGTGTTAAGCACAGCACATTCTGCTTTTCTATAACCAAACAAAAAATGGCGGTCCATAGTACCGCAGGGAGAGCTTATCAATGGTATGTTGCCTCTCGTTGGGCAGCTATGCAGAGTATTTCTATGCAGGCCGGTTCCGCTGCTAACAGAATCTGTTGGCGAACGGCGAGCGGTCGTACGCCGGCATACGGTCAAGTCCGTACACGCTGCACTACTCAACCTTTACCGCTTAGCTTGTAACATGTACAAAGATAATGATATTGCGCGCAGAATGACATAAAATTGTCTTATAAATATATATATATATATATATATATATATAATTTGAACTGGTAATGGAAATTACGGGAAAACGGCTGAACGGATTTTAATGAGTGACCCCTCATTTTCATGCCTGGCATCCAAAGTTTTTCGGAAAAGTAGTAGTTTTCAGTGAAATGTCAATTTTCCTACATAATTTTCCTATTTTCCAAAATCCATCTGTTGTCAGTTTTGAGAACTAATTTTATTCAATCAAGGCCGACTTGATTGAATTTCAGAAAAAAACACACACTACAATAAACAATAGGCTACTACACGAAGGCCATGACCTGCAGGATTGCCGACATATTTAGAGCTCAATTCAATTTGTTATTAAAAACTGATTCTGCAGTGTATAATTTTCCGAGTACAGCTGTGTATTGGATATTCAAATCTACGAAACTTGAGGTGGTTTGATGACTTTATTGCCATTAGAAATTAAATATTAGGTAATTATAGACGAGATGTCGCTGAGTCAATGATTCAATTGAATGAACGACTCCTGTTGCTAGGCGACTCGCTCAGAATTAAATAGTTTACTTAAAGCAACGATTCTTGTTGCTAGGTGACACTCAGAATTAAACAGTTCACTTTAGTGAACGATTCTTTGGTGACTGCTGTAATCAAAGATGATTTGCTTATTGTTTATTACACGCACATGATGTAAATAGTGGGGTATCGGGGCTGCAAGCCCCGATGATGATCCGACGTGTAGCACGTGATGTAAAAAGCGGGGTATCGGGGCTGCAAGCCCCGATGATGATCCGACGTGTAGCACGTGATGTAAAAAGCGGGGTATCGGGGCTGCAAGCCCCGATGATGATCCGACGTGTAGCACGTGATGTAAAAAGCGGGGTATCGGGGCTGCAAGCCCCGATGATGATCCGACGTGTAGCACGTGATGTAAAAAGCGGGGTATCGGGGCTGCAAGCCCCGATGATGATCCGACGTGTAGCACATGATGAAAAAAGCGGGGTATCGGGGCTGCAAGCCCCGATTATGATCCGACGTGTAGTACATGATGAAAAAAGCGGGGTATCGGGGCTGCCGATGATGATCTGACATGTAGCACATGATGTAAAAAGCGGGGTATCGGGGCTGCAAGCCCCGATGATGATCCGACGTGTAGCACATGATGAAAAAAGCGGGGTATCGGGGCTGCAAGCCCCGATGATGATCTGACATGTAGCACATGATGTAAAAAGCGGGGTATCGGGGCTGCAAGCCCCGATGATGATCCGACGTGTAGCACATGTTGAAAAAAGCGGGGTATCGGGTGGAGGTCGGGGTTTTGGATGGCTCGCAAGCAACAAGTTATACTAAATATGTTTAGGATTAGTGTAAAACTGGCATATGTCTCCTATAGTGGGCGGGACGTAAGTAACATTCACCTAATTGAACACTTCTCACAATCATTGTTCTCATTGTAATACGAAGCTAGGTAACACGCTCAGAATTAAACTACCAATAGTTCATATAAATGAGTGATTCCTTGGTGACCGCTGTGTAGTTCACTAGGTATACTATTCACTATTAACTGAAGACTTCCTACAATTATTGTTCGTATTATAATACGTAACACTGTATAGTTCGCCAAGTTTTTCTTTCAATAATTGAACACTTCCTAAAAAAAAACATTGTTCGTATGACACTATCACTCATTGCTGAGGAATGTAGCCTTTAGGTTTTAATCCTTCTTTGACGTATAGTTATTTTTGTGTTTTCGAACCATGTGTTGTGGGTTATAGACGTTTCCTGTTTACACTTTTTACACTTCAAACAGAATGAATAGTTTGAGTATTTTGCCCTTCTCTGCCAATTCACACTATCACTTGATTTGCAACTCACACATTTCTTTGCACTTTTGTCAGATATTAGTTTATACGACATGGCGAAATCAATCTCTTCTTCTTCACTGCTCAAATTACTGAAAAGTTTTCTCAAATTACAATTATTTTTACTTTCCATGGCTAATGCAATAAATTATTATTACTGTCGTTACGTCGTAGTATCTTGAAAATGGCGCTTGAACCAACAATGCTTGTTTATCAGGTTGCTTTGGAAATGTGACGTCATAGATAATGTACGTCAATGTTGTCCTCTTTATGCATATTTTTCCAGCTTTTCTTTTGCTATAAACAAGTAAATTATTGTTTTTTAAACGTCAGGAATAATTTAGATTACGTAAATTTGCTATATCTGTTTTATTTATTTTCTTTAATCCTACCCTAAACATAAGAGACCTATTTTAAACTTTATTTCACAATGTAGCTGTTTAGCCGAGCGTGTTAAGGCAAGGTATTATGGTGTCAAAGGTCCCAGGAACGAATCCCATCCAAACCGCCAAGGTAATTAAAATTGGATTTGTATGATATAGTAGTATAGTTTGAGATATGTAAAATTACGTGACACAATAGATGTAGTAGTAAAATAAAAGTAGACACATGTATAGGAGAGAAGTGGTACAATAAGAGGTAGGGACATCTAGGAGAGGGAAGTTGAAGAGAAAACAGAAGAAGGGGACGTGCAGGAAAAAGCCTTAATTATTTTAATTTAATTCAAAAGAATTGAATCAAGAACTAATTCAATTGAATCATTGACTCAGCGACATCTCGTCTATAATTACCAAATATTATTATAGTTAATATCATGATGCGTCTATTTTTCATTAAATTGTACATAATATTGATGCTATATTGATGACATGAAAGTGAAACGTTTTGAGGTTGTGTAAGTAAATGTAGAGAATATCTTAATTTAGATCTTCATTTCTATAATTTACTGAGTGGCTGCTATATATAACTACAAAACTTAAGTAAGATAATAATATTGTTATTAAAAATCAAATATTTTTATACTTATTAACCCAGTGGGGTTGGGTCTTTTTCATATACTTAATGGCGGTGTAGTGTAGATATTGATATGTGTCATTGTCTTCAGTATTGGCTCGAGAGAGCGCAAAAATTACAGTTCCTAAGGAAAGATATAAAGGTATTACTTACTGATAAAATTTTGTAGTCTCCAGATCATTTCAGCAAGATCTCTTAGTAGGATAAAATGATTTTACTATCTACATTTCAAGTTCTACATGCAGCAGCTATACGAAAATGCTATTGTTCGAAAGCTTAGCAAACCTGACATTTTTTTTACTTTTGCCTACAATCCATAATGACCTGATATAGCTACTGCTATCGTCCTGACATTGATACTTGCGTTTTCGCGTTGAAACTCAAAAACTGAAGTTGGATAGGTTCAAGAAAAAGTATTTGGCCTAAAAAAATCCATTCAGAGGGAGTATGTTTCATTATTATGGAAGCAAATAACTATCAAAAAGACAAGTATTCTTCATTGAAAATAAATCTGAAAAATTTTTATTTGAACGTCTAACGAACTTAGTTTGCAGCAGCATTTGCTGCACAAGCCACTAGTTCTTTATATTTTTATATCTATGATTGACCAAAATAATTTTGTATATTCGAAGAATTGGGGTGCGGTATTGTTCTAATTTGTATTACCTCTACCTCTCGGTACAGAACTACCAACTATTAATCCCATTTCCAATCTAAATTAACCTGTCATTGTTTTTTCTTGGCAGCTAAGATTGTCTTTTCTTCTGGATTTCGAACTTGCCACTTTTTTCAATTCCAGTCCATATGAAATGTGCAACAAGCATTCATTCATTTACTGTTCTGCCCAAGGGCAGGTTTTTCACTGCAAACCCAGCTTTCTCCAGTCTTTCCTATTTTCTGCTTTCCTTTTTGTTTCCTCATATGATCCATATATCTTAATATCGTCTATCATCTGATATCTTCTTCTGCCCCGAACTCTTCTCCCGTTCACCATTCCTTCCAGTGCATCCCTCGGTAGGCAGCTTCTTGTCAGCCATTGATCCAACCAATTCCTTTTTCTCTTCCTAATCAGTTTCAACATCATTCTTTCTTCACTCACTCTTTCCAACATAGCTTCATTTCTTATTCTGTCTGTCCACTTCACACGTTCCATTCTTCTCCATATGCACATTTCAAATGCTTCTATTCGCTTCTCGTCACTTCATCGTAATGTTCATGTTTCTGCCCCCATACAATGCCACACTCCATATAAAGCACTCACTAGTCTCTTCCTTAGTTCTTTTTCCAGAGGTCCGCAGAAGATGCTCCTTTTTCTATTAAAAGCTTCCTTTGCCATTGCTATCCTCCTTTTGACTTCTTGGCAGCAGCTCATGTTACTGCTTATAGTACACCTCAAATATTTGAAGCTGTCCACTTGCTCTACGCCTCATTTAGAATTCGCAAGTTTATCTTCTGTATCTTTCTACCTGTGATCATGCTCTTCGTCTTATTTGCATTTATCTTCATCCCATACAACTACAGCTATTAATTAGCTCCAGTAGCATATCATTTAGTATCATTTCCTCCTCTGCTAACAATGCCATATCAACAGCAAATCTTATGCACTTTATCCTTCTTCCTCCTACTATCACTCCCATGTTCTTAAAACAGTTCTTTACTAAATCCTCCAAGTAGATGTTGAACAGTGTAGGTGATAAAGGCCATTGTTGATGTATTTCTCTCCCA
Source organism: Periplaneta americana (assembly GCF_040183065.1). Classification (NCBI taxonomy): domain Eukaryota; kingdom Metazoa; phylum Arthropoda; class Insecta; order Blattodea; family Blattidae; genus Periplaneta; species Periplaneta americana. The sequence goes on from NW_027185509.1 coordinate 528,119, forward strand.
ATTTCACTTCCTTCCGACATTTCTTCTCCTATCCTGATTTTCACTCGTTTCACATAAAGATTACTGAACAGAATTCTTTATCCGTATTATGGAAAGGCACTCACGTCACAAAGAGTTTCTGCAGATGATACTTCCTTCATGGTTTTTTGGTGTCTAGCCACATAAATGTAGCATATCTATGTTGACGACTTTTAGTATTGACACTGCAAATTTTGCCATCCATCATCATCAGTATTAATTTAGAAAACACTTTTACTTGTATTATAGCTACCATCTTCGTTGTTGGCATAAGATCTTGAATTTGCTATACCATTTTATTTATTTTCTTGAGTGACATGTCTCTTGTATCTTTTCCAAGAAGCTGTGTTACTGGTGTAGGAAGAGGCCTTGAATTCTTATAAAATCACTGTAGTAGGCATGCGTTTCTGAAGGTACTAAACACATCTGGATTATCGTAATGGCTTGACTTGTCTAGTATGTTGAATTTCTGTTTATAACGACTTTCCCTCTAGTACTGTCACAACCCCACTTAATAACCGTTTCAAGTATTTCTTGTCGTACCAACACCACCCTATTAATTGTATGGTCAAAAATGGCTTGTAATTTTATTTTGGCTGGAATATCAGTTATTTCAACTTTTTCTTGCGGTGGATCACATACCTTCTTTGCTCCCTACATCTTGTCTTAGGAAGGATAAATTTTATTGCTTCTGATTTTAGAACCCATTCGTTTATTCATATATTAACGCTTAATCAACTTATTTTCCACAAAATAAGAGAAAGCTTCCTCCGGTGTACAAGGTGTACGGGAAAATGGTGATTCATGTGATTTCTTACATTTTGGAAGCCCTAGGACGGTTAGTTTCGGTCACTTGGTCTAAAACAATAGCTGCAAGCTTTTTTTCTGACAATCGAAGAGAGTCCTGTGTTGCGAATGATAATTATTCTTATGTAGAAGATTTCTCTGTTAGAGAACGAGCAAATTTCTTACTTTTTGTTATGATTTTCTGGATCTTCCAATACCAGAAGATGGTAAATGAGACTTTTAAACTTAAAGTTGTTTTTGCAATTAATTTATAAACTTTTCAGGGAACTTCAGACTTTCCTGCAACCAGCTACAATACATTTTTTTTTTTCCAGTCCTTAATTAACTCATCCCTGAAACTCTAAACTGTTTTCTTGAAACAAATTAATACGTCCTGTAAGCATTTCTGTATACTAAATTTATTTTGTACATAATCACCTAAATCTTAGCGTTGGCACATTATGTCTAATTGGTCCATTCTCGTCATTGTCGGCAGAAACCGTTGTTTCTACCCTGAAATAAAATAGTTTTTTCTTCAAAGGCGCAAAGATCGACAAATCTGAAAATAAGCATTGTGAACATCAAGAGTTTACCTACATTTTCATCTGAAAAGTGCACCACTTGCTGAGACCTGTGATAGTTAAAATTATATTTGAATATGGTACATTCAATTTCGTTTATACTGTAAACAAGTCTGTATATATGGACGGATTTAACTCTTTTATATTCCCTTAAATTGAACAAAAATTGTATGAATCTAAAGTACATTCCTGTGAGTAACACATCCATTTTAAAATAATGCAATATAGCGCTTGGATAGCTTTCGCAACGTATCCACACTTCACATGCTAAAACCAAGCCTGGTGCGCAGTGGATGCTCCTCATCTGTAAGCCAGCTCGAGGCTCTCCAAGCCGCCGTATCCTACTGCAATCTGAATTTCTTTGAAGTTGTTGTTTAGTCAACTGTCTGAACCTCACAAGTGAGACCAAGAAGGCACCACTGAGGAGGCAAGTAGGCCAAGAGATAGTGGGATAGAGTGGCCAGGTCCTCTCCCTCTTCCCTTGAAGGATGTTGACGTAGAGATGTTTATCCAAACTATAAACACAGAAATGGTCGATTTTGTGAGAATCGGTAGATTGAGATTTTTCCTGCAGACTGAGCCTCTGGCCCACTGCACTGTGGACCGGTCTGCATAGGAACTCTGTAAACATGCGAGTGAGGGAAGATATTTTATTCACTGACAGTATTATTCTTCGTGTTTTTAATCACATTACTGATGTAAATGTCACATTATTTCTGGAATTTGATGAAGCGCTCAACAGAGTTGAAACCTGCCTTCGAAGGAAGAAATGTTTATTTTGTTGTTGTGAGCTTAGGGAATTATTTCAGTTGATGTGATACTAAGTTTATAAAATGTTGTAATACATTATATTGTTACTGCATAGGAAGTTGCCGACTACACTTCGATTCAGAACCCTTAGTTATGTACTATTCGTACGTTTCGGTTCGATCCGAAGGAGTTATGCTTGTGCATCTGAGGGATCATTTTTTGCGGAAAGTATAAAAAATATGAGCTGCTTTAACTGAAAAATAAGTATAAATAAACGACTTAATGTTTTAACATGTAAATAAAAAATTGACGTTTCTGTGTTTTCCCCACAATCACTTTCGTCTTTTTTTCATACTTGATATGTGGGTCATCCTAATTCATTAAGCGTGGGAATACCTGATAATTAATTGCTTAATATTAACGTTTACAAAAAAAGACAGTAAGTTATATTGCCCATATAGATTAATTATTAACATATTTGCACCTTTTTTATATTTCTTGTTGTAAAATAAAATAACTTATTGTATTACCTCAGTCTAGTACCTATACAGTCACGAAGCTCAACACGTAGGGAATATGCATCCATAGATAGTTGCTAACCACATACAATGCGTAATAGTACTGGCACAGTCTATTGTTCCTAGTACCCTCAACATCTAAGTTTCGTGACTGTATACACTAGACTAAGATATTACTATATGCTATGCATTGTACTTTATTGGTCTCTCTGCATCAGACATTGCAGTTTCATATTATTGAAATAGGCATTATAAACCGTTATGGCAGATTCGTCATCACCTCTCCCTCATGCCGTTCGGAACAGTTCGGCTTCAGTACTCGTGGCGGAGATATTAATATCCCTATACAATTATGTAGCATTGAGCCATGAGATATAGAATTTAACAAATAAGTAATGTCCAACTAATAGATATTTATATAAAATTTGGATATTTACAGTTAATAACGTACTAAATTTTCACATAAAATATTGGCTGCGATCAGTATGTTATGAATTAAAAAGATACAGCAACAATGAGTATGAATTATTCCTGATTGCATGATACGTTGAGGAAGGTGGTAATGGATACCAACTTCACAAGGCGGAAAAAGTAAACTGGTGTGATTCTGTCTTCCGGTGACATTTGCATTAAAAGTAAATAAATAGATAAATAGAAGTAACCTATAGGTAAATGAGAAGTACTGTGCTGTTGATGTCAGTTATTTTACTTCATTTACATTCAGTGTACATATCTTAAGGAAATGGAATAATTTTACTGGACATTATGATATTTTGGTACTACTGTAAAGTAGTGTGTTGAGGGTCTTCGTCTCCTCGTGTGATTCAAAGCACGGACGTGCGGTGGGTGATATTTCAGTGAATGGTGAAGTGTTAACTTAATACATATCATACAAATATATCGTAATATGTGTGTGGTGAAAAATTGGAAAATACAGAGCTTCCAAGGAATCTCTTCGAGAGTTGGGAGGTTAGTTTAATGTTTATAATTATTGTAAAACATATATGGCTTCTATTTTAAAAGAATTGTAAAATCTTCCTTCGACAACACAAATATTACACAGTACGACAGATGTTCGATATATAGAGGAGCTACTTCAAAATACTCATTTTTCTCTGTATGACATTGATTTATATATAGAATTTACGCTGGAAACTTTGATAGTAAATGAATCGCTGTATGAAAAAAGGGCTTCAGTCCACATTTTATCGAATATGAGTTCTGCAATGCTTGCAAAAAGTGGCATAAGCAATTTGCCAGAAAAATGTTTTATTAGTTTATTGATAACTTACGGAACATCTGCTCGCTTGGGAAAAAAGATATAAGTATTTCTCCCATTAGAATAATTCATACGGAAGAAAATCAAATCGTATAAACCAGTGTGAAGACAGTTTTTTCGGTCAATGTAGAGTATCCAACGCCCACTGAACGAATATTTCACACTTTTATCACTGCCAATGCTGCGCTGTAAACCAATTTTCGGCAATCTAATGTAAAAGACTGCCTACAGATATTTGGAAAGTTTCAGAGAAAATTCACAAATTCAATCTTCTAACACGATTTTTTTTGTTTTTAAATAATTAAGTAATTTGCTAGGAGATATCGTTAGATATAGACCACTCTTACACTAAACTGGAGTAATTTGAGCTTATTAATCAGATATGATTCTACTTACTGTTTTTATACGCTCACCTGTTATGTAATTTTTATTTTATACATATTTCATTGTTATTGTCCATCCGAAGATAATTAAGAACGATGAATATTACTTAATATCTCCTATCTTTCTTCAAATAGTGTTTATATGCCATGTTAATTTTAATTTGTTTTCATAAGTTAACAATGATGCACATTGGGAGCAACATATAAGAAATTATCTTCCTACACAATCCACGCTATATTCACGTTGTCTTGAAATGATTAATCGAAGATGGTTTGCTTATTGTTTATTACAAGCACATTTGTATGTAATTTATATTTCATACGTTTTTTTTTCTATTCATACGTTTTTTTTTCCATACGTTTTATTACAAGCACATTTGTATGTAATTTCTATTCCATAGGTTTTTTTTTTTTCTATGGTGAATATTATTCATGCTTGTTTCCTGTATTTCTTAAAATAATGTTATGTGGCATGTTAGTTTTTATTTGTCGTTATTTACGTAAAAATGATGCGCCAAAAATAAATAATAATAATAATAATAATAATAATAATAATAATAATAATAATAATAATAATAATAATAATAATTTCGTACTCACTTCACATCCTATATATTCACATTTGTTTTTCAGTGATTTATTAAAGAATATACCGGTATTTAAAATACTAATAATTTAGAAACATGTTACATAAATCATCCTTGTGCCAAACGAGAATGCTCCCTGGACCAAATTGTCGTCTTTTGCAGAGGTCGTCAGTACTCGCTGAAATGGGTAATAATATAATAATATAATATAATTAAGTTGTACGTAGCATTTAGAAACATTTTACATAAATCATCCTTGTGCCAAAAAGAGAATGCTCCCTGGACCAAATTATCGTATTCTGCAGTGGTCGTTAGTACTCGCTGAAATGGGTAATAATATAATTATGTTGTACGTAGCAAGCGGGGTATCGGGCCTGCAAGCCCCGATGGTGATCCGACGTGTAGCACATGAGGTAAAAAGCGGGGTATCGGGCCTGCAAGCCCCGATGATGATCCGACATGTAGCAAATGATGTAAAAAGCGGGGTATCGGGCCTGCAAGCCCCGATGATGATCCGACGTGTAGCAAATGATGTAAAAAGCGGGGTATCGGGGCTGCAAGCCCCGATGATGATCCGACATGTAGCAAATGATGTAAAAAGCGGGGTATCGGGGCTGCTATAATTATGTTATGTTATGTATAGTATTATATGAGGTTATGTTAGGTTAGATTATGTGTGTAGTATTCTCCAAGGATAGGTTAGGTTAGGGTAGATTAGGTGTGTAGCATTATATGAAAGGTTAGGTTATGTTAGATTAGGTGTATCGTATTATATGAGGTTATGTTAGGTTAGGTTAGGGTAGATTAGGTGTGTAGCATTATATGAAAGGTATTATATGAGGTTATGTTATGTATAGTATTATGTGAGGTTATGTTTGGTTATATTATGTGTGTAGTATTCTCAAAGGTTAGGTTAGGTTAGATTAGGTGTGTACTATTCCATAATATAATTCAAAGGCATTTTCAGTTATTTACTTTTATTCGTGCAAATTTGCTGCAAGTGTAAAATTGCCGGTAATTTTATTTACCAGAGTTGGCAACCCTAAACATACATCATTTTTTTGCTTTGGAACCACAGGTTTTTCTTTTATTTGCGAATTGTTTACTGAGGAGAATTGTGTAAATTTAATTTATTAAGCGTGATATATTTATTAATTTGTCCTTTGTGAAGTTATCCCATATCTATGTTTAATATGAGTAAAAAAAATGCAAAGAAAATTTGTTATTGTAATATTATTATCTTCTACATAGCAAGATCGATTATTCAATTGATAGGATATTTTATGAGGTTACAAGTTATACTAAATATGTTTAGTGTAAAACTGGCCTATGTCTCTATAGTGGGCGGGACATAAGTAACATTCACCGTTTTTTCATTCTCCTTTAAAATTAACTTTTTTGACTTGTGCCAATTTTCCCGAGCACTACAGAGTTATTGTTGAAAATTGGTATGTTACTCATGGTTACATGGATCTGTGGTGGAAGGTAGTCAGTCGCATATGTCTACACAAAAATACGAGTTCCTAGTGTAAGTGACATGCCCTCAGTCCAGGACTGAAGCTCTTTTTGCATATAACTCGGCATATATTACGGACTTTAAAAATTACATTGCAGTACGTATCCAGTGAAAGTGAGAAAATTTATCGAAAAATTATTTCATTCATTTATTATCATAATTCACTGTTCTCTTAAATTGACTGAGAATATTGGAAATTGCTGCAAATCAATGACTTTCCCGTTGAAATGTGTTATATAAAAGAGTTTTTGTCCCTAAAAGGAAGCAAAGAGAACAAAATTGTGTTAAACTTTTTTCTTTGAAATATCTCAAAGAATAATACACTGAAATTAATGATATTACTTTACGTTCATCCTCTTGTAAATCTTATAGCTTAGGCTATTGTTCCTGTCTCAAGATACTCATGCATTGTAGGCTAACTAGAATCAATGTTCACCTTTCGCTTGCAAGGTGCAGTAACTGGAAACAGTTTTTCGAAACAAACCGACTCGGAACTACATTGTTAGGTTAGCAGTCAAAGTTTTATTAACTTAATAATAATAATAATAATAATAATAATAATAATAATAATAATAATAATAATAATCTATACTAATAATAAATCTGTAGCCGAAATAATTTTTCTGGTAATTTTCGATTTTCCAAAAATAATTGGTCCTAACATATACAATTAACCACCCTGAAACCGAAAATCGCTTTTTTGAAATTTTTGTTTGTATGTCTGTCTGTATGTTTGTTACCTTTTCACGCGATAATGGCTGAACGAATTTCGATGAAAATTGGAATATAAATTAAGTTCGTTATAACTTAGAATTTAGGCTATATGGCATTCAAAATACATTATTTAAAAGGGGGGTTATAAGGGGGCCTGAATTAAATAAATCGAAATATCTCGCTTATTATTGATTTTTTTGAAAAATGTTACATAACAAAAGTTTCTTTAAAAATAATTTCCGATAAGTCTTATTCCTTGAAAAATTTTGATAGGCCTGATATTTAATGAGATAAATGAGTTTTAAAATTAAAATAACTGCCATCTAAGGCCGTGTAATGAATTAAAAAACAAATGACTTCGTCTATAAGGGGCCTTGGACACAACAATCGAAAGCTATGAAAGATAGCCTACAGATAATGTTTCTGTGTTCGTATGAAGTAATATCAGAAGCTAAATTAACCGATTTGTATAATTAATTATTAATTCACCATTGGAAAGTGTAGTTTATCTAGATGGACATGATGCTATAATGTTATTACAGTAACTTCTGAGTGAATCGAGGACAGGTAAGATTAAAATAGCTTCTTATGCACAGAAAACTTGATAGGCTATTTTGTACATTCGTTTCCTGTATTTCCTAAAATAATTTTTATGACCAAATGAGTGCTCTCTGGATCAAAATGATCGCATTTTAATTATGCAAATACAATTTAAATTAAGTAACATAATAAACGATTTATCCTTCTATCAAACACGAATGTTCCCTGGATCAAATGTCCTATTTTAATTATGTAATTACTTTATATTTATTTCTAACGGGTGCAGCGGAGCGCACGGGTACGGCTAGTAATAATAATAATAATAATAATAATAATAATAATAATAATAATAATAGTGGAGCAAATGAGAGGGATATGGAATACAATTTTGTTTTCTAATCCTACGTCTAAAATATTTATATGACAAGACACTTTTGATGATAATGCTTATTACATTTATTAGACATAAACGTAGAAAGAACATGAAGCCTGCAATAGACAAAATTTTAGAAAGACCAAAGATATAAAAAGGATGGGTTTGTGGAATATAGTTATACTCTATGGAATACCCATAACAAAACCATTAAAAATATTATCACTGATTAACGTTACAACTTCTTTAGTATGTTAATTATTACAAAAATTACCTGGTTGACTGGTTTCGAAGTGGTGTCCGTCACTAGACTTCGGGCAATGACGGACATCACGTCAAAACTAGGCAAGCAAGTATTTTTTGTAATATTAACAGAGTAAAGAAGTTATAACATTAATCAGTGATTATACAGTTGTTAAAAGAATTTATCAAAGAATGAAGTAAAAAATATTATTACAAAGTTACAAATATATGGATATGATTGCTATTCTGCGCACTGTTCATGGAGGCCACAGCTCACACTGAATACCTCATTATGCAAACGTTTCCCCTGGTATCTTCAAACAATCAACTCCCACTAAATATATGTACAGTTTGTATTACTATCTTGTGGTTTGGAATGTAGGCTTCCAAACTTTTCGTCACAAGATTCTTTCAACTTTACTTCACGATGGTTAGGATTTGTTGCGAGGGCTCTGTAGCTTTCTGCTTCCTGATGTATTCCATAATAGAGAGCTGCAGATTGGGGTTTAGAACCGGTTTAGATTCGACCGACCGAATATTTGATTTTCAAGCTGTTACCCCTGACTGTATTGCAGACTAGACAGAACACTAGGTCACTTAATCATACAAGAAAATGACATTTTCGAGTACACAATCAGGGTAACAACTGAAGGAAATTTGCTTTGTCTTATTGAAGAAATGTGTTTGCAAGTACTCCTACAGTTGATTCGACATATAACACACATCCTTTTATTATTTTGAACATGCAATAACTTCATAAGTAGCCTATCGTTTATAGGTATTTTAAACTTTGAGTCTTACGATTAGAAGTTGCTTATAAATGCGTTAAACAATAGTATAGTTTTACATGGAACAACACGTGCATAAGCCATGTACATTTTTCTTACCAATAAACGCTACATAGCTGGCGCTTTATTATACCAGTGTTAAACAGTATGTCATAACTCCATAATTTTATTACGTCGTAACTTTTTCTCGTCACATATCAACTAAATCTCGTTCGATTTGTATTACCCGAAAATCGATATTACATAGGTGCTTACTGCTCACGTAACACATCGCGGATGGTTTAGAGCACATATCTCACACAGAAAGAAATGAGAAGTGGGGAAAAAATTCGATCTCCAAATTGCGAAAATACAGAAAAATTAAGTACCATATAGGTAGGTCTACAGTACTTTAATACGTCATTGTGTATATTAATAAATGTCTTGCATAATAGGTAGCCATTATATTGTCATAAGAATAAAAATTTAAAGAAATCCATAGCGATACAGCCCTGAAGGGTCAAGACCGACCAGCCGGCTGCTGGCCTCACGTCCACATGCCGACGCAGATGTGGACGATCATCCAACCAGAATGGAGGTATCGTCTGGTTAGCACGATGATCCTTCCAGCCGTTATAGCTGGTTTGCGAAATCGGATTTTCGCTACCTATCGTAGTTCCCAAAGTGCCTCACGATGCTGGGTGGGCACCGGTCCCATACACTGGCCGAAATTTCATGAGAAAATTTATTCCCCCATGAGGATTCGAACCAGCGCGCATTCCGTAACGCGAGTCCTAAGCAGGATGCCTTAGACCGCGACTCCACGGGGACAGCCATAAGAATACTCAGCTCATATTTTACAATATCGTAAACGTGTGTTTTGATCATAAGTAGGACGAGATATATGCGGTACTTATTCTGGCTGAAAGGGCAAAAAGAAGATATTGTAGATTGTATAGTCAACTGTCCGAAGACGGGTCTGATACCTAGAAGACGCCACTTTTAAAGTAACTAGGTCAAGTGATGATGGGGTAGAGTGGCCAGTTTCTTCTCCCCCTCCATTGCATGCATTGCCGACTAGCTACATATTACACAAATCAAACTTGAGATATGAAGCAAAAATTTCTAAATAATGGTTATTGAAGGAGACAAGTTTTCTGTCAGTTTATTTCAAATAGAAAGTATGTTTTATTTATACCGAAGAAAATATCATTTAACCACTTATAATATTCAAGCACTAGATTTCCACTCGCACCAGAGCCCTGCTTTCTTATGTTCATGAATACTTGACGCCATTTTGTAACTTCTTTGGCGTAGTTTTTGCAGAGAATTATAAGAATATTTGATTCAAAGTATCTGTCACCATTATTTTTAATTATTCAAGTTAGAGGCAAGCGTATTTAGTAACGAAGTCAAGCGTGCTTTAATCCGTTCTCTACCCCAAGACGACAGGGAAGGATATATTTAAAAAAAAGGCGTGACATTCATTTCCCGAATTCGAACACAGAATATATATGCCTAATATGGTCACCGTATTCATAGATCTAGGTCTAATTAAAATTAAGTCAATACTTCATTTCTTCCCCATGTGCGAAGACTTCGACGTGATATTAAAATTTGTAGTTCAGAACTTTTAGAACCACCCGATTCAATTATTCTTTTACAATTTCAGCAACAATTTATATATATTGCTTGGAGAATCTATATTTTGCTTTAAAATTCTCATCGTTGAATTTAAATGGATAAAAAGGATTTTTCTACTGCTGTATTTTTCTATAGCCACAATTATTTATGCCATCAAAGCCTTCAATGATACCTGGATTTATTAAAATCGTTTAAATCTACTATATAGCAAACGATCAGCTGTTTACGGAGTCGCCATCTTGTCCTTCTGTACGAGCCTTACACTAGGGGATAGGTTGTGTAACGATTATCATGTGTAATTGTACACCTCTTATATATAGAATAGCTTATACATTGTTTATTGAATATTTTCGAGGGAAAAATTGTTCCGGGGCCGGGTATCGAACCCGGGACCTTTGGTTAAACGTACCAACGCTCTCCCACTGAGCTACCCGGGAACTGTATCCGACACCGATCCAATTTTTCCCTCTATATCCACAGACCTCAAAGTGGGCTGACAACCGTCAAGCAACCAACATTTGAGGGATAGAGTTCCCGGGTAGCTCAGTGGGAGAGCGTTGGTACGTTTAACGAAAGGTCCCGGGTTCGATACCCGGCCCCGGAACAATTTTTCCCTCGAAATTATTCAAATTAACTTTACAGGGAGTTATTCCTGAAAGCCTAATTTGCACATTGTTTATTATTTATGTTTTACGTTCCAACGGTGTATAAGTCCTGTGTAACCTTCATACTGTACATAGTTTATTAGTAAAATGAAAATGTATGACTAAAAATAAATTGTTATTCATATGTAATGCTTTTTAACTGCTGTAAGTACATATACATTATTATTTCACTGAGATGTCATTTCTAAGAAAATAGAATGTGAGTTTTAAGAAAGAATATACCATAAATTTTAGCAAAAGAAAATGTACTTTCAGGTTTCTGGGCGCTGTAGTTTCACACTGCATGTTGTTCTTGAAGATAGGTCATTGAAATATCTGGAAGACTCAATGACGTGATCTGCCTCAACTGCTTTATTTGTAAGCACATTTGAAGCCCATCAAGACAACCTATGAACAGTCAGACAATTCAAAACGCATTTGTGATGTAGAATGGGAAAATGGGCCTCTTGTCGCCAAAGTAAATTTTACAAGAGAGCCGAAAAACGAAGTTAATCAAAATTAAATTATTTTGTTTTCTATTTTAGTTTCTTACAACTATATCATAAAGATATACCAGTAATAAAATTTCACTAAATATATGTTCAAATGACAAATATGGTTTGGATTATGTGAGTTGAACTTTAACCATCTTTTCTCAAAACACTGTTTTTCCTACTGGAATTCAGAATGTTACATTCCTGTCGAATTTTTAGATTGTTGGGTCAATTTTGTATTAATGGCTACACTATTATCCTTTACAAGAAGAATTGAAAAAGTCTACTAAATTTTTCCGACAGTGGGTTCCTTTTCCCTTTCCGCATCTCATTTGTTATATAATTTATACAGTACAAATCTGTAAAAAATGTTTCTAGTCACAAGAGATTTTCTTCTATTGTTGTCAGACCATTTTTTCCAAAGCGCACCTGCTACGTTACGATGCTAACTGAAACATAAGGAAGGAGTTACGATAGTATCCACGAGATGGAAGCACCAAATAGTGATGACTTGCTGGTATTCCAAAACCGCCTAGTATTTCATATCCCCTTTTTTAGTATAATAATAATTATAATAATAATAATAACAACAATAATAATAATAATAATAATAATAATAATAATAATAATAATAATAATAATGCAGTGATAATGTATTCTCGTATAAGGCTAATATAAGATGTTTTGTTTTGTTGCAGGTAAGCGACCCCGTCATGTGTCCAGCTCTGTCGACGTCGACTGTAAGGTAAGTTTTTTTAAGTATTGACTGGGTACGTCCCTGTGGGAAATCTCTTTATTGATGAACGTATTTCAATGAGTACAATAAACATAGGAATTAAAAAATATATATATTTCGGATACTCTATCACCACGTGATATTTAATTCTTCCTTTTCGACTGAAGAAACTAGGAACCGTATGAGAAAAGTGCTGACATATCACTTGATTACCGTAGGCCTAACACGTAACATTCGGAAAACAGCGTCTAACTTTATTATACTCGTATTATATAGAACGATGTATCTCGTAAATCGAGCCGCAATCTTTACGTTGCAGAATTTCAGAAAATCTATTTGTGAATTTTTTTAGTCAACAGTGTTTATATTCTGGTATTAAAATTCGTGTGAAATTTCCAAATTCAGTTGTGAACGAAACTACCGTCGGAGAGATATAGAAATACAGCCGTAAAATCGTCTGTGTAACCTTTTGAACTGGTTAGTTCGTCTGTAATCATTAGAGTGATTGCAATATTACAGTGATAGTGAAAAGTTTTAATGAGTGAAAAGTTTATAGTGTCAGTGAAATGTGTTCTACTCGTATAGCGTCAGTGAAGTGTGCCATAGTGCCAGTGCAGTGAGTGAGGTGAGAGTGAAGTGAAAGAGTATCAGTGCCAAAGAGAAGAATGGAGCGTGCGAAATGGACAGACAGAAAAAGAAATGAAGCTGTGTTGGAAAGGGTGGGTGAAGAGAGAAAATAATGCTGAAACTTACCAAAAAAGATGTAAAAGGATTGGTCGGGCCACTGGCTGAGAAGAAACTGCCTACTGAAGGATGTACTGGAAGGAATGATGAACGGCAGAAGAAGCAAATATCAGGTGATAGACGACAGTAAGATAATATGGATCATATGCCGGGACTAAGAGGAAGGCAGGGTGGGGAAAGAATAGAGACAGCAGGGTTGCAGAAAATTATGAATGAATATAATATAATATAATATAATATAATATAATATAATATAATATAATATAATATAATATAATATAATATGTATTGTATGTATGTATGTAATGGCAAATTAAGTTTACTTTAATTAGGTTATTTTAAATTATTATTATTATTATTATTATTATTATTATTATTATTATTATTATTATTATTATTATTGGTGGTGGTGGTAGTAAGTAGCAGCAGCAGCAGCTGTAGTTATTCTGTGTAGTTATGCCGCCAGTGCCACCGGGTGTTTGCCCTTTTGCACTTTGAATAAACACATACAAATAAACAGTAGATTGATTACGAAGATATAGCCGTCCACCCCTTATTCTAATGGACGCCTACATTTAATATTAAAGGACAGTGACTTGATCACACCGTGACGTTTTTTGATAATATAGGAACAGGTATAGACAATATAGTTGTGCAGATATTTTAATATTGCGTCTATTTTTTGACTAATTTACTAAAGTGACGCACGTGGGATGCGAATAAGTTTTTCGTTGTCTGCAGAAATTTTCCATATAAGTCAAATATAATAATTTGTTAGGATATAAATAACTTTCAGTATCTTTGTAAGAATAAAGAGAAATATTTCAAGTTAACAGTAAATATTAAATTGATACTACTGTATCTTCTTTACTACTGTATCTTCTTTTTATATTGCTTGTATGATTTTATTTGTATTTCTCTTTGTTTGTTTTGTAATTATATTTCCTTATTCTGTATATTTGAAATAAATAAAATTGAAATTGAAATTGAAATATTTGCAGATCAGCAGATTTTACAGTTTAACAATTAATTCTGTTTCTAGTAGGCCTACTTTAAATAGCCTACAGAATTTCTGCAAGTTTACCCATTAATATGTACTTTTATAGATCAACTGATGAATAATTGTTTAGGTTTGTAAAATGAGTCATTTGCTTGCTATGTACTGTCTATCTTTGTTGGAGCCACGAACGTAGCTCAGTCGGCAGACTCGCTAGCCTGCTGATCCGGAGCTGTGCTAGGAATTGGGTTAGACTCTCGTTTGAGCGGATTACATGATTGCGTTTTTTCCGAGGTTTTCTCTAATCATGAGGCAAATGCTAGATAATCTATGACGAATCCTCGGCTCACATCATCTCGCCAAACGAAATTGTTACCTTGTAATATCTTGACTTGTTCCACATCTTAAAGCTCCAATGCTGATGTAAGATCTATGGAATACAATAAATGAAATGGAATGAAAAATATGCAGATCCGACCGATGTAGACGAAGCCTGTAGCGTGGTTTCCTTTCAGAGGGAAGTAAGGCAGGGACGTCCGTGCAGAAGATTTCTGACACGTAAAAGAAACCTCTACCTGTTGGAGTGATTTGAGCATATACATTGAATTTGGACACTGAATAGCCTGTGTAATGGAGAAGTGTCGCTAAAAGTGCTGCTCATCGGAGTGACTACTACCACGGAGGAATCGGAGATTACGAATAAAGTTCTCCACCGGTGATGTCCGGTACTATCGTAGGTGGAACAGGGAATATACGGAGGGATGCGGTGGTTCGGAGCGAAGCGAAGGTGGATGACGTAGAGCTCAAGGACGACCGGCGCGTACGGACTGACTGTAGTTGGAGTGGAATAAAATGGCACCAAATCGAATATCCGTCGCATGGAAATTCTTTAATCTAGTTGAAGATAATAACAAAGTCGCACGGTGTGAACTTTGTGGGCGAATTTACTCTAAGGGTAGTGGGACTTGGAATTTGTTAGACCATTTGAAGCGATCGCACAATCGCGAACTTGAAGAAAGCGCCGACAATTATGTTGGACAGCAGCTCGTACACTCAGCACAACTGTCGAGCAGTGCTGAAAAAGTTAAATTGGATGAACTTTTAATTCAGTTTATGTCCAATGAAATGCAACCACTCAGCGTCGTCGAAGGTCCCGGATTTAAATATATCGTCAAGGGTTTAAACCCAAGATATTCACTGCAGTGTCGTAACACTTTTTCTCATGTAAGTAAATAGAGCACATGGTTTACGCGATAAAAAACATTGTGATAGTGTGCAGAAAACGTAAAAAAAAACTATTCATTATAATTTAACTAACCAGGATTCTTAGTTCCTTTTTTCAATTGGTATCTACTTTTACGTAAATATTGCAAGTTATTTTAGGCGACTTATACGACAGCGTTGAATAAACTGCGAACGGAATTAAAGGACTTAAAAAACTGTTGGTCCTCCAACAGGTAAGATGGATACGTAACAGCAACAGGCCACTAAATGACAGGTGACCAATTAACTTCTGTTCTTTTGACTTATCTATCATCAGGGGAAGTCATACAGCCGACAAAATTGCTGGTTGAATTCAAGTCATTAATTCATGGAGACTAAACAACAGAGTTTCTGCCACTGTCACAGACAATGCCCCAAATATGGTTGCTGCCGTCAAAAAAAAAATAAATTTTTGCCATCTAGGCTGTGGTACGCACATCTTGAACCTTACCGTGAAAGTAGGAATTTATAAGGCCCCAGATGTGGGTGAATTTCTCTCACACTTTTCGGTAATCGCCACTTTTTTCAAATAAGTAAAAATAAGTAAAACTTTTGAACTCTTTTAAAAAGCGTGTTTACTTTGATTTACATATAAAAGTTCTAATGAATAATTTCGTGGTTTGGTATGTATACAGAGTAACATTGCGAATGAAAATCTGAAAAACAGAAGAATTTCAGCAAAACAGGACCCTCTAAGATTGATCCAGCATATTGTGCTATTGTTCCAAAGGACCACAGTCTAGAAAAAAAGTTTTGAAATTTCTATAAAACGTAACTATCGAGGCAATAAAAACATACATAACTTATATGGAATATTTAAAAGGCAACTTGAATTATATTTTAATGTTTAGATTAAAACATTAAGTTTCATTCTGAAACTAAAGAAACGTGTGGCAATAATATAATTACGATTATCCCTAAGTTGATATCAGCTTATATTTTTTATTATAGAGGAAGAGTGACGGATTTTAGAAGAGACAGTTCAAATACTGGCACCCTTTAACACAATGATCACAATCCTGCCCGGTGAAGAATCTGAGTAAATTATTTTGGACAGTAAACTTTAATCCATTAATCCCACACGTTTCTTTTGCTCCATTCTGAAACTCCCTTAATATATTTTACGTTAAACTAAACCGATTAGAATAATAATTGCAAAAACTGTTTGTGAATAAACAAGTATTTCCAGGAAAACTATAAATTTTTACATTAGTTACTGAAAAGCTTTACTTCTGCGTTAGTTTTCATTTAATTTTAATGTAATTAATTTGATCATTGACTTAAATTAATACGCTTTTCCACATATACTATGAATTTCTAAACTAGAAAAAAAATCTGTCAGCTAACTTAGTACTTCAAGCAAAACAAGAAAAAAAAAGAAGAGCCGAAGAAAGAAAGAAAGAGAGAGAGAGAGAGGTAAATAAAAAAGAGAAAATAAACAACAAAAATTACAAATTATATAAAAGATGCGCGGACGTCAGCGGACTCAAATCACTACCTGATCCGATTAAAGGAATGCTCAGCGGAAAATATGTCTGCGCCGCAGCACTTACGCAACCCGCGCGGCATCAATCGGAGGTAACCGGAGGTCGCTATAATAAAGGGTTCTGATATTGCTGGTACTGTCGCTATTATCTCCACCACTACCACTAATACATTTGAACCATATTCTGTCTGTGAGAAAAATCGGGTATTTCTAAAACACTGGTGATCTTATAGAAACATTGAGGTTTGATTGATACAAAAGAAATCATCATTCACTACTCGTACTTGGATAACATAGCAACGAAAATAAAAGACAAACTTGCATATTACATTAATTTCCAGGTTGATATTTGATAACCGTCTCAACCAGGGTTTAATAATCGGCCTCCTTATCATTTCTAAAATTATATATATAATTTGAACTGGTAATACAAATTACGGGAAAACGGCTGAACGGATTTTAATAAATTACCCCTCATTTTGAAGCTTGGAACCCAACGTTTTTCAGAAAAATAGTAGTTTTCAGTGAAATGTCAGTTTTCCTACATAATTTTCCTACTTTCCAAAATCCATCTTTCGTCAGTTTTCAGAACTAATTGCATTTCAAAATTAAACAAAACACACACTACAATAAACAATAGACTATTACACGAAGGCCATGACCTGCAGGATTCCTGACATATTTAGGGTTCAAATTCAATTGGCTATTAAAAGCTTCAAGACTTACTAAAAATAATTCACATGTCTGATTCTGCGGTGTGTAATTTTCTGAGTACATCTATGTCTTGGATATTAAAATCTACAAAACTTGAGGTGGTTTGATGACATTATTACAATTAGAAATTAAATATTATTGTAATTAATGCCGTGATGTTAATATATAAACTACAAAACTTGCGTAAGATAGTAATATTATTATTAAAAATAAAATATTTTATAGTTATTAATCAAATGGGTTGGTTCTTTTCATAGGCTATATTTAATAGCGGCGTGGTGTAGGTTCAGTATTGGATGGAGAGAGCGCAAAAATTACAGTTCCTAAGGAAAGACGGTATTACTTACTGATAAAATAAGAAGCCTAGAAAATGTTGTATTATCCCGATAATTTCAGCAAGATCTCTTAGCAGGATAAAATGATTTCACCCTCTACATTTCCAGCTCTACATGCAAGATGCTATGTCTATTGTTCGAAAGCATAGCAAACCTGACTTTTTTAACTTTCACCTACAATCCACAATGATCTGAAATAGCTATTGCTTTACTCCCAGATGAAAAACCCACTGATCGTCCTGGATTTTTACTTGCGTTTTCGCATTGAAACTCAAAAAAACTGAAGGTGGATAGGTTCAAGAAAAAGTATTTGCCATAAAAATAACATTCAGAGGGATTATGTTTCATTATTATGGAACCAAATAAATTTCAAAATGTCTGGTATTTTTCATTCAAGATTAATGAGACAAATTTTTATTTGAACGTCTAGCGAACTTAGTTTGCAGCATTTGCTGCACCAGCCACGAGTATCTAGAATATATATATATATATATATATAAAATTCAATTTTTTTAATAGAAACGATAGTTAGGTTGGCTATCATTGAAAAAAATTTATTAGAAATGCAACAAACAATTTAGGCTACAACACAAATTACATTTTATAAACGATATAAATGATGATTCATTATGTAAATTGATGACTTCAGTGCAGTGGAGGATATCATCTCCAGGAACTTTCAATTCTCGGAAGAATTCTAAGGACTTCCGTGGGATTGTGCCTCTAGCCCCAATCATAATTCCTATAACGTCCCATGTATTGATGTTATATTTGGTCCAAATCACTGCTGCATGGCAGATAAATCGCACGTTTTTCTTTGCAGACTTCTCTAGGTTGTTCCTCGCTGTTCTCAAAATGGACTGTGGGATCGAGAATAAGTCCACAATTTTTTTCGGTCTATAACAATGATATCTGCTCTTCGAGTTGATCCGTCAGCGGAAAGGCACTCAATTTCCTCGTACACCTCATACTTACCAGCCCGGCGAAGTTCATTGGCAATCGTTGATCGAATTTTATTATGACGGTCAATTCTCAGTAATTCTCCCTTCCGGCAAAAACCCAGTACATGGACTAAGGTTTCTTGCTCTTCGCATCTCCTGCATTGGGTAGTACCAAGCCTCTGATTGGAAGGTTTCTGACTGGAATTTCACCGTTTCATTGTTGGCGTATTATACTTAAAAATAAAATCCGTGTGCTAGATTCAGAGTAAATGGTCATTGAGATATTGACGTAAAGACTAGCCGAGAATTATATTTTATGTACATCAGCCTCAATTTAACTGACTAGACGTGAACAAATTCCATTCACTGTAGCTTTACATAGGAAATATAGAAATATATCATGGATATAAAAAACTTTTAGAGATCAGAGTGCTAATTATATCTCCTTGGAAATCTCGAAACTGAATTCTGCATCGTGATAGTACTTTCCCTTAATATTTCTTATAATAATAATAATAATAATAATAATAATAATAATAATAATAATAATAATAATAATAATAATAATCATTACCACAATTACAATATGGCATTTTTTGGAATTACATTTTTCTAGTTTTCTTATCTTTTAAGTAGATATTGACGATGAAAACTTCTTAAGACAAATTTTATGGACAGATGAGTGCACAATCGGAAGTGAGGAAAATATCAACCGTCGCAACGAACACCACTACATAGGCACCAGTCCATATTGTGCACATTCAAGACCGCTTTTTCATCGCTGATGCGAGAGGTATCATAAACGACCAGATTACTGGGTCTGTTTTATCGATGAACACAGCAACGGCGCAGTATGTTCGCCCTTTGTGACCCAGCATTTGGGTGCGTTACTCGATGATGTCTCTCTTAACATATGAGCTAATACTATCTTCCAACTCGATGGTCATCCAGCACACAGAACAAGGCCTGTTCAAACTTCTTAAATAGGTACTAACCTCGTCGGTGTATTGGTGGCCGGATTTCACGCCCATGAATTTCTTTTTGTGGGGCTATATGCAAGTTTCAATAAGGAATTGAATTCAGTTGTTTGTGTGTGTGTGTGTGTGTGTATATATATATATATATATATATATATATATATATGTTTCACTGTGTGTGTTATTTTTCCTTTCATATCTTCTATTTATTTTATTTTTATTATTTTTGCGAAATATAGTATGAAGTTAGATTAGTTGTAATTGTGATAATTAATGATAACTGTAGTAATAATAATAATAACTGTTGTTTTACTATTTTATTATTAGTAGTATTATTTTTGCTTTCTTTGAAGTTTCAAACTGTGCACAGTCATTGCACGAATGGCCATACGGGCTCGTGCGAAGGATCTTGTGTACATGAGTTTGTATAATTGTGTATCAATAAATGCACTACATTCATTCATTCATTCATTCATTCATTCATTCATTCATTCATTCATTCATTCATTCATTCATTCATTCATTCATTCATTCATTCATTCATTATATTTTTATAGCCGGATACTTAGCCAGAATATGGAACCCTGGATCTCTAGATACTTAAAAATGAGATAATAAAATAAAAGTAGATAGACTTAGTTTAATAGAGAAAAATAAAATAATCTACAGTTTCAGTATGAGTAGGCTGCCCCTAAAAACAAACCGTATCTCTTCTTTTCTTTCGAGAAATAATAATAAATTCAGCTTTGCTGTACAAAGAAGTCTGAGACAGAATTAAGACATTCTTTCTTGGACATTACTTACTTACTTACATACTGGCTTTTAAGGAACCCGGAGGTTCATTGCCGCCCTCACATAAGCCCGCCATTGGTCCCTATCCTGAGCAAAATTAATTTCTCGGACATTAGCAAAGTAAATTTGGTGACTCCAAGATCTACTCATCTGTGAGGCGTAAAAGTAATACAAATTGGGATGAAAATTACTTCAGTAAGAGTAATTTATATTTAAATATTACACACAACAAAGGAACAGATCTCGACCCGTCCGCTCACTGCAGCGACTTCCATCTGATATCTTCTGTCCTTATCTGTTGTCTCTGTCTTCCACGTCTCGTGAACCGTGCACTCTAGTGACAACTCTGACAACGTCGTACTGCTGCTAGCACTCAATTGGCATACAGCGTATTCCGAATCTCACCGGACCTATGGACAACAATGACGTCATACTGCAGCGAAATAGGAACAAAACTGTTGGAAGGTTCGATTGCTGTCATGGCGGCTGTACAAGTTGTTGTCTGTGCTACACTAGCAAGATTTTGTGAAATTTCCGTACTTTCATCTCGTTCAAAGAAAAGAGAGCATAAACAATTTCTTGAACCGGTAGTAATAACTGGTCCGTTGACATGTTCGCTCATAAGCCATTAACATATTGTTTTTACGTTGTGCTCATTACAAACAATACAGCAGAACAGACCGCCATGACACAACAGTGCACGATGTCATTCATCTGCTAATTCCCGCCCTATACAAGAACCAATCAGATTCACTGATGGCGGCTGATGGAGACTGCCATCACCTCTGCAAGCTGATGGAATCAGTGCGACACCAGTGGAGCATCAGTGACGTCATCGTTGAAATTCTGAACACCGTGATGCCATCAGATTGCTCAGCGCTGAGATTCGGAATACGCTCTTAGGTCATGTGCTACTCATTCTGAAACCACTGTAGGGTGAGTGCATAATGTAAGTGTTCACATAGGCTAAGTGCAGTGCAGAGAATGATTGAGGATGGTGGTGAAGATGAAAAGAGAAGGGAAAATTGGTACCGGCACGTAGCCTACTCCTATCGAATAGCACTAAGGCCGTCAGGCTTAACGTCCTCGTGCGACGGACGAATTACTATCAACAGTGGCATAGACTATGCCTTCTCTTCGTTTGCACTGTGGAGAGATTTGGGATTTAAGCCAGGCATATTATTTTGTGCTGCTGTCTGCAAGCAGCAGTTTATCAGACTTTTACAGGAGCAGTTCCAGAATAGACAAGTAGTTGTAACTGTGGATCAACATGTCTGTTTCCAAACCACTGAACTAGCAAAATGGATATTTGTAGGAGAATAGAAAGAGAAATTTTTTTATTGTGGACAGGAAGAAAACGTAATATATTTGTTTTAAACTATTTAAACAATTTCATAATACCACCATAAAGAGGGATTATACAAAACTCCATTGTGACATGTACTTTGTTATTATATTAATACTGATTAAGAAAAAGCGTTGCCGAATATAATTTTTTGATATTATAAAATTTTGAAACTTTTCAAAGAAGCCTAATGAGGGAAAATTACTCGGATTAAAAAAAATTCCGAAAATTCACTACAATTCAAAATATCCACTTTGTGCTAGGTTTATTTCAATGTTCGGCCCGACATAAATATTGTGAGCAATTTTTGTTTTAATAAAACCCGTTATTATAAAGCGCACTACCGATTAACGGATTCACATTTATTTGAGGAATTACAAATTGTAACTTACGATGGAGAACCAGATTTCACCGTAGTTCGGTTAATTATTTCCATATCATACGGCCGAGCTTCAGTCCTCTCCTAACCCCAGCCTACTGCTTTCTACCACCTCTCGTCTTGCAAGGCGGGCTGCGTTTCATATGACGTCATCTACGTTGACTTTTGCCGACGACTGGTCTAGTGACAGGAAGTTGTACACCACCACCTTCTCTAGTCCCGAGGTACAAATTTTAGACGAAAATTTCTGACCCGCTGGAAATGGAACCCGCGCCAGCTGGTCTGGAGGCAAATGCGTTATCACAGAGCTAAGTCGGCGGAATCACAATATATTGCTTTGTTTATTTAAATACAACAGGAGAAAATCTAAATTCGCGACCCATCTCATCGAGAATGGCCACGAATTAACCAATATCAATGAAACATTACGTGTAATTCTCCCTTGAAATAACTGTGCACATATCACTGCAGCAGAAGATTTTCATATAGCCCGGGCATTAAAATTAGGTGTTCCTCTTTTAAATGAGCACATTCCAAATTTATATAATCCGTTATTTAATCTGAACGCACACAATACACGTGATGGGTTTTCAACCTACCACTATTCTTCCCCCCTTCCACCATCAGCTGTGACATAGTTTACGTAATTTTCTGTACACGGAGCGCACCGAGCAGTTGCTTTTTGTCTTCAGTGAGTTCAAGAACACATCCGCTACATTCATCATAGTAAGTTAAATTCATACAGTTTTCAACCCAAGACACAGTCAATTATATGTCCTCTTATTAATTTTAAAAAATCTGACCTTATAATAATAATATTTCAAGCTTTTAATTAATAAACAACTGTTCCGTGCGCTTACGTACATATAAAATCTCTACACGAGATGTTCTGTAATAGATTCATGTGAATTATTAAGATCATGGCATTAATAGCATTGTGAGATATGTGTATACTTTGTTCTGGTAAAGTGCATCATTGTAATTCTGAGCATAGACATTACATTTGATACTTTCTTCCCCTACAGTTGTTGCCCCAGCTACTACCAAATTATGGATATCCACACAGGCTTCAAACTGGACAACTATCACTCCTGATTATAATAATTTTAAAGCATTTTATGTAATTTTATCATTAACAATTTTAACACTCTAATACGGCCCACAGAACCGCTTTGTATTTATAATTATTGCCATATAATCATCGATTTTATACAGAAACATGTTATTTAATATTAATTGAGTTTACTTGTACGGCAACATGCAGTGTACTTATATCATACATGTGGGCTTACTTGTTTCTGATGATGGCTCCATAGAGCCGAAAACGTTCAATTGATATATTATGTAACAAAATATTGTATAACCAATATACTTGTTAAATAAGGATAAGCATAGACGGCACATGAAATAAATTTTAATTGTCACTAATAGTAAATTAGCTTATCGGTCCCATCATACCTTTTAAATTTGTTTATTTAGCCTACGTTTTACTATAAGCCGTCATTGGAAGCTTCCGCTGCACACCGAAAGGAGAGAAGTTGCCGACTCACCAGGGGTTTGGACTGTAAATCTGCTTTCCGATTCACCTATTACCGCACTTCAGGCAACTCAACTAACTGGGCTGTATGTATAGGTCATTCGGTATCTGGTGAAACCTCCCTGGGCGTGAGGGGAAGGAAAAAGTGGACTGAGATGCTTTCCTCCCTCGTTAAGCTATTTAACTCGCTTACCCCCACCATGAGGCTCTTACTATGAGCTACGGCGCACGAATGCGGTTGCTTTCACGAGGTAACAAAGTACCCATGTCTGCCACACTGTGTACAGTGCGAGTCAAAGGAGAGACCTAGAAACAAATGGTGGGATCAATATTGAAGCAGACTCATAGGACATATTATAGGCTATCGTCTAACACTTGTTGATGGTGACGACGAGAATGATGATAACGACTATAATATCAAAATGTGTAGTTAACCATTGTTCATGTATGGATCATTATTAAGGTCTCTGTGGAACACGTTGTGGAGATAGTAACTTAATTCTCGATTACTTTTCTTATGGTCTTTATTTTTCTAACTGTAGGGAAGAAAATTAATAATTTAAAGTTGAGGAAACTTGAGTAAAATCTCGCAACACAAGTTTACACTTAAAACGTCAATTACACAGAGTTATACTCTTACGTGTGGAATGAAATAAGCTTCATCCTGAATGAGGAATAATGACAA
Source organism: Periplaneta americana (assembly GCF_040183065.1). Lineage (NCBI taxonomy): Eukaryota > Metazoa > Arthropoda > Insecta > Blattodea > Blattidae > Periplaneta > Periplaneta americana. The sequence goes on from NW_027185509.1 coordinate 552,887, forward strand.
GCAAATAAAATGAACGTAGACGATTAACTTTCTGAATTCTTTGGAAACAAGCATTAACAGTTACTACTTCGCTGTATCAGCGTCTGTAAAAGAATAATTGCTCAATTACTGCCGTAGTAATGCCTTTCTTATGCTGTCCGCCTTGTCATTCTGTCGATCTCGTGGAGTGCCAATCATCACGGTCCCAACTGTCAAATTGTTAAACTCTCGTGTATAGTGTTAACGTAATTTTCGGAGTGATCTGCAGAATAGCGACATTGTTGCTCTAAACTCACAGTGCTCTCCATGAAATATATAGCACTTAATTGGCATTGTTCGTTAATTTCAAAAATAACAGTGAACTTACGAAGGTAAACATGAATTACTAGGAATGGAACGATGCTCTAAATTCATTCAGTTAGTTTCTTGTTCGGTAATTATTTAACTTAGAAGTCAACATTGCAATAACTACGGCTACTTACTGTTATTATATATATGGGTTGTGTAATTTTCAACTTTATTACGTCTCATTCACACAATTTCTCATTCTAGCTTCAAGCTCATCTATTCAATTTGGCTTAGTTTCAAGATGGCCTTCTACAACTGACAATTGATTAGCTCAGTGCCAGAGTTCCGTAAGCCACAATTGCACACAAAAAAGTTATGGAAGTCTAAACTTAGACCTCGTTTCTTAAAACTATATGCTCTCAATTGGAAATTATTTCTCATTTATCTAGTACATCTATTTTGGCACACATATAAATGATAATTTACAGCCATATGCAGAAATATGCGGCTGAAAAGTTTGTGGTTAGGTAACTCTGGTACTGAGCCACTCAGTTTGCGTTGATATCCTGCAATATTTCTAGAGTGCGGTCTTATGATCTTCAATAGCAGACAATTGTATACTTTATCATGGCACTTCTCTTTGACAGCAGAATTCGCAAACAAACAAATTTGAAGCAGATTTGTGAGAGTATGAAGTAGCTCATTGCTATGGTATGGAGTTGTGGTCAAAATATCTGATAACGGAGTCGGGTCGAAACAGATTGTCAGGTTGATGTTTTTCTGGTATGAAATAACTCGGGGTAAATACTTCGAAACTGAGTGTTGTATAAGCTGAATCAATAGATGGGACCAAATAATGAGTCACAATACTTACAGAAATGCACTCCAACGGACTTACCTACAGTAGGAGTAATAAACATAATAAGTCTTCGAACCCATCCTCCGAGAGGAAAAAAAGGATGAAGTTCTTTATACAAGTGCTTAATAGATAGTAGCTACACATGTGGCCGACATCATATTTGATTTAAGTATAATGACATCGGTCGATATTCCTCCGTAGCTTCAGAGATTAGTTATTATGTAAATTGGGCATGGACATGGTTTCACAATCGTTGAAGTCTAAATAGCAGATAAGGGGTGGATATCAATTTTATTTCACTTTTTTCGGAATCTGTTCTCTTGTTTTATTTCGGTACTTATTCTCAGATGAGATTCTTGTATTTACAGAAGTTACCAGTGTTTGCTCATACAGTCTGATATCTCTTTTTATTTGTTTGAAGCAGCAAGAATGTTATTATACAGGGTGTTATAAAACGTATCCAATATTTTAGGAGGTGATAGCATGCATCGGAACAAGAAAATAATGTCTAATAAACATGTGTCCTAGAACACATACTTCCTGAGATCTGAACACTTCTTCGTAGGAAGCGCTCAATGCGACGTGCATTCATGGCAATGCATTTCTCTGCCCTACAATAAACAGACTACTGGAAAATCATACCGCAGTTGACGCCCTTGGCATGGAATAATGATAATTATGTGGCAAGGAATACTGCAAACAAAAATCTGGTTGCGGATGTGAGCGAGGTTCAGCAGAGACTCTGTCGTCCGCAATTTTGTACATTATTTACTGAAGGAAAAAATAATTGGGAACTTATAATGTTGATTTATAATAAAAATAAAATTTATGGTTAATTCGTCTCTTTGACAAGTTTTCTTCATTTATTATGTCCTGGACTAATATAAAAAAAGAAACGTTTTTAAGGGCGGAATGCTTTGAAAATCGATCTGCTAACTATGCTTGCCACGCAAGTAATAATTTGTCATCTTGAGCTCTATATAGGTTCCAAGTATACGGCGCGTTTATATCAAAGTAATACAGGTTTAATTTTATTAACTTCCTTGTTTGTTCGACAAAGGAAGTCTTTTATCAATGAAATATTACCGCAGTAACATTAACGCGCCGACATTATAGAAGTGCAGGGTTTGAGTCAACTGTAGATGCATTAATCTGATGTAATTTTCAGCCGCCGCATTTATTGATACTAGAATAGACCTATCTGCCGCCGCGCCGGCCAAAGATCAAATTTCTGCTGACTTTAAATATAACAAAGTTGTTTCTAACCAAGCGTCTTCATGCACGCTTTACGGCGACGACAGTGTTGATGATAAAGAAATGGGTGCTGATTTGTTTCAATGCTGAATGTCAATGTAGATGTGAACAATAATTAGTAGCATTTTAAATTCGAACTATATATACAGGGTGTTTAAAAAATACGGGGCATAATTTCAGGTATGTATTTCCCACATGTAGACAATCAAAATAGTTCATTACAACATGTGTCCGGAAATGCTTTATTTCCCAGTTATGGCCTTCACAACATTGAAATTCACCGAAATGTTTTTCTTTCCGCAGGTCGTTGCCGTCAAAGGAGACATTAAGAGGGCACTCTGACAGTTCATTCCGAGGCGAAGGTTACATTCAGTGTTGTGTAGGCGTTAGACTGTGCGACATGTATTCAAATCAAGAGCTGGCAGAGATACACTTCATGTACGGTAAGGCGGACGGCAATGCTGCGCTGGCTCGTCGTTTGTACCAGGAGAGGTACCCACAGCGACAATGTCCAGATCGGAAGACATTTGTACATCTCCATTACCGTCTGTGCGAGTATGGAAAATTTAACTCCCCTGGTTTGGAAAGGGGACGACCAAGATCTACAACTCCAGAAGTACAGGAGGAGATTCTGGAGGCTGTGAACATGACTCCTTCTATCAGCACACGAAGGGTAGCGTTGCAAGTCAATGTTCCTCATACGACTATCTAGAGACTGTTGAAAGAGTATCAATTGTATCGTTATCATTTGCAACGTGTACAGGTCCTGTCACCAGCAGATTACCCTGCACGAGTTAGGTTCTGTCAGTGGTTCTTGCAGCAGTGTGGTGTAAATCCGAACTTTCCTGCCTTAGTATTATTTACAGATGAAGCACACAGTTCACACGAGATGGCATAACAAATTTCCACAATCAGCATGTATGGGCGTATGAAAACCCACGTGCAACTGTTCCATCTCATCACCAGGTGCGGTTCTCCCTCAACATGTGGGCCGGTTTCATTGGTGATCGATTAGTTGGACCCCATGTACCTGTAAACAGACTTACGGGGCAGGCATACAGAAACTTCCTGGAAAACACCATACCTCATGTTTTAGAAGACACTCCACTGATCAATCGTCAACACATTCACTTCTTGCATGATGGCGCTCCTGCACACTTCAGTCGTATGGCTCGCCGGTACTTGGATCGAAGGTTTCCTGATCGATGTATAGGTAGAGGTGGCCCAATTGCTTGGTCTCCACGCTCACCTGATCTGAACCCTCTCGATTTCTACTTGTGGGGCCATTTAAAATCATTGGTTTATTCGTCTCCGGTGCCTGATTTGGAATCCCTTCGGAATCGAATTGTGGCATGTTTTGAGGACATACGCAATACTCCTGGAGTTTGGGATCGTGTTCGCAGGTCAATGAGACATCGATGTGAGGTCTGTATTCAAGCAGGAGGTGGACATTTTGAACATCTTCTGTAATGACAACGACCTGCAGAAAGAAAAACGTTCCGGTGAATTTCAGTGTTGTGAAGGCCATAACTCGGAAATGAAGCATTTCCGGACACATGTTGTAATGAACTATTTTGATTTTCTACATGTGGGAAATACATACCTGAAATTATTCCCCGTATTTTTGAAACACCCTGTATATTGGCGCGGTTGTATCGAAGTAATAAGAGTTTAATAATAACTTCCTTGTTTGTTCGACAAATAGTTTTTGTGTTGTATATATAAATAAGTTTATTTTGCGATTTTTTACTAACTGCGTGATAACATGAAGGTGATAATGCCAGTGAAATGACTCCAGCTCCGGAAGTTACCCAGCATTTGCTCTTAATGGGTTGAGATAAAACCATGAAACAACATTAACCAGATAACTCGTCTCATCCGGGATTTGAACTTCGGCCCGCTCGTTTCACAGTCATATATGCTAACAATTACTACAGAGAAGTGGCCTAGAAGTACATTAGGTAATTGAGAAATATACGACAGATTTATGCTGAAGTACGAAAAATTTTAAAGTTAATAGGACGGTTTCGGTTCCTTTATCTGGTAAACCTGCGGAAATATTTCATTTCGATTTCAAATTGTATTACTTCTTCAAACTTGCCTACGTTAAAAGCACTTAGTCGACACAATCGCAGATGTAAGATGAAGTTATAAGAGTCATACCATTAATAATAATAAACTGGGTCCACACCTGTGGAGTAACAGTCAGCGCGTCTGGCTGCGAAACCAGGTGGCCCGGGTTTCATTCCCGATCGGGGCAAGTTACCAGGTTGAGGTTTTTTCCGGGGTTTTCCCTCAACCCAATACGAGCAAATGCTGGGTAACTTTGGGTGCTGGACCCCGGACTCATTTCACCGGCATTATCAGCTTCATATCATTTAGACGCTAAATAACCTAGATGTTGATACAGCGTCGTAAAATAACCCAATCAAATAAATAAAAAATAATAAATTGTGTTATCGGCATCTGTAAGGTAGATACTACTGCAGGTTAACAAGGACGTTGACATCGCCTCTTGAGAGGCGATAGGACATCCGAAAATAAGTGACAACAACAACAAGAACTATTCCCAGGAATACTTCTGCATTGATTACTTATAAAAAATCCAACATACATTGTACCAATCAAATTTGTAGCCGCCGCGCATGTGTTGCTGGGAACACATTGTATCCATGTACCTTGCACCAATGAAATTTGTAATCGCCGCCCAAGTGTTGATTGGAATAAAATTTGACTGGTGCAAGGTTTGTTGGATACATTGAATTCCCAGCAATACTTGCGCGGTGACAACAAATTTGATTGGTAAGCTTACAACGATGTTTGCTACATTTTTTTCCCAGGAACACTTGCTTGGCGATAAAAAATTTAATTGTTGTAAGGTATGTTGGTTATATTGTATTCCCTACAAAACCTGCTTGGCGATTAATTAATTTAATTGGTGGTAGGTTTTGGATACATTTAATTCCCAGCAACACTTGCGCGGGGACTACAAATTTGATTGGTGTAATGTATGTTGGCTACATTTTATTCCCTGCAACACTTTCGCGGCGATTACAAATTACATTGGTGCTAGGTATTGTATTCCTAGCAGCACCTGCGTGGCGATTACTTAATTTGATTTGTGTTTGTTGGATAATTATATTTAATTCCCAGCAACACTTGCGCGGGGTCTACAAATTTGACTGGTGCAAAGTATGTTGGCTAAATTTTATTCCCAGAAACGGTTGCGCGGCGATTACAAATTTCATTGGTGCTAGGTATTGTTTTCCCAGGAGAACCTGCGCGCCGATTATTTAATTTTATTGGCGTTTGTTGTATAATTATATTGAATTCCCAGCAACACTTGCGCGGCGACTCCAAATTTAATTGGTGAAAAGTATGTTGGCTACATTTTATTCCCAGAAACACTTGCACGGGGATTACAAATTTCATTGGTGTTTGTTGTATAATTATATTGAATTCCCAGCAACACTTGCGCGGCGTCTACAAATTGAATTGGTGCAATATATGTTGGCTATATTTTATTCCCAGAAACACTTGCGAGGCGATTACAAATTTCATTGGTGCTAGGTATTGTATTCCCAGCAGCACCTGCGTGGCGATTATTTAATTTGATTCGTGTTTGTTAGCTAATTATATTGAATTCCCAGCAACACTTGCGCGGCGACTACAGATTTAATTGGTGAAAAGTATGTTGGCTACATTTTATTCCCAGAAACACTTGCACGGGGATCACAAATTTCATTGGTGCTAGGTATTGTATTCCCAGCAGCACCTTCGTGGCGATTATTTAATTTGATTGGTGTTTGTTGGATAATTATATTGAATTCCCAGCAACACTTGCGCGGCGACTACAGATTTAATTGGTGAAAAGTATGTTGGCTACATTTTATTCCCAGAAACACTTGCACGGGGATCACAATTTTCATTGGTGCTAGGTATTGTATTCCCAGCAGCACCTTCGTGGCGATTATTTAATTTGATTGGTGTTTGTTGTATAATTATATTGAATTCCCAGCAACACTTGCGCGGCGACTACAAATTTCATTGGTGCAATATATGTTGGCTACATTTTATTCCCAACAACACTTTCGCGGCGTCTACAAATTTCATTGGTGCAAGGTTTGTTGGTTACATTTTATTCCCAGCAACACTTGCGCGGCAATTACAAATTTGATTGGTGCAAGGTGTATTGGAGTAATACCAGCGTGTAGGTAATTGTGTGCACTCAACTTTGGGTTTCTGGCATCTTGTCAGCCCATTTGGGATGTGTGGATATATTCGGCTGCGGAACAATTTTTCCCTTGAAATTATTCAAGCCTGCTTCTCAGGGAGCTTCTACCTGAAAACCAGATTTGCATAATATGTTCGTTACTATAGGTACGTTAATACAAAGCCACAATTTAAGTCACACTGAATTGTGGGCACTCAAAGTTGGGTTTCTGGCATCTTGTCAGCCCATTTGAGTAATGTGGATATAAAATGAAAAATTGTGACGGTATCGTGTAGTTCCTGGAGTAGCTCAGTCGGTAGAACATGCGTGCGGTAAGCGAAAGGTCCCGGGATAGATACCCGGCTCCAGAACAATTTTTCTCTTGAAATTATTAATGCCTGATCCACAGGAAGCATCTACATGAAAGCCAGATGTGCGTAACATTGAATAACAATTCTTGTACATACACTTAAATTGAAAATTTGTATTTGAAAAGCATTTATTTGAAAATATAAATAAAAGCCGCTCCACTGAGTAAAACACGACTTGAGCTGCAGTCCGCCACTGCACGCTTCCCCGCGCTCTCGACCACGTGCTGTCTGCACCCTTGCCCGAGAGCAGCTCCCTTCAACACGGAGCTACGGTGCGTCATATATATATATATATATATATATATATATATATATATATATATATATATATATACAAGTGTATGGAGAAACTCTCCAAGTTTTTAAACATACCTTATAGGTGCTCGATATGGACTCCACTTGTGTCCCTGCAGACATCAAGCCGATAGTCCAATTCGTTCCACACACGGCTAAGTGTATCCATATCGATTGCAACGATGGTGTTGATGATGCGGGCGCGTAGCTGTGGTGGCGGATTTTCCAGTAATGGAGGTACAAAAACAGAGTCTTTAACATATCCCCACAGGTACAAGTCACACGGTGTTAAGTCAGGGGAACGTGGAGGCCAGGACAAGAGCTGCATATCGTCTCCCCTCTCGCGATCAGTCCATCTTTTTGGCAATCGGTCGTTGAGGAATGTCCGGACTTCGTTGTGGAAGTGAGGTGGAGCGCCATTTTGTTGATATATGAAATCAACACTATCACTCCCCAGCTGTGGCATCAGCCACTCTTCTAACATGCCTTGACACGGTGGGTTCGAGAAAAAAGAAAGGGCCGTATACCTTGGACTTGGAAAGTGCAACGACAAAGACGAAATGCATCTCTTGTCCTGGCCTCCACGTTCCTCTGACTTAACACCGTGTGACTTGTATCTGTGGGGGTATGTTAAAGACACTGTTTTTGTGCCGCCGTTACCGGAAAATCTGCCAGAGCTACGCGCCCGCATCATCAACGCCATCGCTGCAATCGATATGGATACACTTAGCCGTGTGTGGGACGAATTGGACTACCGGCTTGATGTCTGCAGGGACACATGTGCAGTCCATGTCGAGCACCTATAAGGTATGTTTAAAAACTTGGAGAGTTTCTCCATACACTCTTATATTTAAAAATTTTCTACGTTCAATCTTTCGTCCACAAATAATTTTCGTAATCAGGGAAATCATTTATACTCACTCTGTGTATATATATATATATATATATATATATATATATATATATATAATTTGAATTGCTAATTGAAATTAAGGGAAAACGACTGAACAGATTTTAATAAATGACCCCTCATTTTTGAAGCTTGGAACCCAAAGTTTTTCGGAAAAATGGTAGTTTTAAGTGAAATGTCTATTTTCCTACATCATTTTCCTATTTTCCAAAATCCATCTGTCGTGAGTTTTGAGAAATAATGGGTTTTCACAATAAAACAAAACACAAACACACTCAAATAAACATTATCACTCGAAGGCTAAGACCTGGAGAATTGCTGATATATTTAGAATTCAGTTGACTCAGATTCTCTCACATCATAATTCCAATATGTCGATCGTTTAAATTATGGTTTATTTAACGACTCTCGCAACTGCCGAGGTTATATCAGCGTCGACGGTGTGCCGGAATTTTGTCCCAGAAGATTTTTTTTAAATGCCACTGAATCTAGTGACACGAGGCTGTGGCATTTAAGCACGCTTTAATGCCATCGACCTGGGCCGGGATCGAACCCCCAACGTCGGACATAGAAGGCCAGCGCTAAGACTTATACTAACTTTGCCACCCAGGGCGACTGTCGATCTTCATTTGCGTAAATTTTTCAGAATGTTTCTGTAATGTTGATAATCAAAAACTTCAAGACTTACTAAGAAGAATTTACAGATCAGATTGTCTGGTGTGTAATTTTCTGAGTACAGCTGTCTGTGTATTGGATATTAAAAACTACAAAGCTTAGGAATGTTTCATGACATAATTAAAAATGAAATATTATTATAGTGAGTGCCATGATGTATTTGTCACTAATTATACGGATTAATGCTTTATTGATGATGAAATCTTTTAGGTTTATATAAGTAGGCGTACAGAATATTTGAAGTTAGATCTTCATTTCTATACTATTTACTGAGTGACGGCTATATAGTAGTCTATACAAAACTTAAGTAATATATAACAATATTGTTATTGAAATGAAATATTTTTATAGTTATTAATCAAGTGGTATGGGTCTTTTCGATAGTACATTTAATGGTGGTGTGTTGTAGATATTTAAAGATGAAAGTTAGAATTTATAAAACAGTTAGGCTACTGGTTGTTCTTTATGGTTGTGAAACTTGGATTCTCACTTCGAGAGAGGAAGAGAGATTAAGGGTGTTCGAAAATAAGATGCTTAGGAAAATATTTGGGGCTAAGAGGGATGAAGTTATAGGAGAATGGAGAAAGTTACACAACGCAGAACTACACGCATTGTATTCTTCACCTAACTTAATTAGGAATATTAAATCCACATGTTTCAGATGGCAGCCCATGTAGCACGTATGGGTTAATCTAGAAATGCATATAGAGTGTTAGTTGGAAGGAATTAAGGGAAAATACCTTGAGGGAGGCAGACGTAGATGGGAGGATAATATGATAATTGATTTGAGAGAGGTGGGATATGACGGTAGAGACTGGATTAATCTTGCTCAGGATAGGGACCAATAGTGGGCTTTTGTGAGGACGGCAATGAACCTCCGGGTTCCTTAAAAGCCATTTGTATGCAAGTGATGTAAATATTTATGTTTGTGATTCTCTTCAGTATTATCTGGAGGAAGCGCAAAAATTATAATGCCTAAGGGAAGACCAAAAGGTATTACTTACTGATAAAATAAGAGGTCTACAAAATGTTGTAGTGTCCCGATCACTTTAGCAAGATCTCTTAGCAGGAAAAAGTGATTGTACCCTCTACATTTCAAGGTAGTTCACGAAACATGCAGCAGCTATACCAAGACGCTATGTCTATTATTGGAAAGCATGGCAAATCTCGTATTGTCATCACTCTCACCTACAATCCGCAATGACCTGAAATAGCTACTGCTTCACTTCCACATGGAAAACGGACTAATCGTCCTGACATTGTTACTTGCGTTTTCGCATTGAAACTCGAGAACTGATGATGTATAGGTTCAATAAAAACTATTTAGCTGGAAGAAAATCATTCAGAGGGGTATATTTAATTTTCATGGAAGCAAATCACTTCCAAAATGTCTGGTATTCTTCATTGGAAATAAAGTTGAAAAAATTTTAATTTGAACTTCTAATTAAATTAGTTTGCAGCATTTGCTGCACAATCCAGTAGTAAATGTATAATTCAAAGAAAATCAATCAATATGCATTTAGAAAAAGACTGCGACTTAGTGCAAATTAAACAAACAACGTGATATGTTGATTACGGTTCTTTGAATAGTATAAATAGGTAGAAAATCACCTACTATATTCTCTGTGAAAATATTACACTTCTTTTTAATAAAAATGTAAGAACATCATTATTACGAAGCAATTTATATTTTTTTATTTTTATTAACTCTCATTAGCCCTACCACTACATATGAATCTATACTAATAATAAATCTGTAGCCGAAATTTTTCTGGTAATTTTCGATTTTCCAAAAATAATTGGTCCTAACATATATAATTAACCACCCTGAAACCGAAAATCGCTTTTTTGAAATTTTTGTCTGTATGTCTGTCTGTCTGTCTGTATGTTTGTTACCTTTTCACGCGATAATGGCTGAACGGATTTCGATGAAAATTGGAATATAAATTAAGTTCGTTCTAACTTAGATTTTTGGCTATATGGCATTCAAAATACATTATTTAAAAGGGGGGGTTATAAGGGGATCTGAATTAAATAAATCGAAATATCTCGCTTATTATTGATTTTTGTGAAAAATGTTACATAACAAAAGTTTCTTTAAAAATAATTTGCGATAAGTTTTATTCCTTGAAAAATTTTGATAGGACTGATATTTAATGAGATAAATGAGTTTTAAAATTAAAATAACTGCCATCTAAGGTCGTGTAATGAATTAAAAAACAAATGACTTCGTCTATAAGGGGCCTTGGACACAACAATCGAAAGCTATGAAAGCCTACAGAGAATGTTTCTGTGTTTTTATAAAGTAATATCAGAAGCTAAATTAACCGATTTGTATAATTAATTATTATTTCATCATTGGAAAGTGTAGTTTCTCTGGATGGACATAATGCTATAATGTTATTACAGTAACTTGTGAGTGAATTGAGGACAGGTAAGATTAAAATAGCTTCTTATGCACAGAAAACTTGATAGGTTATTCTGTGTATTCATTTCCTGTATTTCTTAAAATAATGTTTATGAACATATTCATTTTTATCTCAGAGAATTAACGAACAACGAGATTGTATTGATTTAATATGCAGTAATAGTACCTACGTTAGCTTAGCAATCCCTTATTTAATTATTCAAATTTTAACTATGCACAATTGAATCGTGTTAAAATACATAAAATATATATGCAATAAATGCAATGCAAAAAAATTGGGTCATGAGCCAAGCAATTATGTTGCGCTGTTGTAAAAGTTGTTCCTCCTGAGATTCAAGAGCTCCCACAACAAATTAAAAACTTTCTAATTCGAGTACATCCGTTATCAACACACTTTTTACATAATATAATATAATATAATGTAATATAATATAAATATAATAATAAATCTGTAGCCAAAATTTTTCTGTTAATTTTCGCTTTTCCAAAAATAATTGGTAATAACAATTAAGAAACATGTTGAAGGAATTGTCATTGCACCAAATGAGTGGTCTCTGGATCAAAATGATAGCATTTTAATATTTTAAATACAATTTAAATTAAGTAACATATTAAACGATTTATCCTTCTATCAAGCATGAATGTTCCCTGGATCAAATATCCTATTTTAATTATGTAACTACTTTATATTTATTTCTAACGGGTGCAGCGGAGCGCACGGGTACGGCTAGTAGATAATAAAAAGACATATTAATATGACTGCCTTCAATGTGGAAAAGTTGTCTTCAAGGACTTTCAGAATCTTGTCTAAGTTTAACAATCTCCAGGTAATTGTTATATTCAATGGCAGAATAAAATTTATCAAATTGTCCAAACCTTCTTGCTGCATTACTGATCTCAAATAATTATTCAAGTACATGCAACATTGGATTTTCTTCATTAATTTTCTAATATGCCAGTAAACACCTGCGATTATACTAACAACTTTTATTTTCTGAAATGTTGAGAGCTGTGCAGTTTAGTAAGTTCATAGTTGAATCTTCTTCCCTACAGAGAACACGTTATGGCGAAGTATAGTATAAGCCAGTGGTCGTGAGCACTCGCTGAAATGTGCAATGGGTACGCGGTGCAACAGGGAAGATAGAGAGCATGCCCCTAGTGCACTGTAAGAGAGACGAGCCCAGCGTGCTGTGTGCTGACGACCCCTGGTATAAACCCTAATTCCGAAGAGATACTGGACTAAATATATCGGTTGTTCTTGGAGAATTACGAATCAGGTCATATTTATTTTCTGATTACTTACTTTATATTAGTTACTTTCTACTCTGTACGTAAACAATACTGATATATCATAATATTTCAACTACGAGAATAATTTTGCTTCACGTACCATACACAATATTGCCGCATAATTGCAGTCTGCAGTGAAACAAGACTGACCGATAGGCAGATTTTCACCTTTTAGTCTACCTGCAATGCCTGCTGTCGTGATTTGCCTGTCAAACATGTGAGGAAGTCGTCTATCGCAATTCGGGGAATACCTACATTTAGATGAACTTATTTCTTATTCTGATAAACCTCCCCTTTTATCCGACTTACACACCACTGCGGGTAGTGTTGACACATTCGGACCTTCCTATCACGGTGTCGGCATGACGCAGGGCCACCGCAGAGATAACACAGAGCAATCACAAGACAAGGATAACACCCAGTCCCGTGTTGGGAAGGGAAGCACATGCGTGCGCTATCCACACAGCTACAACGGGAGACACCTATTGATAATATGCGATGAGAAAGGTTTTTTTACATAAGTATTTATTTGAACGAATAAATAGAATTAAACTTTCATAGTTATAGCATATTTCTTGTTGAAATGTGAATTAAATAAGAAATACATAATATTATATTATTGATTTCATCATTATATACAGTAGGCTATTTAGAAGCTGCGAACAGTTAAATGCTACACGCTACAGTTCATTTCCCTCTCGCCTTGCCATGATTTGACGCTCGTTGTAACAATCGTGGTAGCCACAGATGTTCCGTTAACTGCTCCCGCAATATATCTACGAAACAATTTTATTTTTAAACTTCTAAATGTAATGAATAAATGCCCAGCAAATACATTTTCATTTAAATGTTGTGTATTTATAGGGTTAAACTTTTAATGATTTGCTAAAGTTTCACTTAAAATATTGACTGCATTGTGTATGTTTTTAAACATAAGCAACGGTTTTTACTTGCAAGAAACAGAACGCAGGGGGAGTATGGTTGGTCCTCATTGTTGATGGAATGGAGTACAGGGAGTGGAAATATGGCCAACTAAATATATTTGAAAACAATTCAGACGCTTAGATATTTAATAAGTAAAGGAATAGGAACACACATAAATGGAATTAGCTGTTCTAGTTATACCGATCTACTTCATATGGACATGCTAAACGCATCGCAGTGCAATTTCGTTGTTTTATAGAAGCTTGACACTGTTGGTACTGCTGAATGATATACCGAACGCTCCTCATTTGAATTTCGAGTAGGAATCGCAGATGTGCAGTTCGTGGTTGTTTGTAACAGGCGAAGTGTCGTGTGCGTGATTAAATTTTGTGTTGGATAATTGGAGAATGTGGATAAATGTACGGCCTGAGAATATCTTCGCTAGTTGAAAGGTTAGTTACACATTTTTTATTGTAGACTATATTTGACATTTTCTGAAGATGATTGTTTGTTAAAATCTTCCGTTGGTAATGTGAAAGGGGAAACTAGCGTTGAGGTTGTTCCCGTGATTTCAGAAGTGAAAATCGTTTAATTTAGAAGGTATTTTTTGTGGATATTTGGTTGATGGTATATAGGACATAACAAAAGCATAAACTAACCAAACGTCAGTTGTCACAAATTCATTCATGCAAGTACGCGAGTACCGTAGAAGAGGGTAAAGTCGATGCAAATTTTGCAATTTTTTAATGATATTGAGGTTATGCAATGGAGCGAAGTTCCTCAGAATATAGCATTTTGTCGTCATATCCTTCACTTATGAAAATACGTTACAAGAATTGAATTACAATATATAAAAAACTTTCTTTTTATTTGACTTGTGATCGAAGTTACCTGCTTAAAAGGGTAAAGTCGATCACCATTGAATTTTTAGCTTAAGATCGATTTTAAAATATTGCGGAGTAAAGTCGATCACTGTTTATGTTTTTAAAAAACAAATTAAGTGTATTACATGTATTTTATTTGTTATAAGGGGTGTAAAAAAACAATAATCTTCAATATATGCCTATAGCATTATATAGTGTATCTTTTGTTACTGTGATCATACTGTTCGATATAATTAGGCCTATAGGTCTCCACTGGGGCGCGCTTCCGAACAGGGCAGCGGCATTTCCCCTGAGGTTAGAGCTCAGCTTAGGTGTGTGTGTATTAATTGAACAAAATGTCATATAAACATGCGTCCTATTTTCAATATTTTCTAGCCCCTAATTTTCGATTCATACACACACACCTAAACTGAGCTCTAACCTTAGGGGAAATGCCGCTGCCCCTGTTCGGAAGCGCGCCCCTGCACTGTACAATCGTGAATGATTGGTAACTTATAAAACATAAAAACACATTTTAATACTTCACATACCAACAAACAAAGATTTAAGAATTCAAAATTTACATTGAAATACCACCCTTCAATTATAATCTAAAATGCAATTCAACATTGCTTAGGTTTATATCAGATGTTATTTGAAATCTTCCCCTCCTCATGTCACTTTAGAAACTACGTTGTTCCCATAGTCAGGTACAGAGGGGTGTACAAAATATGTTCCTTTGGCAGTGCTTCTCTTACACAAGAAATTCACCATAATTTCGTGTTCCTCTTTCCCCACTATCCCATCAATATAAGCTATACTATGACACTTTTCTGTTTATAAGTGTTAGTTGGAGGTATTTCGGTGAACAATTTATTCTTCCTGCTGGTCCTATCTGCTTCGAGTAGGTCGATGGCATGATCGACTTAACCCTACAAAGGTACAAGTTTTTTTAAAATAATAAGTTTCAATACTAACATTTACGAACTGGAAAAGTATTATTTCAGGATATAATCTCCACGAAAAGTACTTACGTATACTTCCTGTCTCCTTTCACTGCTGACTATAATTTAGAGTTTGTAAGACTTTGTTTTCATTTAAGAGAAAAAGTTGAAAATAACAGTTTTCACTTCAACGGTAATTACACAGTGTTCCCATTGTTGGCATTCGCAGGCTTTTTGTTGTCCCTCTACAATGTAAGGCCATGAAGTCAGCATAACAAAATTTTAACAAGTAACTGAGAAAATATATAATTTTCAATAAAAATCGCAAATGATCGATTTTACACCCACTGATTGACTTTACCCACGTCTAAGGTACGAAGGGAGCAACTTCAGCGCTACTTCAGCTATTTAAAACCATGATAAATGGTAGAACGGGAAGGTTAGTTCAGTATCATGTAATGCATTACTTTGCATGTAACACAACCGTTAAAAAATAGAGCTGATTGAAGCTCAATAAAGGGCTGTAATATGGTCTTTTAATTTATTTATACTAGACCTAGATTTTATGAATGGATACATGTCCGAGTGTGCGTGTGTATGTAAAATGCAACGCCGTATGACTGGGTTATTTCCAGAACCAAAGATAAGTAGGACTACGTTGAGTGCGTACAGTTGCGTGAAAACTATATTCTGCAACGCATAAAGTTGGATTGTACGAGTACGATCATAGTTGTCTGTTTTTCATAGTGTAGCTTTCACACCGCTTAAGTTACTAATACCACACTTTGTAACATTCATTCATTCATTCATTCATTCATTCATTCATTGGATGTTACATTACCGATGAAGCTTTAAGATGTGGAAGAAGTAAAAAATTTAAAAGATTACCATTTTATGGCGAGATGTAGTCAGATGAGGCCGAAGATTCGCCAACAGATTACCTAACATTTGCCTTATAGTGGGGGAAAGCCTCGGAAAATCCAACCAGGTAATGGGGTGAAGTGAGGTGGGGCCGAGGACTCGGCATCCGCCCCATAGCTGAGGAAGACCAGTCAGTCAGACCAAACATTTAAGAATTTTCGTTAACCAGTTCTGCGTTTGTGTAAGGGAGAGAATAATGTTATGAAGTACTAGTTAATTGGCCAGTTTGTTCCAATTTGGCTTCCTCAGATAGGTTATAACGGACTCTTCTTGGATAACGAAAATAGAGGAGCCATAATAAAACTAGGCCTATATTTTGTACCAGTTTTCATCTTGTTCTATTTTTAAAATATACACATTAATTCAAACGAGTTTATTATAATTTTTTGTGGTTTTGACCTACAATTTTTTTTAAATTACAGTAACGTATAGTTACGTAAATGATTGGAACAGCTTTCTTGGAACTGCAATATTTAATTAACTAGGCGCCATTGTGGCTAGAGCGCTGGACGCTCCCCGGGTTCGATCCCGGTGTACTCCCGATTTATAAATTGTGTTGGGCAGGTAACACAGGAGTTTTCCCCAGGAATCTCCGGTTCCCCTGTGACGTCCCAACAAATCTCCATTATCATCTGATCGAGGGCTCGTATGGCGCAACGACTGTATCGGTAAATTGTCTACATACAGAGGTATGAAAATTATTAGAATAATCTTAATTTTAAAGTTTTTTTTAATAGTTCCTTCACAAATATTCATTGAATTGATGAATATTGGTATATAATATCACTATACTGATGTAGGATATATTTACTACTAACAATGCCGGAAAGCATTGTTGTACATTGGTATTTTTCTTATTTTACAATTGTTATGGGAATTCAGAAATTATTATATTATGTTGGCGGAATTGGAAACATAAAAAATTAGTTAAGAAATGCTTTAAACAAATTGTTCTTTGCGTTTACATTGTTGTGAAGGTTCAAATGAACGTATACATTTGTTTTGTGCATATAATTTTTTATGTTTCCAATTCCGCCAACATAATATAATAATTTCTGAATTCCCATAACAATTGTAAAATAAGAAAAATACCAATGTACAACAATGCTTTCCGGCATTGTTAGTAGTAAATATATCCTACATCAGTATAGTGATATTATATACCAATATTCATCAATTGAGTTAATCTTTGTGAAGGAACTATTAACAAACCTTTAAAATTAAGATTATTCTAATAATTTTCACACCTCTGTATCTGAATGATGTAAGTCAAGTGCCCGCCATTGTTTTTTTTATTTTAGTAGGTTATTTTACGACGCTTTATCAACATCTTAGGTTATTTAGCGTCTGAATGAGATGAAGGTGATAATGTCGGTGAAATGAGTCCGGGGTCCAGCACCGAAAGTTACCCAGCATTTGCTCATATTGGGTTGAGGGAAAACCCCGGAAAAAACCTCAACCAAGTAACTTGCCCCGGCCGGGAATCGAACCCGGGCCACCTGGTTTAGCAGCCAGACGCGGTTATATATATAATAACTGGTCGATACATTTTAGGATTTCGCTGTGTGTTAGAAGCGAATCTTTCATTTCTTCTGCCGTTGCAGGATATTACAGTTATCAATTCGTTCTTCTTCCCCAACATTTTCATTAAATTAGCTGCTGTTACTTCTAAGCATAAGGGGTGGGTGAAATTTAAAGAAATGCTTGGTGGTATATTATAAAAAAATTGTGTACAGCACTACAAATAATTACCAAATGTTAAATTACCTATTCTTAAAGTGATGAAAAGTGCATAAATATAGCCAAACTGTGGTCAAGGTTCACGTTAGACAGGAGGTCAACTTAAGTAGATTCTATACAGGGTGGATATAATACAATCTAGCTAGCTGAATAAATAAATTTCCATTCTAGGCAAAGAAATAAAATCTGTAGGTTTTAACAAGTTATTCCTTGAGTAGAGTACAACAAAAAATTCTACCATATTAATTCCAAATGAATACTTACCTTAGAAAAAATAATTTTCACATAAATGTTAAGACTGTTTGACTGGATAACTGCTATGTTTTCGGGTTCGGTGAGCCACGTATTTGGTGGCTTACTTAACCTCATTTAAATTAAGACACCATTACACAAATCTGGATTAAGTTTTATGTCTGATTTTGGTGTTGAAGGCCAATTTTGACTGTATAATTAAATATTTGCATGTATATTTTGCTATTACACTGCTTTTGAAGAATAGTTCTATCTGTCCTCATACTTTTTAACAATTTGCAAAATTCAGTGTTTTTATTTTCCTTTTATAAGGAAATAGTCTTTTCCGAACTTCCCTATAAGTTCCTTTTTAAGGAAACTCTTGGTGCTCTTAATTTTCAAAATGTTCCTCAGTAGTGTGAATTATAAAACAGCAAAAATTAACACTAACACAAATATTCATGTACAAATAGGCCTAATCAAATAAAAAAAATACTTGCTTGCTCACAGAATGTCAAGCACGTGTGGTGATTGCAAGGACATCCCAGCAGAATTAGAAAGCGCTAATGTAATTTCTCACGAAATCAACTGTGCTCTCAGAGTACCATCCTACCCCTTGGGTCATGACGTCGTGTATACTCCGTGAGTTTAAACTTGTCTCGCGAATCGGTGACCCTGGGCCGCAGTTTGGTTATGGCCCTAAAGGGAAGAATAAAGAACAAAGCAGGCCTCCGAAAGTTTGAACAAAATCTGAAGACTCCCCCGTCTATGATTAAAACATTGGTATCTGATGTGACAGTTAAGCAACGAATTGTTGGAATATTTTATCCTAATGTGTGGACAACATGCTGTTATCCATGACTGGACAGTTCAAATAAAGGAGCACGTTAATCGATTGTAGTTTAAGAAGTCTGATTCCTGGATCATAAAGATTTTGTCGATAATGTGCGGACGTTCATAGCAACGCACCAGATGTGCTGACCAGTGGAGCTTCGAGAAGGAACTCCCTTGCTGTGAAAGGAATGAAACGCATCTTTGGTTCAACAGGTGTTATTTCTGCAACAACACATTTCTACACGATAATGCCAATGGCTGGAACTCTTCTACCACACGTGTATGTTTTAATGTCTGAAGCAACGAGAAAATCTCTTGCAAACGTGACTCCTAATCTGCCGAACATCAAAGCCTGTCCCGTCAAGTTAGCAAACATGTCCAAACAAGAACATCAGGTATTTTTGAAAGACGTGTCATGGACAGACCTCATAGGAGGGAAGCTGAGGTAAACGTCAGCAATGACATTTAACCCTAAAACTCGGTATATCTTCGCGGCTGAGGCTCCTGGGAGTAGCCATCTTATATGGATTGAGAGTAGAATAATTGTCATCGGTTGCCATAGTAACCATCGTGCTCTATCTTTACTACTGGCAGCATATACGCCTGCTTCCATTTTCGATGCATCTGCCTCCAAATTGTGAGTTTTCTCCCTTCTCTCCATTTCACTCGCGAATTTTTCCAATTCAGCCTGTCGACTGCTGCTTGTTAATGAATTGTTATTATTTTTGTAATTTGTTATTTAACAGCGCTGTATCAACTACGAGATTATTTAGTGTCGATGGAATTGGTGACATCTGATGATGCCGAGGATTCATCATGCACTACCAGACATTTATTTACGGTTGGTGAAAACGTAGGAAAAAACCCGTGCCCCAGAGCAATTTCTGATCTGCAGGCAAGCGCCTTAGCCGACTGAGCTACGCCGATGGCTTAATTGTTATTCTAACCTGCTTCGTTACGATTGGTTTGACATCACAGCGAAAGTCCTACCACTTCGCGTTCTCGAGTTACACTGCCTCGGTAGCCTACGATCCGCCAATTCATGCCTGAATTTCGTTCCTTCCGCGTATTGCTAGATGACGTCACCCTCTCAAACTCGAGATCACGTTGGATATATTGATTCTTCGGCTATCGATCGTCGTTTACCTCATTGGAATATGTCGTGTAGTCTAGGAATTATATGCGCGACAAAGCTGACCTGAAAATGTGTTGGTCGACTTTCTGAGATGGCATCCTAGTATTGGACCGAAATTACAGACTAATTAACGTCAGAAGTTGTTTACTTTACTATGTTAAGTTAATTATAACTTCATTATTAGCCACCGGCGTGGCTCAGTCGGTTAAGGCGCTTGCCTGCCGGTCTGAAGTTGCGCTCGGGCGCTGGTTCGATCCCCGCTTGGGCTGATTACCTGGTTGGGTTTTTTCCGAGGTTTTCCCTAACCGTAAGGTGAATGCCAGGTAATCTATGGCGAATTCTCGGCCTCATCTCGCCAAATACCATCTCGCTATCACCAATCTCATCGACGCTAAATAACCTCGTAGTTGATACAGCGTCGTTAAATAACCGACTAAAAAAACTTCATTGTTTTATTTTTATTGTGCGCAGTAAGCTGTTTAAGTTAACAGTTACCTGGGTGCGCTGGCAGCAGGCAGGCGAGTTACTGCTGTGACGCATGGTAAGCAGGTACAAGTAATTAGGCTAGACAGCTCATTGTGATAAATTCTACCAGTGGGTTAGAAGTCGGTTGTTAATGTGTGCACCTGTACCAGCAGGTAACCGCTAGCACTTCTCTGCTTCTGTATTCACTCTGATATTCGTACAGACGATATAACAACACTGACGTTATTGTGATCAAATGAGAGGCAATTGATAAAATATAAAATTTCAGTTGTTAATGTTTCGAGTAAAAAAAATTTTGAAACAGCCTGTGAATTCGTATGTCTATTGGTAAACTGATGTCAACGCCATCTCTATACAGCGACTTCCTAGCTTATAGTATTTCGCCTGTCGCACAACTCGTGAGTGGTTTCATTGCATTCGATTGAAAAATCTGCCGTAATGTAAACATTATCTCCGTATAATATGGTACTGAGTTTATTTCAAGACTAGGAAGAGTTTTAATTTCTCTAAATAGTTATGCTGATACGCTAAAATCACGACCATCTGTCTTCAAGATTGCGTTTACCATTATTATTGTGTAGTGCGTAGTTTTCCTTGATTGTATTCGTTCGTTTGAATCTGTTGTGTGTATGTAAATAGTTTCTGTGGACTGAGTTTAATTAAAGTTCGGTGTAAACCTTAAGATATAGGAATAGATTCTGAAGGGAACTGTGCAACATAACGGTAAGTTACATACTGACGATTTACAGCAGTGATGTCAAAGCAAGTGCATTTTTCTGACCTTGATGTCGTGCGCGGGCAGCAAGCGCTAAGTATGGAAAGAGGAAGGGTTGTGTATATGAATAAGCAACCTGTTGAATTAAGAAAACACTTCAAAAGGAACGCGAAATTTTATGTCGTTATTTTTATATGGCTTCTTTCTGTTTAATATTATCTATATTGTCTGTAAAACAAAAGTACTAACATTGATTTCTTAATATTGCACTTGTGTTTCAAATGTTAATAACATAATAGAGAGTTAAGAAGGAATATTCACTTAAATTCCATAGTAATATAATATTATAGCCTACTGTATTAAGTGGATGAAACACATCATTCATAAAGAAAGTGATATTCCAAAGAAAGAGATTGAGTATGACATGATAAGTTGGAATTTATATTGATGGTATCTTTAGCCTTACAAAAGTAATCAATAAACTAATCAAAACAATATTACAGTACAAAGCAAAGTTACCTAGGTACTGTACACATAACATAACTCTTATCGCATTATGCTTTTAAGGTGATATTTGTGAGCAACTTCCTATCATCAGAATATTAAATTATTTTCTCGAAATCTGCTGAAGCTATAGAGCTGACATTTTTACAACACATGGGCACGTATCTTTTGCTTATGATGTAGCAGTAGTTGCTTTGTTAATTCATTTCCTTAGAAACAATTTCCATGCGAATATTTTCTAAATTTTCCAATACACAATCTTCAGTAATACGTATATAAGGTATATTAGATTTACGAAAACTTTGTATAAGGCTACTAAATAAATAGGCCTATACCTGAAAATTTCACTTTTCTATACGAAAAGTTGAGAAAATATTTCTTTTGAATCAAACTTGTGAAAAATGAGCATTAAAGTTAAAATTTACATTCTCATAATGCACTTATACTTCTCAGGCAAATCTAAAAATTAACATGGATACAGTTTTAATAAGTTCTCTTCCCTTTATCTATTGAATCAGTGCTGGCCATCCCTGAATATAGCTCGATCAAGCGGCATATACCATCTCTTTCGTCTGTCTCTTTTCTTTCCGCTGTAAAGCGCTCAGGCTTTCCTGGGCTCTAAAGCGCGCGCTTGCTCCTGTGGGCATCAATTGACTTGCCTGATTTACAGAAGAGACAGTTTAGATACTTAAAATAGTTAATAAAATAAGTTTTATGTTTTATCACGTTTAACCTCCAAATTAAAAAAAAAAAAATCTTTTTTGTTGTACGTTTATCAACAGTAATCTCACTAGACGTTTTGATTTACCTAGAGAAAATCAAAACTCGAGTGGGATTTAATTGACTATTACACGATTAGAAGAAAGTAGGCCTATATAAAGATTAGAAGTAATGAAGTACTCCAATACAATAACATATTAATTGACTTATGAAAATAAAACTGTCTTCAAATGCACTATTGTACTGTACCATCTCAACATTACAAAATTACGCTAGATGCATGCTAGATGGCAGTAGTGAGTTATGATTACTAGCAATGCCTTCTCGATCTATATCACGATGGCAGTGCTACTAGTCATGCAGGTTTTGTTGATTCATTTTCATTTTTATTAAAACAGTTGCATTCCACTTAAATTATCCGAATCCCAGTAATCAACGTCACTTGACAGATGATTTTCAATAAATCTTAATATTAAACAATCTCCGATACCTGACTATCCATCATATAACAGAAGCTATAACATACTGTAACCTAAATAATATATACAAGTGTTAGAAAAGTTTTAATTAACGACGATGACATAAAAAATAAACATGAATAATTTTAAAAAGAATAATTAATTATTGAATGTACAATTTTCAAATTTGAATATTTTAGTGGTTGGTGGTTCAATTGATGTTATATTGGACGTGTGCGTAAAAGAAATGGAACTCGTTGATGTAGGCCTACATGGTGTATTCCTGAACTTATTCAGGATTTCCGAATGGTGCTCTTCATTTATTTGTAAATAGGATTTCAGGGAAGATGCATAGATATGACCAGTGATTTTTATTAATGCTTGTT
Organism: Periplaneta americana; assembly: GCF_040183065.1. Lineage (NCBI taxonomy): Eukaryota > Metazoa > Arthropoda > Insecta > Blattodea > Blattidae > Periplaneta > Periplaneta americana. The sequence goes on from NW_027185509.1 coordinate 576,309, forward strand.
CTTGAATGCCAGTGCGAGTCATATTTGAAACTGCTGTGCATCGACTGGAGTGGTTTGTAATTTTCTATTTTTTTTTTTTTTGACGTCCATACCAGCGCAGTTTGAAATGTTGGCAAACAAAGAAACAAATGCTACGGACGCGATAAAATTAAACGAATGCTAGGGACGCGATAAAATTGTGCGATAAGCAGCCATGATTGGTTGAAATATGTCTTTTCGTACAGTTTTATTGGTCAAAAGTAGTATGACATAGTAAAAGTGGAATAGTCATTGTAATACTTACTGTACGTTCAAGCTACAAGCTGAAGCTTGGTGTGTATTATGTGTATTTATTATTATTTTAAGAAACGTGTTATAGACAGACCTATGTCTATTTCTTATTTACGATAGGGGTAAAATACTTACGCATTGGGGAAGAAATATGTACTGTAAGTACACTTTTCAAGCTTTACACGTAACTGATTTAGTTCATATTTCCAACTTGAATTCGGACTATTCCAGACAATTCTTCCTTAGAATTTATGTGTCAAAGTAAATGTTGAGTGTTTGTTTTTTATTAGTATAGGTTACACACTCACACTGCAACTGCGTGTATTACATAACACTGTTGTTCCCGTAGGTCTAGGCTATCTTTGACTTCAATAGGCAGGGATCTTGGTCCGGTGGTTACAACAGCAGGAATAGTAGAGCCATTCTTAAAGACTGCTTTAACACTGCTTTAGTCACACGTTCCCTTCCCTACTGATGTGGAGTTGCGCTTCAGCTGAATAACTATAAGCAGAATGTTAGATAGTCACATGGCGAATCTTCGACCCCATATTCTTTAAAAGACATCTCATTACGACTAAGGTCATCGACGCTAAGTAATCTTGTAGCTGATAAAACGCCCTTAAATAACCGGCTACATACTTCTTATAAATAATCTGCTACAAGTAGATTTTCTTAGAGAGGAATCCTGTTGTTCCAAGACAAAATATGACGTCATTTTTTGTAGTTCTTCAGGAGCGAGAATTTAAATTTTGAACGACTGTATAAAATCATAGTACTTGTACATACCATGTTTCATACCAATTGGTTAGAGAGAATACTATAGAAATACGATACGCGTGCCATATTTTGCCACAATAAAGATAACATTAGGATGCACAACATACAGAAAAATCTCATTTTCGCCAAAAATTGATCCATTATATTTGCCTTGGAATCGTAGAATTTCTGTAGGACCTATAGGCACCGTGCATGGGTCTCAAAATCGTTCTGGTGGCGCCGCGCAGTGTCTCAATTCCTAATTAACTACAGGCTGGCAGTCATTCACTAGTCATGTGTGATATAGAAATTACATGCGGCTTCTGCCGATAAAAAGTTGTAATATTAGTAAGATTGAGTTCATTGATTCATAGTGTTCTGCCCAAGGGCAGGTCTTTCAGTGCAATCCCAGCAATCTCCAATCTTTAATTATTTTATAGACTCAGTGGAAAGTTCAGTACTGCTAGAGGAGTGTAAAAATGTAACTACAAAGTTCCTGAAATATCAGTGAAGATGTTTGGCATTTAAATCAGATTTCAGACCATTGAATGAGGGTGAACAGTCATATTACTAAAACATTGATATACTTATATTTGATGTCATGACGTGTATAATATTTGTGTGTATAATGTCTCTATAAATTATGTATTTTAATGTGATTTAATTCTAAAAGTAGTCTTAATTACACTTCCTGAATAATGGGCGACTGCAAATTCTCTAAAACACAACACATAATGAACAATATCATCAACATACTACCTCTGATTGAGGTTTTAGCTGATATGTACATCTGTTATCAGGCTGTACATCTCACTTGACGATATGTGTCAGAGGAAGAACAATATTGTTTGTATGCATATGAAGTCCGACTAGTGTAATTTGTAGCTAGTCGGAGATATATGCAATGGAAGGGAAAAGGAACTGGCCACTCTACCCCATGATCTTCTGGTCTAGTTGCCTCATAAGTGGTGCCTTGTTGGTATCACTTATGAGGTTCAGACTTCTCTTTGGACAGTTGAATAAACAACAAGATCAACATGCGGAAGCAGTTCAATTGATAGTTTGTGTAAAATGTTATAGTGTATATTTTAATTCGCTGAATGCACCATTCAACGTGAATTCGAACACTGGCAACGCTGTAAGTAGTTTCCACTTCTTCAGCTGTTAATTTACCATCGTGCACATACGGTGGAGTAACAACAATGATCCCTTTATCGGAGAGGTTTGCTATTATTCCGGGAAAACCTGACTTCATCACCACCTTCTAACAAAGTCAATAATCCGCAATCAGTTGTTATGAATGTGTCACTCGATCTGCCCCGGTAGCATTTAGATTTGAAGGCCACCATCTGATCCACATTGTGTGGCTGTTCCACTTCTAAACAATTAATTGTCACTCTACATTTTTCAATATTGCAGGCATTGTTTCCTGAATACTTTCTCTGCTAGGCCAACACCCAAAATTACAGTAACCATTGTGGATGTCAACAACATTAAAGTGGCGGTAAAAATACATTATAATTATAATTGTACGATTAACTCCGAACATCACCCTCATAGCAGAATACGACAATCCAGTTTTCATTTTAATTGGAAAATATGAGTAGACGATTTTCTTTACTAATCTTACTCTTGGACAGCATTTTTCGAAAGCTTTCGATGTGAAATTCACTAATAAAAATGGCAAAAATAATATGTATGGTCTACATCTTGGGGCGTTTGGACTATCTATGGTAGCTATTTTTGGGTTAAATGATAGAATTGGAAATATTTCGTATTTTGATTCTACGGTTATGATTGTGTTTCAATTGGCAGCAATTTTAACAATATATTCGAAACCACAAATGTCACTCCCATTAAGTCTGGTAGTTCTGTCTCATATTTTATTGTAGAATAATTTCGGAAACCTTGCATTTCATTAAACATATCATCTGTTCCTGAACGCTTGTCATAACATTTCTTATGTGACTTCAGTTAGGCATGTAATGGAATAGACACTTGAGTAGACACTTCCCACAATTCAATTGTGAAAGAAAATAAATATCGATATGAATACATTTAAAAATAAGTAGCCTATATTATTATTTATTGTTGCTAATATTATACATAATATATATGTAAAGAACTCGGTAATTATGCACTTTTTGAAATTTAAATTATAAATTCCTGTCGTTGTTAACTTAATGGTTATTTATAAACATAATACTGTATACATTCTATTTCTTATACCAGGCCCAGTATATAATAATACTATGATTACAAGCAGTGTAGCCTTATTTACTTTCGTCTGCGTACTGCATGGATCCACAATTAGCGTCGTTGCGCTTCAGTTTTCTGTTTTGGGAATGAATAAAAACAATATCGGTTGGTGTGTTCCTATAAGCATTACTACACTCAAGAACACAGAAATTTGCATTACCTTTCCGCTTTTTAGGATCATCCATATTTCTAATCATTTAACCTGAGATGTTAAGTATATTCATACGCTTCAAGCACAACTCTATCGCTGCTGTCCCGCAGTTAGTAACAACAGTCGCCACCAGAGGAGCGTGCACGGTGCCTATAGCCTATGTAGAGGCATTTCCTCTTAATATTCTCCGAGGGGTTAACTATAGCTCTCGACACTGACCATGTTATTGACGAAAAAAGTGAAAGAGCCTAATTTTCAGTGGGAAGGTAGTTTGGAATGTGAAGAATTCATATAGGACAGCGGTCGTCAGCACAGAGCACCCTGGGGCTAACGTCACTTACCCGCGGAAAACAGTGTACCATGGTTCACTCGTAGCTGCTAGCGGGTATGCTCTCTACCTTTTCCTGCTGCACGACGGTGCACACGGGATGGCTCCGCTTACCCTTTTCACATTTCAGCGAGTGCTGACGACTACTGGTATAGGACGTCAATTGATTTGTAAACATTAGAAAGCAGGTAAAAAGTGGAAATAATTGATCTGTTCCGATAACCTAAAAGTGATTATTTAACACATTAAATAAAGAGGTAGAACACTTCAAAATAAACGTGAATCATACATTATACTTCACTTAGTATATTCAAGGCATACAAAAGTCCTAAACAAACCCAACCTAACCTGTTACAGATTCGTATACACAAGGCATATGAAAAGCCTAATTTAACCTAATATAACCTAACCTGTCACAGATTCCTGTACCTTAGAACTTACAAATATTCAAGTTGGAAGTTGCGTGCTACAGAAAAGCCTTCTTCGTGTCCACATTGACATGTTTGCTAGCTTTGTCTAAAGTGCGGGCATGAATTATTACGCAAAACGCACTAGCTTTGCGAAATATGGAATCGCATTGTGGAATATGCTTTTATACGTTTACAGCTGTGGAAAGACAGCCCAGTATGTGAGAATATTTAATTTATTACCGCGTAACAATCCCCCTGATGGTCTGTTCTTCATTTAATTATAAGAAAGGACATAATTTGGTCGGAAATATGGACACAGGTCCCACAGTGCCTTTCATACTTCGTTGGAGTGATTTCATGGCATTTCCCGTGTGCCGCGTTAGTATCTCTTGAACTTCATCTTATTATTATTGAATAAATTATTTTAGTGATAATTATAGGAATCTGCAACAGTTTAGGCTAATGCTAGGCCTATGCCGTGCATATATGATCAATTGCAACTACACAAAAAACATTACAAATTCAACGATTTTCACTACCGAAGTACTTAAGCCTTAATTTCACCAATCATACCTTTTCGTTGTATCTTTAAAATTACCGAATAAAATTTTAACCAATTTACATCGGTAATTATTACAAAACGAACACACAGAAATTATAAAATAGTGCGAGTCAGCATTGATAGTGGACGATTTGCGAGTGCCATTTAGTATTCAGATTTATTTTAATTTTTAAAATTATTTTTCGTAAGTCGTGTGCTGTGTTTAACCCAAAAAAACCATCTGCTATAGCGTGAATTTGTTCATGTCCACTTTGGGCAGCGCCTGATCCACACGACTAGGGAAAGGATGTTATTTTGCACCTAATTTACCCCTTGTAGGTATATACTTTATCCATACTAATAATAAATCTGTAGCCGAAATTTTTCTGGTAATTTTCGATTTTCCAAAAATAATTGGTCCTAACATATATAATTAACCACCCTGAAACCGAAAATCGCTTTTTTGAAATTTTTGTTTGTATGTCTGTCTGTATGTTTGTTACCTTTTCACGCGATAATGGCTGAACGGATTTCGATGAAAATTGGAATATAAATTAAGTTCGTTGTAACTTAGATTATAGGCTATATGGAATTCAAAATACATTATTTAAAAGGGGGGTTATAAGGGGGCCTGAATTAAATAAATCGAAATATCTCGCTTATTATTGATTTTTGTGAAAAATGTTACATAGCAGAAGTTTCTTTAAAAGTAATTAATTTGCGACAAGTTTTATTCCTTGAAAAATTTCGATAGGACTGATATTTAATGAGACTATTTCGTTTATATGACGTCATTCCATTTTCGACCAATGAAGTGTAATGAAATTTTGAATTCCAACCAATCACAGTCAAACTTTGCGATAATTTCTGCAGCTAGATTTATCGCTATCAATTTATCGCATGGTCGTTCTTTTGTTTAGTCGTTGTAGCCAACTGTTTCCCCGTAAATTGATGATCATGAATGCATTAAGATGCGACTACACGGTTAAACTTTTTTTTTCAACTTTAAAGCAATGAATGTAAGATTGATATTTAATATTAATTAATATATTTACGCAGTGAAGACCACGTTCAAAACGGCGCACCATGTAGACACAAAATCTTTATGCATCTTAATTGAACGTACCTTTTAAACTTGATTCTATTCTTCCCAGATTGCACGCATACGCGATTGGAATATTGAACTGTGTAGATGCAGCTTTAGTTCCGTTACACACTACAGCGAGTATGCGTTTGTCGAGCTATAAAAAATGCTTTCGTGTAGCACTCATTGTAAGTAACGGTCGAAACAAGGCACAGCTGACATTGGTCCTACACTTCCACAGGTAGGCCTAACGTAACCTATAAAATTGTAGCCTATAACATTTGTATTGAAATTAAACAATTAATAGACGTTCAAATTTATGTAACATAATCGCATATCAAACACAATGACCTTGCATAGTAATGTCTTTGATCAAGCTGCCTTTCGTATGGCGTAATAAAATTCGTGTTTTAATTAGGCCTATCTATACAGAGATGGCTTCACTGTGTAGCAACATGTCTCGTTGTGAATACATAAGCATTGGTATATAGCTGTCCCCATTGTTACTGTTAAATTAAATTATGATTTCAGCAGATAATGAAAATATATTTGTTATAATAATAAGAGAAAAGTGCAGTACATGTAATTAACATTGTTAAACCTGTATTTCCCTTTTCGCAATTGACATTACTGAATAATAACATCGAATTTCTTTATTGCAATAATCGATATTCATCTACGAGTTTTTTAACTTCACAATGTCTGAATAGGTTAAGTATTCGTTAATTTACAATTATTAACATTTTGTGATCGAATTTTAGGGATATATTATTTAAATTTTTATTTTATTCACGAAATAGTCCTAATAAATGTCACTCGAGGTCTGAGATTTCCCAGATAAATCCACTAGCTTCGCTCGTGGATTTATCGGCAGATATCAGATCTCTCGTGACATCACTACAGATAAATGAGTTTTAAAATTAAAATAACTGCCATCTAAGGCCGTGTAATGAATTAAAAAACAAATGACTTCGTCTATAAGGGGCCTTGGTCAACAACAATCGAAAGCTATGAATCATAGCCTACAGAAAATGTTTCTGTGTTCGTATGAAGCAATATCGGAAGCTAAATTAACCGATTTGTATAATTAATTATTATTTCACCATTGGAAAGTGTAGTTTCTCTGTATGGACATAATGCTATAATGTTATTACAGTAACTTGTGAGTGAATTGAGGACAGGTAAGATTAAAATAGCTTCTTATGCACAGAAAACTTGATAGGCTATTCTGTGTATTCGTTTCCTGTATTGCTTAAAATAATGTTTATCTCAGAGAATTAACGACCAACGAGTGTGTATTGATTTAGTATGCAGTAATAATACGTTAGCTTAGCATTTCATTATTTTATAATCCAAATTTTAACTATGCTCAATTGAATCGAGCTAAAATACATAAAATACATACGCATTAAATGCAATGCAAAAATTTGGGTAATGAGCCAAGCAGATTATGTTGGCCTGTTGTAAAATAAAATTTGTTCCTCCTGAGATTCAAGAGCCCCCATAACAAATTGAAAACTTACTTATCGGGGTACATCCGTTATCAACACAGTTTTTATATAATATAATATAATATAATATAATGTAATATAATATAATATAATATAATTTAAGTTATTTTTTTAATAACAACAATAAAGAAGTATTTATTTAAAGACAGCTTATATGCAATAAAAGATAATTTTTTACCACTGTTAGGCAAAACTAAAAATTTTCAGGAGCCATCCCTTTATTTTCTGGAGCCACTACATTCTACCCACAGATGCAATTAGAAAATTATTCAAGCTAAGACGTTATATTTACTGAAATATATTAAACAGTATTAAATAACTATGTAGTGCAAACACGCTCTCAGAGACGCTCTCTGCTCTCCTCTTTTTTTTTTATTACAACACAAAACTATATACAAGTTTAGCAATAACAAAAACATTCCAAACAGACACAATACTTAATAAAAGAATGCTCCCAAAACAATGTTGAACACAATCTGAGTGAGAATCTCCTAGTTCAACATAAGTAAATATTTCTGTACATATGATAGAGTTATTATACTTCTACTTATTACAATCCGTACAAAAGGAAACATTGTGTCATTGTACGAGTATTTGCATTATTGTGACATTTAGTCCAAAATTATTTCACTTCCTTTACTTAATGTTATTTGTTATCTCATACTTAGTACAAAAAAATGAGTCTCAAAAAGTTAAAGAATCTTAAGTGCTTGTTAAACAAAATAAATAATTATAATGATCATCACATTACTAACAATAATGTACCCCCAAAATATATTGAGTGATCTATTATCAGTCACAAACAACAATTAATGTACTGATAAAGAAAATCAAACCCTTCCTACATATTACAATTGCATAAAATCATACTTTTATTACATAATTTCCATATAACTGTGTGGATATTGCCTTAACATTCCAATATTGTTTCCATACAGAGTGCTAATCGCTTCACAATAGCTGCCTGTGTCGTCTTTGGTTTATAATAAAAACTTGGCTTGAGTATAAAGTTTAAATCTATGTATTTCACAGGGATATGCGCGATGTCACTAATATCCTGAATTGCAGTTTCCCAGTATTGTTTAGTCCTCGGACACTCCAGAAAGCGATGTTGAAGCTTGTCCTCTTCCTGACAATAGGGGCAAAGTGATGTCCGGGCTAATCTGATATTGTATAATTTGCTGTTAGTTGGAAAAATATCATTGACCACTCGAAACCATAGGTCTTGCTGTTTATAGGTCAAAACACTGTTTCGTATATTCTTCCAGATCCGTTTCCAATTATACACAGGAAAACGGCACACAATTTTAGGGGCTGGCAAACTTCTATTCATATACTTGTAAATATATTTAGCCGTGACAGAAGCTGGGATATTTTGTGGTATGTAGCCTAACTGATTTCCTGTTTGAAAGTTCGTACTTGTGGTGCATGACTAGGCAGACATCGTAAATCCGATGGATTCTCTAACTTGGTTATGGAGACCCATTTAGAGAAGAATGTGAAGGAGAAGTCATCTCCCTTTCCTTGGACGTGAAGAAGATTCCGGTAGACGAAGAGACTAATTGCTTTAGTATAAGGGTCAAAAACTCCTAAACCTCCTTGAAATTTTGCCAGTGTTAACTGATCTCTTGGTACTCGAAAGATCTGTCGGTTCCACAAAAACCAACCTGTAGCAGAACGCAATTTCTTACCGAATAGACATGGAATGGGAAAAATTTGCGCCATATACCAAGCTTTCGACAGCGCATATGTATTGATATATTGCGCTCTTTTCACCAAGTCGGCGAATCGAAATTTTTGTGCAGACAAGACGTGACGAATAGCATTAGTGACCGAATTCCAGTTATATCGTATTGTTTGACTAAGATCGTTGAAGAAAGTGACGCCTAGGATTTTAACGGACGACTGAATGCTAAGCCAACTGGGAAGTGGGATCTTGTCTTCTTTTCCGATGTACATAGCCTTCGTTTTCTTTTCATTTAATTGAGCTCCCGTTTCTTGACTATACTGTTGTATACATTGATACACTCTTGGCAAAATGGTGGCGTCAACTGCAACTATAGTGACATCATCCGCATAAGCTCGAATAATAGAATCTTTATTCGTAGGGTATATAGAATAAATATTCTGTAACAGAGAATCCAAAGTGAGAGCAAAGAGATGCATAGACAGAGGGCAACCTTGCCGCACCGATCTTTCCACAGGGAAGGCTTGTGTAAGATGTCCATTTACTAAAAGTTTTGAATGACTAACAGCCATTATATTCCGTAAGCAAGCTATAAAGGCTGGGTCTATGTTTAAATCCATCATTCGTTGTAGTAGATAATTATGCCGTACTCTATCGAAGGCGTGGTCAAAATCAAGAGATATAAGTATATGACTTTGTTTATTTTGTTTTGCGACACTGATGCTATCACGAATTGCACATGTGGCGTTAACAATATTTCGGCCGGCCACTAAGCATTGTTGATGAGGTCCTATTATGTGTGGAAAAATTGTACTCAAACGTGTCTTCATACACCTCATAAATATCTTGTAATCGCTGTTCAGGAGAGTAATGGGACGGTAGTCTATAGCTGTCTTTGGACACACAATCTTAGGTACGAGTACCATTATTCCCAAACAAATATCACTGGGAATAGTAGGTGATGTCATAAGGGCGTTCATTATTTCTACCATTTCCAAAACGCAATGTAGAACTCGACTGGAATTCCATCCGCTCCTGGTGACTTATTCAATGGACTAGCTTTAATAGCTGCTATAATATTTTGTGTTGTTAGAGGTGTTGTGAGTGTAGCTGACGGCGGATTATTCTGACTGGCTTGTATATTGATACTTGGCGCAGCAACCGGTTCGGTGTATAAATTCTTGTAATACTCGTACAAAACGGAACGTATTGATGGTTGTGCTGTGTGCGCTACTCCATCAGCGGTAGTAATCATGTTAATATATTTCCTTTTCCCTCTCTTCGTCTCTCGAATGACATCATACATGGAAGTCGACTCCCCTGGCATACTGATGGACCGGGCTCGTATTTGTGTGCCTCTGTCACGATCATGTTGAATTTTGAGGATACTTGCTTTAACTTTTTTCATTAAAGTAGTTAATCGAGGTTCTGTTGAAGACGAAGCATATATATCCCGCAGTAGTCCATATAAATATTCTTCATGCCCTTTTATTTCCTGTTGTCGAAGAATGCTATAGTATTTCATTCATTTTCCTAATTTTTGTTTCGTGTTGACCCACCATTCTAAAATATTTGGATACCTCGACTTCTGGCGTTGATATATTTTCCACTTATGTTCCAAAGCTTCTTTGAAATCCTCTTCCTTCAATATGCTTGTGTTAAGCTTCCATATTCCTCTGCCAAATGGAGTGGGTAGACGTGGAATCCGTAGGGTTATTATATAACCAGAATGATCAGAGAAAGCGACCGGGCATATGTCTGTACCTCGAAGATTGGACTTCAGGTTCTGTGTCATATATATTCTATCTAACCTTGAAGCACAATTATGACTTTTATATGTATAAAGGGAATTTCTATGTGTCTGTAAATTCCATGAATCCAATAATTTTAGACCATCGACTATATTTTGGAGTTCCGGGCAAGGATGATATTCTCCGGAAGTGTCGGAGGCGTGCAAAACACAGTTAAAATCACCTCCTAATACTAATTGTTCGTTTTTACGTGCTAAAAGTGGTGTTATATCGGTCGTAAAAAACTTCTGACGTTCACGTCGTTTCTGCGAGCCTGAGGGGGCATACACATTCACAATATGGATATTATCTACTCTAAGTGCTATTCCCCTTCCATCGGAAAGTTTAATTACGTCTGTATATGGAATGTGATCTTGAATCACTATAGCTGTACCTCTCTCATCGGGTAGAACGTTGGATTATATATTATAACCAAATATGCTATGAAGGTCCGAAGTCCCGACCTCTTGCAGTAGGCCAATCTGGATGTCCATATTGCGAAGGGCTTGTGATAATAACTTAAGTTTCCGGGGAGAAGAGATATTATTGACATTTAAGGTAAGGATATTAATGACATCCGTCATGGACGAGAAATAAATATAGAAGGGGATTAAAGAAAGGAAAAATATGTTTAATAATCCAAAGGATTGAACTTTCTTAAACCAGTATGGATTAAAGTGAGACATGATTAAATGTATCAAACTGAATAAACATTTCTATTGGGTATGTCAATATAATGACAAGTGGAATATATTAATCTGTTACTCGCAGAGGAGGAAATCCCAACTTGCTGCCTTCATGCTTATATGGGTGTAACCTACCCGCTCTGTTGCCTCCTTTGCTTGTCTTCTGCGCGGCTATGTCCTTGTGTTGAGTAGAAGAAGTTGACCTGTGGCTGGTGTCGTCTGCGTCCATCATCTCATTCCATGTCTGGTCCGCTTCAAGTTGTGTAGGTATATGTGTACTAGATTGCTTCTCCAATGGAAATGATATACTACCGCCTTGTAAGTCATTCTTAACAGCTGACTTATTGCTTGATGTCTTACGTTCGTTATCGCAATCGGAATTCAACTCGGATTGAAGACGCGGCCCGTCTCCTGGCTTTTGTTGATCGGAATCGACACGGGTTCCCTCAATTTCATCAGCAGAATCAGTTTCAGAATTCACCGGAAGAGGTGTCGTCCCCGGATTTTGCTCTGCCTCTTCATGGTCGCGAGTACTATGTTCCCGATGTTGTTCAGTTGTTGACCCATTAACTCCATCCCCTCTAGACTTCTTGTGTTTGTCAATTTGGTGTTCCGTCTCCATAATATCCGATGGACGTGAAATGACGTCATCATTCCCATTAAGGTTATCAGCAACTTCACTTTCCTTCAGTTGACTAGAATGACGTCTGAGCGGAACTGTTGATCTCGACGTCGATTCGGCATTTTTAAACAAGTCGCTCATAGTAAAGACAGTTCTAGGGGCAACAGTGACTTTCGCTTTTAAGTTTCTGTTAGGACATGTATTCCGCAGATGGGATAATCCGCCACAGATAAAGCATGATTGTTCCTGGCCTGGATACGTCACATATGCCTCATATGTAGCTACTACAATGGCGGATGGGATCGGTTTGTCAATGACTATATTAACTAGTCGTATTCCGGTATCTACATGAAATCGATATCGCGATGACCATTTTTCACTGTCTATTTGTTTTACTTTCCCATAGTTTTGGAAAACATTATGTAATCGTTCATTGGGCACCTCGGGAGGGATATTTAACACTCTTACAACAGTACTTTCTTCTTCCGCTGGGGAAAGCGTAACGTCAACTCTGTCTCCATTCTGTAAGGTTAAGATTGATGACCCTTCGTAACGTTGTAGGTAATTCTCATACGTTGTAGACGTTTTAAATTTCAAATAAACAGCATGTTGTTTACTTACAAGTTGAATTGTTTGTAGGTCGTCTTCTTGTACATTTAACTCGTCTGCTATCCATTGATGAATTTCCATAGCACTCGGACGTTCCTGATCCTTGTTAAATGTTGCTTTGATGGTATGCTGACGAATAACTTTTGTTGCCATGTTAACTTACTATGCGTAGTTGTACACACACAGAAATAAACAACACCTTTTATGCAGCAACCACTCAAAGTTAGCTGTTTGCCTGCTCAGACCCGACGCGCTGCTGGACACGTCCTATTGCGACGGTTGTCAGAGCTAGACTATATATATATTTTTTGAAGGGTTCAGAACCATAGTGGGCCAAGCGCCATTTACTGAATACGTAGAAAACAAGAGTTAAAATTAAGTTATTACCATAATTCAATGGAAACATATTATAACAAGTAAAATAAAGTATACACATTAAATGTAAATGATGTCAATGTTCATTGAACTATGGATGCATGTAATAAAAATTAAGAAACATGTTAAAGGAATTGTCATTGCACCAAATGAGTGCTCTGTGGACCAAAATGATTCCATTTTAATTATTTAAACACAATTTAAATTAAGCAACATATTAAACGATTTATCCTTCTATCAAACACGAATATTCCCTGGATCAAATGTTCTATTTTAATTATGTAATTACTTTATATTTATTTCTAACGGGTGCAGCGGAGCGCACGGGTACGGCTAGTTATAAATAATTATTTAAAACACTTGATATATAGAGATATAGAAAATGGAACAAACAAAAGCAAATGAAGAACGTAGCGGAGTCTTGCATAAGATATTCCTTAACGTGTAAACGTAAGATGCGAAGGGGACTATGGACTTACCGTAAACAGGAAAGGCCTTCCGCCTCCCTGTCAATATGAAGTGAGGCAAATGTCAGGAACCTTAGGGCCATATTCATAGACATTCTTAGCGCGGGCTTCCGGTGGATGATCAGCGAACTAACGTTTTTCGTATTCATAAACCAGTGTTAGCGATGTGATATGACATATGATATGAATCCTGTACAAGTAATCACTCGATAGCCGGGGCTAGTTTAGCACGCTCGTAGCGCGGGCTAGCGAAATGTCTATGCATAGCACCCTTAGTGTTTACTTAAGCGTGTATTGCCTGTACGATATGTTTAGTATTGTTTAGTATGGCGACCCTCTTCAGGAAACAACGCTCCTATTTCTTCAGAAGACGAGGAGGAGTAGGCCTACAGCAGGCGGTATTTATTTTTCTTTTCATATGATGTAGATCGCGGAGATTGATGGCTTATACCATTGCCTTCATATGACTTCATAGGTAGCAATCCTTTGGTGTGGGGTTGACCTATCCAGCTGGTCATCAAGCCATTGATGTACGATTAAACCATGATGCGGTGGAACACCACCCTGCAGAAACATTGCAGGGAACTTGCCGTCGTCTTTCAGAACTGACACACTCCTCTAAGAGAGTGAGTCTTGTACTCCTCGTCGATCAGGGTACCTTCGTTAAAAAACGAACCAACGATCCTCCCACCCATATTCCACACCACACTATTATATTGTTCACACCCTGCATCTTGGACGGTAGCATCTGTTCAGTCACTCCACAATCGCCAGTTCTGCGTATTGACCTCACCGTTCACATAAAAGTACGCAATGTACGTTGCAATGTCTGGGTTCGCCTCGATCCTGTTGAAAGAATATCACCATTGTTCCTGATTTTTGACACATTCAGTATTCTGCAGCCTCCTCAGATCGATGTCATCTGTTCACAAATTACGCACTACGTCCTGCTTCATCCTATATTGACCTGATGATCGAATTACCGTTGATATCGTGAGTCACCATAGTGCCATCCGTCGATTCTGCTACACAACTCCCTGGTCTGACGCAGCCCGCTATGAAAGCCCCTCCGTCTCCTGAGATGCATGCGGCTTCCTCAGACAGGTGCCATCTGCATCTCCTGGTCGAACAGAAACTATTAAAGATATTAGATGAAGTTGAATCCAAGGTCCAACGCAGGAAGTTACCCAGCAATTCTGCTTCAATTGATTGAGGGGAAAACGTCGGAAAAAACCAAACATGGTTTCAACTCTGGACCGGTTATTTTCACGGTCGGACATGCTAAGCGTTATAACACAGCGGTGGGGTGTGTTCGTTCGTTCGTGCATTTAAGTGTTCCTCCCTTCACCACAAACCCAGTATTTTTCAATTTTTCGGTCAGTACCTTAGATTTTATATGATACTACAATATTATCCTGTTATAAGTTTATTCTAGAATAATAACATAACGTCCAAAAACCAATTGCAGTAACAGTAGTATTCAGGGTTTCCATATGTATGGCTATAGTCGTATGCCTACGACTATTTTGACTATTGTATGAGGTGAAGCAAATACTAATCAGCATTTACCGGTCTCTGGTTGGGTCAAACACCATAATAGAACTATTTACACATTGTAGTGAATTTCGTCGAAGTCTGGAGGGTCTAATTAGTCAAATCCACTGTCCTCATCTCCACATTGGAACTCCTGGAATCTTTTAAGGCGAGAGAGAGAGAGAGAGAGAGAGAGAGAGAGAGAGGTGCTGAAAGCAACGGGAAGCTACCGCATTTATCTTTCCTGAAGAAATTGCAAACATAACATGATGAGTCTTCCGATGGTAAAAGAAAACAGGAAAAATTGGAGGATGCTGGGTTTGCAATGAAAGACCTGCCCTTGGGCAAAACACTATGAATGAATGTACGAGTACTACCGAACACTATGTCGTACGAAATTTTATATTACTGTGCAGTGGCGTATACTGGTTAAAGGGTTTGGGCTACCACTGACCCTATTATTACACAAAATATATTTTAAAATCCCTATAATAAAATTCCTTACATATTTATGTGAATTCCAGACGTCTTGATTGGGACGAAAATATGTTGATGACTTCGTCCTTGAAATTACAGTTGGGCCACTTGCAAAGTTTCTGTAGAAATGACTTTTCAATGGATATTAGTGCCAAGCCGGATAAACGTTCTTGTGTATGAGTTGATCTACAGTAGGATTTTATTCTCTTCAACGCAGAAAATGTTCTTTCTACCGATGCTGACGTAGCTGGTATTGTCACAATTAATGTTGCCAATTTAAGGACTTCAGGAATAACTTGGTTCAGCTGGTTTTCATATATGGCAGATAATATTTCATGGATAGGTTTGTTCGAAAAATCAAAGACTTCTGCTGAATATATTACATTTTTCAAACGTACTTGATCAAAGTGACTGTTATAGGACTGAAATAATTTGTTTAGTGCCTCATTCGGGAAGTTTTCTCTATAAGCATAAAATGTTTGAGAATCTAGAAGATGTGTGAACTGAAGCTTTCCATAATCAGAAAATCTGTCAGTAATTTCCATGTGCATACGATCTAGTATGCTGTAGTACACCTGCCTGTATTTCAAGTCATCATCTCCTTTTCTTCGCTTTAATGGTGGTTCCATTGTATTGGCTGAAGTATTTTCATTTTCCATATTACTCCATATGGACGGAAACCCATTGCGTCTGAACTCGGATATAGTATTTTTTTTTAACTTTGATACCTCTTGCAAGTAGTATGCTATGTCTAGACTTTTTGTCTGAAGAATATTGTAGAGCACATCTGTATGTGCGAACACTCTAGCATAGACTTCAAGAAGAAATATATTCTGAAACTGTGTGAAAAAATTCAAATATCCTTGAGCCTGCACATTTACAGCATCATTCCAGTTTTCTTCAGAGTCATTACAAATTATATTTTTAAAGAAAGCAGTCCGTTTTTTCTCTGTATTCCTTTACTGTATTTACAAGCGATTGTAACTAATTCGACAGTTCATAGCATAAATACACGTCAAAAATGACTTCCAACTCCATCGGCAAGTCTATCGTGCTATCAAAAAGGAGTGCGTTATATGGCAATAAAAATTTTTAATAGCCTCCCTTTGTTTCACAGACATTCTGAAGACAGTTAATTTTAGGTTGTGATAATGTGTCCTATGTTTCAGTGCTCATTTCTTCCTTCGTTATATGTACTAAGCATTTGTTTGTAGCCTTGTACTGTATAAAACTGTATTTATGTACTTGACGCAAGGAAGATGAAATCGATATAAAAAATGAAACTCGAAACATAAGTTTATTTAGGGCCAAATTAAAGAAGTACGTAATTTCTCACGCCTTCTATTCTGTAGGTGAATTCATGACATTCAATAACGCTTCATGAAATTGATACTAAAACTTTGTGTTGTACTAGTAGACTATATTGTAAATCTCTTCTGTATATATTTCATCTAGACTGTGACTATAAATTAAGATTTTATAATAGTATTAAGTTTTTTGACTTGTTCCATATTCTAGCTGTAAGCATGTATGAATACCATGGAATGTTAATAAATACAATACAATACAAAGACTACAGCCAGCTGTTCTTCGTAGAAATTTTATTTCTGCAGCTGTGAATCGTTGGTCATCTTGGAGTCTAATAATCCAAGCTTCACTACCATAGCAGATAACCGGTTTTGACAATTTTTTTTACAATTTAAGTCTGGTTTATCTTTGTACTTTTGTGAATGAAAAGACTGGGTTGATGATTCTCAAAGATTTATTATAATTTTTGGTTTTTATTAGAAATATCACACTCTTCGAGTATCTTAGGGTGTAACAAATATCTGAAGGAGTTGGTTGATCTGCTCCAGTATGAAGTCGATGTAAATCTTACTTCTCACGGGTTGTTTACTCTCAAAAGCCATTTTTTTTCTTGTTGAAATTTCTAAATTGTAAGTTTTTGTTATAATATATAGGTGATTAATAGAGTATTGCAATTCATGTTCGGTATTGCCAAAAAGAACTTGATTATCATATAACAGAGAATCTAGAGCAGGCCTGGCACTAGTAACTCATTTGATACACTGCAGATTTCCCCTTAAGTCTCCACTCCACCTTCCCCGGCTGAGACGAGTACACAGGAAAGTAAGCATTACTCAATGACGGATTGTACAGGGACATCATTTTATTTTTACTTCAATTCTTATTGTACCTGAGTTTTTGAATGTACTTCACTACTACCCCTTCTACTAATGAAGTTCAGCCATCCTCCACACAGATCCAAGACCGCATATACAGTCATAGTAGCATTACCGTCACAGTACGTTCCAAAAATATGTTCGCGTTTTCCAACGACGAAAGAGCTTTCAAAATTGCATCATTTTCGCACAGGTACTGTCCTCCATTTGCCTACGTCGCATTCCGGTTTTCCCCACCAGCTTCTATTCGCCTATCTGTAAAGGCTAGTGGCTGGGCTGTCTTAGCTCTTTTATGAGAACATTAATTTCTGATAGGAATTGGACATCTACGTAATACTATACCCATACAACTGTGTAAAATAACTTAAATAAAAGGGCCTCGTTAAGTAATTAACTGTCACGTGATTTCCCTCCTTTCTACGATTCTGCGACATAACCACTTGGACAGACAGTAGATAGCATGTCTGAGTAATTTTATCTTTTCGGATCGGGCAGAAGTGAAGATTGAATTTACAGTACGTAAGGTACTCTTTTATAGAGTAGGTACAGACTTATTTCAACATGAGTTACTACTGTAGTACGAACGACGAAACTGGTAATTGGAATTACACACATTAGAACTGAAGCCTGTATCGAAATGAACGGCCACCATTTTGAAAAATGGGTTTAAATATCCATATTATGATTATTTTTCAATTTAACTTCATTCTCTATAGTGTACGCTAATGTGCTATAGACAGTATAATATACACTGCATAATGAATACGTCCATATGGACAGCTCAGTTCGTGAGTAAAAAGACTCATTGTTAATACTGTACTGTATTCTGATTAAACAAAAACCTAATGAAAATTATCAAACTCAAAAGCGTGATATTTCCTAGTTTACGTAAATGGATGAGCTACTTTTCTTCCCTCCTATACCTAGTAAAGTGATTTGTTTGTATATTACACCATCGAAGTCCAGTCGTGGAAGGGGGGTAGCTACCGTTGATCCAAAGGTATAGCCAGGTTAATATCAGAAATGTTAGTAAAAATAAAATGATGTCCCTGTATAAGGCTTTTTACGAACTTTCGCTGGTCGCCTGAAATCCTTCATGATTCACAGTGCCTGCTGCCCGTTTGTTTATAAGGCAGTGTAATCGAAAAGTACATATGCCGGGTTTCTGAGTTACTTTTCATTTCTCCTTTGTGTCCAGGGCTGATACAGAGTGTTATTTCCTTGGAGTGTGATGGATCCAGCGAGCGTCGAATGATTCAACTGATGTATAATAGGGGTGACAGAGACCAACTTTGTCTGCTATCACAATAATTATAACATTTTTGTTACGTAAATATGTAAAGCTACTCTATATGAAAAGAACGCGGATTAATGACCATTTCATATTATAATCGGAGTCATGTTCACTCTGCCCTTGTTAGGCTTATGAGTGCACAGGACAGAGGAAACAAACCGTCTGTAGCTGCATAACAATCTAGAGACATTAAGCGAACCTTAATACGTATGAATTTATCTAAATTAATACATGAATATAACATATTCATAACGTAAATAGAATAGCAAGATGATATACTTAATTTCAGAATTATTGCATTAATTTGAATTTTCGTATGACGTAACTATGATTGTTGGTCTCTCGCACCTTCCACTTCACTCGCCAGCTGCTGGCGGCGCTCGAGTTGGCTGGGGAGTCTGCGGACAGCAATGCAGTTGTGTACCATGTAGTAGTGCGTTGCGTGTTGACTGTCGTTTGCCGATAGATACTTCTAGTGATGCATAATATTTTCTAAAACTCCAAAAAAGTGTTGCAGTCATGAAGCTCTGGGAATTCAACAGGTATATCCAGTGCTTCAGTGACCACATGCAGTCTGTTGTGTAACTCACCTTCTCCACTCTGCACCGGCATAGGACTTTATTCTTTGAGTATACTCCGTTCCAATATGTCTGACAATAGATGTGAAAGTTACCGGCAGAGGTGGAGAGAAGTATAACTGCTATTCAACCAATGGCATAGGTCTCATTCCATTGGTTGTGTAACAATATACGTCCCTCCTGCTCTGTTGGCAATGTTTACTTCTCCTGTCAGACATTATGGAACGAAGTATAGACGCAATGCATCATTCTGTCGTGTGATACAAAAGACATAGACTCGATTCCCAACTTTAATTCGTTAGCAGCATCGCAAAATGAATGGTTGTGGTGCATGTGTGTGTTTATATGTCAATTTATAGCTTTAGAATGGAACGCCTTTATTACCTCCTAGTGAACACTCTTATTTAAGTATGTCCATATGCCTTCAGTATGTTTTGTCATTATGCCAAGTTTTACTTATTGTTAGATTAACATAATACAAAAAATCAAAGCAACTATTTCCGTCTGAGAATATTGCAACAAATTATTATTAATGACCCATTTATTGACTGGGTACGTTCCTGTGGGAAATCTGTGAAATGTGAATTTTCCTACATAATTTTCCTATTTTCCAAAATTCATCTGTTGTCAGTTTTGAGAACTAATTTTATTCAATCACGGCCGACTTGATTGAATTTCAGAACAAAACACACACTACAATAAACAATAGGCTATTACACGAAGGCCATGACGTGCAGGATTGCCGACATATTTAGAGCTCAATTCAATTTGTTATTAAAAACTGATTCTGCAGTGTATAATTTTCTGAGTACAGCTGTGTATTGGATATTCAAATCTACGAAACTTGAGGTGGTTTGATGACATTATTACCATTAAAAATTAAATATTATTATAGTTAATATCATGATGTATCTATTTTTCATTAATTGTACATAATATTGATGCTATATTGATGACATGAAAGTGAAACTTTTGAGGTTATGTAAGTAAATGTAGAGAATATCTTAATTTAGATCTTTATTTCTATAATTTACTGAGTGGCTGCTATATATAACTACAAAACTTAAGTAAGATAATCATATTGTTATTAAAAATCAAATATTTTTATACTTATTAACCCAGTGGGGTTGGGTCTTTTTCATATACTTAATGGCGGTGTAGTGTAGATATTGATTGTGTCATTGTCTTCAGTATTGGCTCGAGAGAGCGCAAAAATTACAGTTCCTAAGGAAAGATAAAAAGGTATTACTTACTGATAAAATAACAGGCCTGGAAAATTTTGTAGTCTCCAGGTCATTTCAGCAAGATCTCTTAGTAGGATAAAATGATTTTACGATCTACATTTCAAGTTCTACATGCAGCAGCTATACGAAAATGCTATTGTTCGAAAGCTTAGCAAACCTGACATTTTTTTAACTTTTGCCTACAATCCACAATGACCTGAAATAGCTACTGCTATCGTCCTGACATTGATATTTGCGTTTTCGCGTTGAAACTCAAAAACTGAAGTTGGATAGATTCAAGAAAAAGTATTTGGCCTAAAAAAATCCATTCAGAGGGAGTATGTTTCATTATTATGGAAGCAAATAACTATCAAAAAGACAAGTATTCTTCATTGAAAATAAATCTGAAAAATTTTTATTTGAACGTCTAACGAACTTAGTTTGCAGCAGCATTTTCTGCACAAGCCACTAGTATTTATTGAAAATCATACAATAATGTAATAAGTAAAAACAAATTCTAATATCTATATAGACAAAAAATACATGAAATATGAAACAAAAATAAAACTGGAGTTTAAAGCGGTAATAATTAATTGCACTCTGCCTAGTTATGAGAACCAGATAGTGGACTTTTCCCGTTTCCTATATTCACCAAGCTCCTTACACGCCATTCTCCAATGCAGAGTGTGTTAAGAAATATAGTCTTACAAACATGAATCATTTTATCATTAATTAAAAAATGATAATGCAACGTGTATTATCTGTGGCGTATTTCTGTTGTAGTATCTCTGGACATCCTCTGATTTTATTCGTCGTAGAGTGGAAATATTTAAAATTTTGGCTTCACTTGTCGTTTTCCACTGTCTTTGTTACATTTCCACTTACCAGGTTCATTTTTACTGTACCCCTACTCGCTCCTTGTTAATGCTCCTCTTCCACGTTGCTTTACCTGTATCTATTTTTTACCAGCCACTGGGATGTCACCACTTCATATTTTTGCGTCTTACGGTGTTTGAAACTACGGTATAAGAGTATAACCAATTGGAGGTATAAAACAGTAATAACTACTTGACCTACCCATTTTTAATACATAGTATGTATAATTTTGAAATACAAACCTCATCAGAATCAATTTCTGAGGAAATGCCATTGTCGTTTTCATCAGGTACGTATGCTTTATCTTTCACGCTATCGTCACTGTCAAACTCATGATTTCCAAGTCATGTTCAGTCAATTCTGCAATTCAATACAATTAAATATTAAAATATATACAATGAGTGATTCGTGATGTCGAGCACGCTGTCTACGTGTGTGCAAGTTGGTGTAATTTCGGCGAAATGGGGTAGCTGATAATAATAATTGCGTCATTACACCAAAAAATGCGTTATAGCTCGAATAACAAAGCATTAGAAACGTAATAATAATAATAATAATAATAATAATAATAATAATAATAATAATAATAGTAATATTAATAATGATAATAATAATAATAATAATAATAATAATGGTGGTGGCAGTGGTAGTATATTGTCGTATAAGACTAATGTGAGATGTTTTGTTTTGTTTTTTGCAGGTAAGCGTCCCCTCCATGAGCCAGCTCTGTCGACGTCGACTGCAAGGTAAGTTTTTTTCAAGTATTGACTGGGTACGTTGCTGTGGGAAATCTGTTTAGAGATGAATGCCTTTCAACAAGTACAATGAACATAGTAATTAAAAAAAGTATTTCGAGATACTCTATCATCACGGGATGTATAATTCTTCCTTTTCGAAGGAAGAAACTACGAACCGTATGAGAAAAGTGTTGACGTATCACGTGATTACCGTAACACGTGACATTCAGAAAAACACCGTCTTAGAACTCACCATAGGCCTACTATTATTATATAGAACGACGTAGCTCGTAAATCGAGCCCTAATCTGTCTGTTGCAGTAGCCTACTTCAAAAAAATCCTTTTCTGCATTTTTGTAGTCAACAGTGTTTATATTCTGGTATTGAAATTCGTATGAAATTTCCGCATTCGGTTGTGACTGAAACTACCATCTGAGAGATATTAAAATACCGCCGTAAAATCGTCTGGATAGCCTTTTTATCTGGTTAGTTGGTCTTTAATCTTAAAGTGATTGCTATGATCACAATATATAGTGATAGTGAAATTTTGTGATCAGTGAAAAGTTTATAGTGTCAGTGAAATGTGTTCCACTCGTATAGCGTCAGTGAAGTGTGCCATAGTGCCAGTGCAGTGAGTGAGGTGAAAGAGTATCAGTGCCAAAGTGAAGAATGGAGCGTGCGAAATGGACAGACAGACAGACAGAAGAAGTGAAGCTATTTTGGAAAGAGTAAGTGAAGAGAGAATAATGCTGAAACTTGTCAGGAAGAGAAATAAAAGGAATTGGTTGGATCACTGGCTGAGAAGAAACTGCCTACTGAAGGATACGCTTGAAGGAATTGTGAACGGGAGAAGAGTTCGGAGAAGAAGAAACTATCAGGTGACAGACGACATCAAGATAATATGCATCATGTGCGGGGCAAGAGGAAGGCAGGGTGTAGGAAAGATTAGACAGTTGGGTTTGCAGAAAATTATGAATTAATAAATAATTGAATGAATGTAAATTATAATATGTATGTATGTATGTATGTATGTATGTATGTATGTATGTATGTATGTATGTATGTATGTATGTATGTATGTATGTATGTATGTATGTATGTATGTATGTACGTACGTACGTATGTATGTATGTACGTACGTATGTATGTATGTATGTATGTATGTATGTCTATGCAAGTTGTAATGGCAAATTACTTTTACTTTAAGTAATTAGTTACTTTAAAATATTATTATTATTATTATTAT